>NC_084974.1:21194064-21794064 GCF_963691925.1 Scomber scombrus
TGTTTAAGTGTAGGTGTGTGTAAGTGTAGGTGTGTGTGTGTTAGTGTGTGTGGAGGGGTTAGACCTTGGTTTATGTTCTTTCACCTTTGCTGATGTTTTTTTCCAGTGTCCTCCTGTAAAGAGCAGAGAAGCCTGTCCTTCCTCTGTTTTGTTCTGTTAGGGGAACATGTGATGCACTTTAAATTTAGAAACTGTAAAATGAGGAACAAGACAGCATGTGTTAAATGAATGGACACCAGCAATAGTGAAGTGAGTGATTTCTACTGGTGTGGTCTGAGTGACTTGAATCATCCAAAAGGGTGAGTGCGAGTTTTTTCTTATATTATTTAAGATGTGAGGGCCTTCATTATGTATCTTTTGATTATACTAACTTAACACAAAGGATATTACATATTTTTGCATTTAAATAAGATAAATGTACATTATCATGTCACATGAACATGTTTCAAGTGTGCATGTTGCCTATGTGCTTGGCCTGTGCCTTATTATAAACACATACACATGCACACCTTTGCTCCTTCAATTTGCCTTAGTCACATCAACAGGAGATATACCGTAAGCTTTCGTTGGTTACACAAAGAAGGCAGAGCTACTGAAGCGTTAAAGTGGGAGGGAGACTGGTGCCTCCATTTTCATTCATCCTCAATATTTCATGAGGATTCCAGTTTAAGCATCAAGTGAAGCTTGGTAGATGATTGAAGGCCTTGCTCCGCTTCAGAAATGTGTTACAAATTGAACTGTTATACTACAGTAGATCTGAAGATTTTATTTCACAGAGAGAAACAAGTTGATTGAGCACACACACACACAAGCTCTCATGCAAAGATGCACAGATTTCATAAGAAGCCCTGATGAAGGTCTCGCTGCATATCAGGAGGCAGGTGGCGGGGTGAGTTGCTCAACAATGGGGGGATGGGGAAACATGCTCAGGGAAGCATGTTGTTAGAGAGAACATACATTTCCTAAATCTCGTTGGTGCCATTATGGTGTCACAGCAAGAACATTATCAACTGTTGAAGGAGCAGGGAAACCATTAAATAGAAGAAAAATACAAAGAAATACTGAGAGGTAGAGACAACTGGGCCAATTCAGGAATGAGCCTATCACAGTGACAGGTCGCATGGACATTATGCTGTGTGATTAGAAATGGCTAATGGGTTGGTAAAAGAAGTGAGGAAAATCACTTCAGTCACTGAGTGTACTTGCAACGCACTATTTCGGTCAGTAAGAGTGAAAGCATGCTGTTCGTTCTCGCCTGCACTCTGAGGCTCAACACTCCAGAGATTTGTGAGGAGAAAGAGGTTGGAATAAATTAAAAAGTTTAATTATCTCTGTAATGCTTCCATTTCATTTATATGAGCGACTGTGAAGCAGAAAATGATTAAATGCACTGAGTAAAAACACCTTCACTCTCCAAATTAATGCAGGTAGGAAAAAAAATAATATTTATCATATTAAGTGAAAGCAGAGTTTGTATGTTAAATTTCCATTTGTCGTTGTTTGCAGCTTCGCATATCGTTGAGTGTTTCCGGATACATGAACTGTCTGTCCCAAGTTTACCACTGTACATCATAAATGTGTCATATGTTGTACACTACTGTATCGGTGCAGTGGTCTGCAGTACATCGATTAGGAGTCAGAAATCGATTTAAGGGATGGTGAAACAATCATGGCTGCAGCAGGAACAATCCTTCTCCAGATTGCAGCATCCGTCTTGAAAGTTAATTTTCCCAATTTGTCATCGCTTGTCAGTGTGATATAAGAATTTCTCTTTTTGCTTCATCCGTAACTTGGTTATCCAGAGGGGGGTGTGGTGTTTTTATGTGGTTGACCAGCGGCACATTTACTATACAGTACTGTGAGACCTGATTGGGAGGTGGGGAGAGAGGCAGGTATAAGAGAATATGATTCAGTGGTCTCTGTTCTGCAGTGCAGATGCTGAGACAGCATTTAGTGTGTTAGCCTGTACTGCAAAACAGAAACTGAAGTATTGAGACCCTCTTTGCATTTATGGTTAATTGCAACTCCAGAAAAAAACTGAGGAAAGAAGAAAACACAGCGTATATCTTTTAAAGTCATTAGTATTTCACCCCCATGTTCTCGGCATGCTGCAAATCCTATCATACAACAACACAATTTTATTTTCACAAGAAGGGAAATGAGATGCCATCTCCTGCTGTGTAAGTGAATTTATTAGGACATTAATGAATGAAGGCATGAAATGGAGCAGTAGTCAGTCAAGTTTCATGCTAGTCACCTCATGTGTCTAACAAACAGACAATAATTCACCAGTTCAGCTTTGCTTTTGCCCTGAGCTGTTTAGTTGCTCTTATTTCAGTCCAGATTATGTCCTTTTTAGCAATAAATACTGCATACCTGGAAAGTAACCACTTTTACTTCCATCGGTTTGTGTTTTTGGGACATGAAATGAGAAGTTTGACCCAAAACCTATCAAAGCAATTTTTTTTTTTTTTTACTGCTGTGTCTACTTCAGTGGAAAAATGATATTGTGGCGTCAGGTTTTTTTCAAACATGGAGGTTAATATATGGTACCTGGCTGACGTGACAACCTAAGCTACAAAGATGTGGCAAGTTGGTGAACTTGAATGCATGGATGCTTTTGTGAGAAAGAGTTGCTACCTGAGATCAGAGGGTCTGTCAGAGCTCTTTGTGCTGTGCAAGAGTCCACTCAGGAAATAGGTCAGTTGCAGACATCCTTTATTGTAAGCTTTTATAGTTGACAAGATGAAGGGAAGCAGAGGAGAAATTGCACTACTGGTTTCTTCCAGTTTACACTATGGGCCTAATCAGAAACCCTCTGTGCTAAATATCACAACAAGTGAACTGTTACGTTAGACATTCTTGCAGCAGTCTATCGCGTAGTTACAGTCATCCAAAGTGGCTAGCTAATACCATCTAGTGGCTAATTCACCGGAGAGAAAACACACAGCCGCTATCATCACTTTGGTCTGGGATTCAACTTGACCGTTTATTCTGCGCATGCTCACATGACATTAGCAGTGCACGCAGGCACGCACGCTGACGTAATGACTTCACATTATAGGCTATTAAACATGGCTTTGCACCATTTGGTATTATACTCAACACTCCCACTCAAAGACATGTGTATAGCTCTCTCTAACAGTAAACAAAAAATTTACAGAACTCCAAAAATAATCATTTGGCTTATTGACAGTGTTAATAACAAAAATAAAACAAAACTTTACATCTGTCAGTACACTTCACTCTCCAAACAAATACCTCTTGAACTTGTCAAGCTTAGCCTTCACCACTGGTTTGGTAAGGATATCAGCTACCATGTCTGCAGTAGGGCAGTATTCTATAGCAATTTTCCCTTCTGTGTGTGCAGACCTTATAAAGTGATACTTTATATCTACATGTTTGCTCCTCTGTCGACATACTGGGTTCTTTGATAAAGCTATCGCCCCCTGGTTGTCTTCGTATACCTTCACTGGTACATGCTGGTTGTTGCTGTCTATCCCTTTAAGTAGTTGTACAAGGTACATACTCTCCTGAGTAGTGGCTGCTAGTGCCATATACTCAGCTTCGCAGGTTGACAGTGCCACTGTAGGCTGTTTCTTACTTTTCCAAGATATAGCTGAACCATTTTCAGTTAAGCTGAAGCAGTATCCAGTTGTGCTTCTCCTGTCATTTTGATCGGCTGCCCAATCAGCATCACTATATCCCTCAAGGTGTAGGTTTGCCTCACTTTTCTTGTAGTGTAGTTCCTGGTCTATAGTACCTTTTAAGTACCTGAGTAGGTGTTTTGCTGTAGCCCAATGTTGTTGTTTTGGTTCTGCTAGGTATTGTGATAATTTACTCACAACCCAGCTCAGATCAGGTCTAGTACATGTCATAATGTATATCAAGCTACCTACTATCTCCCTGTAGCCTGTTGAGTCAATAACTTCACCCTCAGTGTCGAAGTTTAACTTCTGCTCACATGGGGTTGATCTTGATTTGCATTCAGACATTCCAAACCTAGTCAGCATCTTCTCTATGTGTCTCTTTTGAGTCATTTTGATCTCTCCTTCGCTCTGTTTAAAATCGATACCCAGGAAGTGTTTAAGTGGACCCATATCTTTCATCTTAAACCTTCTCTTCAACATCTCTTTTACATCACTGAGTGAGGTGTTGTTACTTGCTGCTATGAGTAAGTCATCTACCCATACTAACAGAATCACTTTCTCCTTCTCAGATTCTCTGCTGTAGACACAATGGTCAGCATCATTTTGTACAAAACCATTTTCTGTAAGGTGATCATGCAGTAACATGTTCCAGTTGCGCCCGGACTGTTTTAAACCATACAGTGACTTGTTGAGTTTACATACTAAGTTTTCTCCTGTTTTTGACTTGATTTCAAAACCTTCCGGTTGTTCCATGTATACCTCACAGTCCATCGGAGCATGGAGGTAAGCAGTCTTCACATCCATTTGATGTAGGATGAGATCTTCTTGTACAGCCACCTGCATCAATGCTCGGACAGAGGTCATGTTGGCTGTCGGTGAAAAAGTCTCTTTATAGTCAATCCCTTCCACTTGACCATAACCCTTTGCGACATATCTGGCTTTACACTTTTCAGATCCATCTGAGCTCTCTTTTACTGCATATACCCAGCGACCTCCCACTGCTTGTTTGCCCTGTGGCAGTGGGGTCAGAGTAAAAGTCTCATTCTCTGTTAAAGAGTTCATCTCCTCTTCCATCGCGTCAGACCACATTTTTGACTTCTTAGAGTCCATAGCCTCTCTAAGTGTTTTTGGTACACCATAAGTCACTCTGTAGAAATAATCAACATTTTCACTCTCATCATTGTTACACTCAGCTTTACACTGGTACTCCTTTAAGTGGCCTGGAGCCTTCCTTTGTCTGGTAGGATACCTGCTTTCTTTCTGTTCTTTCTGAGTATTTTCTGTCTGAGTGGGACTTGTCTCAGTAGTCACAACACTTGTCTCTTTACACCCCTTAGGTTGTTCCTGACCCTGGTTGGCTATCTTTGGTGTTGTATCTCCATAACACTCAATGTTGTCCCCAAAGTCAAAATCTGTCTGAGTCTGGCTATCTGTGTTACCTTTGGTGATACATTTCACCAGCCTATGTTTTAGGACTTTTCCTGTCTCCGGATAGTACACGTTATATGCTGGACTATATTTATCATAGCCTACAAAGATTCCCTTTGTGCACCTAGAATCCAGCTTCTTCTTATCCTGCTTGTATGCATAGCATTCAGAGCCAAATATGTTCATGTGAGATAGGTTAGGTGTTTTTCCTGTGAAAACACAGTAAGGTGTCTGCTCTAGTCGCTTACTGTAACACCTGTTACGGATCTGAGCTGCTGTCTGTACAGCATATGTCCATAATTGCTTTGGGAGATTACTCTCCAATAGCATGCATCGGGACATCTCAAATAAGGTTCTCCAACCCCTCTCGGCAGTTCCGTTCTGATGAGGTGAGTAGGGTGCACTAGTTTCATGCCTTATCCCGTTACTCCTTAGTAAAGACTGGAACTCCTGCCCGGTAAACTCTGTACCGTTATCAGATCTTATGCACTTTACTTTTCCATATGGAGCCACATCTGCTATGAACTTTTCAGTAGCTTTTGTCGTGTCACTCTTTGCTTTGATAAAGTATGGAAAAATCATCCCACTGTGATCATCAGTAAATGCTATAGCATATCTGAA
Organism: Scomber scombrus; assembly: GCF_963691925.1. NCBI lineage: Eukaryota > Metazoa > Chordata > Actinopteri > Scombriformes > Scombridae > Scomber > Scomber scombrus. The sequence continues at coordinate 21,199,764 of NC_084974.1, forward strand.
CCCATCTTTATCTGCTGGTTCTATTGGACCGCATAGGTCTGTATGTACTAATTCCAGTACAGTTGTAGCTTTAGCGTCTGCTTGTCTATTTCTGTTTTGTGTAAATTTGCCCTGTGTGCAAGTTTCACAATTTGTATTGGACTTGTCATGTTTCCCTTTAATGACCATCCCTTCTACCCACTTTTCTAATTTTGAAACATCATCAAAATTACAATGACCAAGTATCTTATGCCACGTTTGAATGTCATAACACCCGTTCACTTCATCACTGTGTTCATGTTCTACTGTGCTAAGGTAATACAGCCTACCATATACATCCATTTTGAACTTGTTACCATCTTTGTGGATCAGCCAGTCATCATTGTTCTTGAAACGGACCTCGGCTCCGTTTGCTGTCGCTGCTTTGACTGAAAAAATGTTCTGAGGAAAAGATGGAATGTAGAGTGCCTGCTTGAGCCTCGTTCTCACTTGTCGTCCCTCGCTGTCTAGCAAGTAGTTTTCGGCGTCTCCCCTCATCTTCGCCATCCCGCTCACCTTGGTTCCATCGGCAAGCTCGATCGTGTGGCCTTCTGGTCTGAAGCTCTCATCAACTGTCATGAACTTGTTGGGGTCGTTGATCATGTGTGTTGTGGCGCCGCAGTCGACCATGAGACCCTTCTTGTTTCCTCTTTGTGTTGGACAGTCACTTATTTTAAAGAAACAGAACGATGTAGGCTCTGCCTCCATTTCTCCATCAGCTTTCTTTAGATACTCACGGTCTTGTCCTCGGCCGCGCCCTCTGCCTCGCTGTGGTGTGTCCCATTTTCGTTCTTCTCTTCTGGCTTGGAATCCACCATGACATGTCCTCGCCATGTGTCCCTTTTTACCACATGTATAACACTCGACATCAGCTAGGTTTGTTTTCTTTCCTCTTCCTCTTCCACGTGCCCATGTTGCACCGCTAGTCTTCATCACATTGTCCTCTTCTACATTTTCGTCACTCTTCCCATATTTTTCAGTGCTCTCATAACTTCGGAGTTTTGTTTTAAACTCGATGAACGTTACACTGTCATTTGTCTGGGTGATGTGCACGACGAATGGCTTGTAGGAATCAGGTAGCCCCTTAACTACCATTGCTATCTGAAGCCCATCACTAATATGCTCGTCTGCTCTTCTCAATGACGTGAATATAGTCTCTGCTCGAATAATGTAATCAGTTACCGTTTCATTTCTGGCCTTGTGGAGCGAGGAAAGTTCACAGTACAAACTCACGACGCGCGGTTTGTCCTTTCCCGCGTAGTGCTCGCGAAGAATCCCCATTGCTCTTCTTCCATCACGTTTCGCGTCCCTCATTACCAATGACAAACTCTTGTTGTCTAGACATTGCACCAGCTCTGCATATGCCTCACCGTTCTTGGTCTCGTCTTCCGCGAGGGTTATTTCGTCTTCCCCATCTATCTGGGGGTCCTCCGTGATGACTTCTCTGAAGCCGCGCAACTCCATGTGCGCGAGGAACCTCGTTTCCCATAGCTCGTAGTTTTTCTCGTCGCCGTCGAATAAAAGTCTAAACCACCTTTGGCCTGCATGACTGGGCCCATAACCTGTTACGTTAAACATTCTTGCAGCAGTCTATCGCGTAGTTACAGTCATCCAAAGTGGCTAGCTAATACCATCTAGTGGCTAATTCACCGGAGAGAAAACACACAGCCGCTATCATCACTTTGGTCTGGGATTCAACTTGACCGTTTATTCTGCGCATGCTCACATGACATTAGCAGTGCACGCAGGCACGCACGCTGACGTAATGACTTCACATTGTAGGCTATTAAACATGGCTTTGCACCATTTGGTATTATACTCAACATGAACACACATGCTGGCTGCTAATAATCACTGTGTCGTTTTAGCAATTATTAAATGCAGTAATGAGCGACAAGACGTTGGGGCCATTTGCAAACAAGACCTAAATGTATTTTGACAGTCTTAAGCTCTTTGAAAGGCCAAAGAACTTCCCCTAATGATCTCAGCAGGGCAAGTCAGTCCTCAACTGACGTCGGTCTAATGGTGCGAGCCGATGTGACAGGAACTTGCAGAAGTTATACAATACACACAGAGAAAGAAAAATCACCATAGGTAAATCCTAAGGAACAGATCACCAGTAGTACTCAATAGTTGGACCCATTCATACCTAATGAAGGAGCAAACAGAGTGAACGGCCCCCTGTTCTTCCCACAGCACAGCATGTCAGTGTCACAACTACACAACTCCTCTGCAAGGACAACCAAACAATGCTTCTGCTCATGTCAAACAGAGACATGCTGCTTTATATATTTTAGGGCTGATAGCATTTCATGTACTAACATGAGTATTTTAACTGTGAATGCAACAGAATGGAGTGTCTGATGCCAAGAAGTGCTGAGGATTTCAGAAATGCAGGACTGCTAGAGAATGACAGTTTTCGTGTCTTAGATACGTTTGATAATTGTGAGGAGACAATCTCAGAAAGTGATGGTCAAGAAGAAACTTCACAACCCCACACAGACACCTTTCAAAATCTTTACAGTTTTCCCTCTAGGACTTTTTTTCCAGCAGTGGGGGCTAGGGGTTTTTTTTGTACCTGGGTGGGTCATGCAGCATTAGTTCTATTTGCTACGGAGTTACAGAACCAGTTAGGTTTTGTTTGCATGTTATGCACCCACACATGCAAGCATCTGAAACTGAATCAGCCATTCTGTCACACAAATGTGAGAATACGTGTCACAGTTTTCCCAGTGACCTGAGGGATAGAGTGTATTGTTTCACTTGCTAATCACAGGACAGTTATGTTGTAAAATACACTTCAGATCAGGAAGAAGCCAGTTTACTTTAAAAAAAAAAAAAAAAAAAATACATTAATAACTTTTGCACATTTTTTAAAGAACAAATCATTTGGAAAAGTAGGGCCCTGTCACAGGGGTGCTGTTAATTTGACAATAGTTATTCAGGTTTCTGAAATAAAAAAATATAGTCAGGCAATGCTCCAGGGTTGTCTTGGTCTAAGGTGCTGTGATGTGGATGTCACCGCTGAGTGCTGAAGCCTGAAAAATGATCATCAATTCATAGCAATGGACTAAAGTTGACTGAAAGTGAAGTGATTATTTTGTCAGATTTTACATGTTCAATACTTTCTTCTGAAGTTTGCCATTTTGTTAATCTTTTTATTCGTTATCTTTTGCCTTTGTACAGGATAAGGAACCCTGGTTCTATGAAGATCCATCTTCTAAATTAGACATGATATTCAACATTTGGATCACTCGTATACTGGAAAGAAATGTGAAAATCAGTCATATGCTCCGGCTGCATGCTAAGACTCTTTGATGAGAAGACAGACTTTTTGGTAACTGTTGTCATGGATGATTGAGTTTTAAAGTGCTCTTGAGGGCAGTGTAAACTCAGAGCTGTTCCCAAATGTCAGAGCCCTTGGGACAGGGGGAGTTAAGGAATAATAACCAGCAGGATGGCGAGCTGGCTGATGGTTATGGTGATGGTGACGCCAACGCCAATGATATCAGGACAGAGGATGGCAGGAGAACAACTGAAACAGTAGAGCAAGACAAGGTCATCATCTGGGGTATGGACTCCCAGTGCGACGACCCCGAGCTGGCTGAGTTCGAGATGTTGGAGTGTCAGGAACTAGAGGCGTACCTGGTGGACGATGGACAGGATTTTGTTGGGCTTGTAGAGCGTGACAAACTTCAAGATCAACCATTCTCACACAGCAAAGCCACAGTAAAACAGGCAACCGATAAAAAGAGCAAGGAAGAGCGCACGTCTATTACACATGGTAACAGTGAACAGGAATCTGAGAGTAAAGAAGTGTCCAGGACTGAGTTAAGCTCTGAAACTGATGTCTTTGTGTCCTGTCTGTCCACAATTTCAAGCATGGCAACAGCTATGGACACCGCTGGCAGGACACAAACAACCGACTCATGGTACATTGCCTCTGGTCCATACTCAACCATCTCAGAAGACCTGACTCTGGCTTCCCAGACTTGCAACATTATTTCTGAGAGAGAAAAGTCCTCTCAAAGAGTTGAACACCATTCCCTCCTCTCTGGAAAAAGCACAATACATCCGAAAAATGTCGATATGAATTTGAATTCCACAGTTCACTCAGAGGATGTCATATCAGAAGCACAAGTGAGCAATGGAGTTGTTCAACGTAAAGGGCACATTGAAGATGTCAATGACGAGCACAAGAACAATAACCAGATAAATAAAGCAGGGAATACTGTTTCATTAGTGGGAGGGTGTGATAGAAAAAGAAGCACTGAACACAAGGCTTTACCTGTTGTAGAAGAAAGCAACACTAAAATGGATAAAAGCACACAAGCTGATGATGCCCCTGTTATGAACTACAGCCCATCCAAAACTGGTACAAAGGGGACTCAGTCATCAATTGAATCCAAAGCCATAAAGAAACAAGGATCATTTGATAACACATTGAAGAAACAAAACTCTTTTGACAAGAGCTTTAAAAAACAGCCTTCGTTTGAGAATACTTTAAAGAAGCAGCTCTCTTTTGATAACAGCATAAAAAAGCAGGGCTCTTTTGAGAACACCAGCTCTTCAAGTCTAGAGAGGAGGAAGCCATGGGGAAGCCCTAGTCGACCAGCAACTCCTTCCTCTCCCAGAACTACCTCCTGTTCGCCCAAGAGACGACCCCCTGGTTCTCCAGCCAAGGTACAGGGTGTCAGGGCACTGAGCTTTGAGCACAGCAGCTCCCCTCAGAGATTTTTAAGTCAATCGATCAAACCACCAGGTAAGACAAGTTTGAGCAGTGGCATCCCAAAACCTGTTATGACTCAGCAGAGGGAGCCTGAAGCCAAGAGGTCTTCTCCTCCCCAGAAACCCAAAAATGTCCGACCAAAAATTATCACCTACGTTCGGAAGAATCCTCAAGCAAAATCACAAACTACAGATGCCCCTCTTGAAGCCTCTACACACCCACTGAGACCGTCTTCTTACTCCAACCCACCAGCTCATAAAGATCCAAAGGCTGGTCCTCAACCCAAAGCCACACCAGTGCTATGTTCCTCCAACCTGCTGTTTGACAAATATCGACAGGAAATGCAGAGGTCTGGATACTATCCTCCAGGCACGGCTCTGACAGGGTTGAAGCCTCCAAGCAATGCTGGCTCTCATACTCTGAGTGGGAAATCAGACAGCTCACATGAGGAGGTAACTGAGAAATATCATCAGGAGGTAAGAAAAATGTTCTTTTTATTCAATGTATTCACATAAGAGCTGCATGTCATTATTAGTTGAATCTTTACCTACTTATATACTGTAGCTCTTTTCTAATCTTTTTGACCAACCTGCTCATCAAGAGAGAGCTAACATTCACACACCATTGGCACATTGGCATGTGGGTTGGAGGATCCAGGAATCAAACCGCAGATCTTTTGATTGATGGATGACCGCTCTGCCTCCTGAGCCACAGCCACCCGAAATTTTTTTTCTTCAAAAGTAACCAAAAAACAGGTGTCCATATGAACACTAAAACAGATTTTCACAGATGTTCTCACTGTAATCCATCCTCCTGTTCATACTGGCTATTTAAAAATTCCCTACAAATGTGTGTTACAAACCGGCTCAGAGTCCGCAACAAAAATGGGAATCACACATGACAAAGCGTTTAAAGTAATTGTTATTACAAACTTAAATTAAAAAGAAAATAATGTTAGTCAGTTACATCAGTCATGAATGCAGTGTGTGGATGAGTGAAATGTGTGGTGTGTGCAAACAAAACCAAAAGTCTTACCCATCTGGCTGGTAGAAGCCTGGAAGGAAGAGAAGAGCAAAAGATTAACAAAGCCACCAGCTAAATAGGCTGAGGCCCAAACTACACAGGTGCAGGTAGTTTGCCTGATGTCATCTCCTCGCTTTGGTAGCCAAGTGGTTACCATGCATGCTGCATAATAGCAGGGTCCTTGGTTTGACTCCAGCATGGGACCTTTGCTGCGTGTCATTCCCCCCCCTCTCTCTCTCCCTGTTTTCTGTTGGCCTCTATGCCATATACTTTCAAATAAAGGCAAAAACGGCCTAAAATAAGTCTTAAATAAATTATATATTGACAAATTTGGACGATTGAAGCTTCAGATGAACTTTAAATACATTTTTCACTAAAGGAGGTCCATGGATTTTGGATTTTCTAATAGTCAGTATATGAACAGGAGGAATGATTATGGCAAGAAAAAACTATTTCAATGTTCATTTTGCCACATGACTGTTTTTTTAAGACAGATTGTGAACCTATCCTTTAATTGTGAAGCCACAATGTACAGTATGTGCATCTAAACAGTGATACTAGCAATGCAAGTTCTCTTTGCCAAATGCAGCTGAGGTCAGTTAACTTTTGCTTTACTTTTATCCACATGTGAGACTTGCAGAAATGGTCACTTCTCTGTGACTGCTGGGTGAGATGGGATGCTCTTTGCTGTTGCCACTGAATTTTCTGACTCTGTGGCATAACAGAATGAACGCTTTATGTAGCTTTAATTTAACACATTTTTATTCCATCTCAAAACTATATTAATCCATCTTATTGCCAACAGAAGAAATGTTTGTTGTGTCGGTGGTTGACCAATCAACGGAATGTCTCTCAACAGCATGTTTCCCAAGACAGAGGTGGTGTATACCGCTCCCCAAGAGCTCTTAGGCCTCAGCTGGGGTTGGGGGCCGTCACCAGGCAGCCTGTAGCGAAAACAAGAGTTCAGCAGACAGGTCAAAGGTCAGCACCAGGCCCTAGCCATCCTACTCAGGCAGCTGGAGCGTCCACTCAAGGTTACCAGGACCCAGGTGAGATGGCTATCAGAACAGGTTAACAGAGAAATTGTAGTGGCAGGGCAAACACTCTGTGCACTTCAAATAAGGGAACACAAAAGCTCATTTTACTAACATTATTTACATCTAAAAAAAAAATAATGAAAAATAATTTTATAAGACATCTTTCTGCGTACTTTTCTCTTCTGTGCACATCCTCTTGTTGTGGAGCTGCAGAAATGTTATCCTTCAGCTTTCTGCATGATGTGTCTAAGTTTGTTTTTGTTTTGTTTTTCTGTCATGCTTATGGATGAGGCTTAGCTTTTGGCACCTAAACTCTTTGATGTGCAATGTATTTGATAGCAGTGTAACTCACATACCCTAACAGCTTGCATTGTATATTATTTACCTGCTCACTGCATAGCTTACAATCTAGTCAGCTTTTTTTTACTCCCACAGCAAATCTAACACCTACTGTTCTCTGCATATTCCTTTTCAAGATATCTAGTGCTACCATTTATATCACAAAACAAAGTCACATCAGGTTTTAGTTTCTCATTGCTATTAACAGGAGTCACTAACTGTGCAGTTACAGTTTGAATGAAACTATGATCCTGAACTTATTTCTGGTCAGAACTGGCAGGGACTTGACATGTAAACTGAGTCAATTAACTAAACTTCATTAGAAGGTTGATTCTTACTCTTCAAAGTTGACTTAAAGCATTCTGGTGTTTTTAGGTGATAATCATCACTGAAACAGATTATCAGGTCATACCATAATATTGCATGTTTTCCCATCTACCTCTAGGAGAGCAAAGGAGGTCAGGTCCAGAGGCCTCCCCCAAGAGCCTCCTGGCCAAACCAGGCCAGTCTGGTCTCCGTCCTCCAGGCTTCTCTGCTCTGCCAGCTGCCCGTCTGGCTGCCTTCGGCTTCGTCCGGAGCTCTAGTGTCTCGTCTGTGTCCAGCAACCAGTCTAACGAAAGCAGTCAAAGTGATCCTTGCCGACCCTCTCAGCGTGAGTTACGCTCTGTATACCTCAGCTTAACATTTGACAGACTAAAGAGATTCCCAGACATCAGGCAGATAATGTACAATTATTAAAGGATATTCCACATTCATACTTTGTCACAGCTACATATCCTTATTAGTCACTAGCAGAAGTGGCTGCTCCTACTATCTTCAGTTACTATAGTAACTATACTATAGTCGCTTCCTTTAATTCTTTCATTCATTTATCACAAGCCAGAGCCAAAAACCGCTGCACCATAGAACCTTTGATGAAAAAATCTTAAAAGTCACTCTCCTCTCCTCCCTCTGCTGTATCTCTTCAGCCTGCATACTGCAGCATTTTATCTGGATCAGATCTGAGGCTCAGTCCGAAGCCACCTCTCATAAGCTTCCTGTAGCCTTCATTTAGAGAAATCAATGATGTATGTAAAACTCAACAAACTGATTATCTTTGAATGTAATAGAGATGGAAATATCATAAAAGTGGTTGAGCTGGGATGTTAAGACTTAAATCATCAAATAAATGATTACAGAGAAAGCAGTAATTGAATATATGCAGTATATATGTCGAAAGCATCCATTATCTGACAGATCCAATAAATAAAAAAATATGTTTTCCCCTCCTGTGTTATGACATTTATCAAAGAAAGAGGGACAAATTCAAACAGCAATCACTCTTTGTTTGTATAAAATGTATTTAAACCATCGAAAATATATACTTATAGCTGCTTTGTAAAATTGAATGCTTTTAATATTTCTGTTGGACCGATCCGTTTGCATAAAAAGCACAAGTGTCTCTGTGGCATCTGTAATGACTGTGCTGATTGGCAGACATGATGATGAGTTAATGCTGTCCTCTGCTCAAGTGTCCCTACATTTGTTTCAGTGGACAGCTGAGAAGCTACTGACTGCTGACTCTCCCTGCTCACCACTTTTTTGTCTTACATTGACCTGCTGGGTTCAGACACCACCTCAAACTGCTGGTGCTGGTGAAGACAGCGTCCTCAGGCTGGAGAAAAGAAAAAAAAAAGAAAACAGCTGTTGTCTTGTTCAGGGTGCGCCCCCCAGCCTCAGCCTCAGTAACTGCTTCAAATGTCGGCAGCAGTCTCCTCTTTCCTATTTATAATCTCTGAAATGTAAAAAAGTGGTGCCGGCAGCTATAGTATGTGTCAATAAGAGAGTCAGGGTGTGGTATGACTGCATAATTTGCCTCTTTTTCCTGCCTGTGGATCCCCTCCACAAACTTTAACTGCATTCAGGGCAGATGATGGTTTCTCTTTCTGCTCCAGCGTCCCCAGAAAAAGGCTCAGATGTACACTTTACTGGGTTATTTTGTACCATTTTTAACACTCATTCTTCAAAAAACAGCCACAGCTCAAGATGATAATCTGCAGTCATGTAAGTGTACTTTTACACTACATTGTTGTCTTTGTTTGTCATCTTCTCTGTGGATCTGTTGTTCCATTATCAAGAATGTGTAAGCCAATTTCAAATTTGCTATATTCTTTTCAGCAAAAAGAAAATAATGTAAATTTTAGTTGTGCTGCAGTGAATAGATGGGTGTCTGCCAGATAGTAAATCACTTGGGAGTAGCTCAGACAGCATATACATGACTGGCAGCTTGCATGGCAATGTTTCCCTTCAGGCTGTTGGCTCAGACAGCGCTGATCTATTAGTATGCTGCCGTATGCCTCAAATGCAGCCACATTCACTGGGGATGCGCTCTAGCAACACATTGTGACTGGGCGTGAGTAGATCCTTTTGAGAGTAGCTGATGCTATGATGAGTTTTTCTGTCCAGTTAACTTGGTGGGAGCCCTTTATGAGCATTCAGTATGCTCATGTGTCTTTTGTGCTGTATGCTACTTGGCTGGCAAGAAACATGAGTCCTGTGTGTTTGGAAATATAGTTTGTCAGCTTGCACTCAGAGTAGAGTTGTAGTCACAGTAGATGAAACAGAATAAATCACTGTGACATGGTATATATACACTGTGAATATTATATGAATATTATACAGTAGGCTTCTGTTTCAGTCTTTGCCTGCTTGATTGTGTAAATCAATCCTGCCCCTGTCATAATAATAATGATAATAATAATAATGATAATAAACTGAAGTAAAGATAATAAGTTCATGTATAAATACGTACGATCAGGATAAAAGAAAAAAGCTTATATAAAGCCTGTGAACTGAAGTAAAATAAACCACATACATAGATAAAAGAGTATATAAGCAAATATAAGAAATCTTCTCATATAAAGCTGATAGGATGCCAATTTTTCTCTGAAATATAAAACAGATAAATGTGCAAAATGCATGAAAGTGCCTATGAAATACTGAAATCATACACATAACACAAAAAACTCCACAATCAAAATTTGTAATAACAATAACATTAAATAAAACACCATAAAATAGTCATATAGGAAATGTGAAAGTGATGCCATAATGGAAAAGGAAAACATTGTTTAGTGTAGGCATGTAAGGAGACACTTAAAAGCAGCAGTGGAGACTGCCGATCTCACACTGGATCAGCTGATGTTAGAGACCTGGCTGGGCTGTAAAGGGTTAAAAGTTATTTAAACTAATGATCAGGAGCCAGATCATGGATGGCCTTGTAGGTAATAAATAACATTTTAAAATGTATTTTAGTCATGGGCAACCAGTGCTGTGATGCTAAAATTGGAGTAATATGACAGGACCCTTTAGATTTAATTAACAATCTGACTGCCAAGATCTGGATAAATTACAGTTGTGAGATTGATTGGGAGTTTAAACTGTTAAAAAGAGAGTTACAGCTAAAAGGATAAGTTACCCCCGTCCTCTGAGGTGGAAGTAAGTGAACCAATGGAGGACTCTTCTTTGTAGTTTGCGATGTTGGACTGGACTAAAGATCAAAAACCTCTGATTCACTGGTATTAAATTGTAGGAAGTTGCCACAGGTGCCATCCTGTCCTTGACATTGGATAAACAGGAATGCAGCTGGTGCTGAGAAAAATGTGTTGCCATGTATAAAGGTGTACACAGCTCCCCCTTTCCATTGCACACGCGCTATGCACTGAGCTATTCTTTAAAGGATGTTACTTTTATAATGTCATTTTAGTTTAAAATACATCCAAAATAAATCCCTGATGCTTAGGCCCAGCAGGGTGTCAACTCAGGCCCGGTAGGCAGCCAGGCTTACACTACACTGGCAGATACCCTGATCATTCCAACATGCTTGTTTCTTAATGCAGTTGCTCAGGTGCATTTCAGGTCCAGATTGAATCGGTTTAGCATCTTATCTTGCGTCACATTTTTAATCCTGTGACTTCCAAATTACCAATATAAAAGAATAGGATCAAACTAATCCAACAAAAAGAAGAAACTAAAAATATTCAACATTATTCCTTTGAAATCTTGTCAGAATTTGTATACAGTACCAGTCAATTCAGTTTGCACATAATACCCCATTCATTTGAATGAGAAAGTGTGTCCAAACTTTTGACTGTACTGTATTTCAAAGACTTTAATCATCAAGGGAAATAAATTCATTGAAAAATGGACATACATAAAGGGAGATTGTTGAGAAATGGACGATATGAGAACTGTACATTCAGTAAATGTGATAAGGATACACTTGATTGAAAGTAAAAGACAAAACGATTAGTATGTAAGCAGAGTCAAGTCGTTCTTGCTTCTTGATAGTGTAACACTGATCCCAGCAGTCTGATAGCCAGAGAAGGATTTGTACTGTACATGCAGGCTGGAAACAAGCATTTACCAGTATGAGTCAGCCTCCAGCCGTCTCACTCAGCCAGTACGATTCGTGGCTCAGCTTTCATTTGGAAAAAAATGGAGGCTGCTGACTCTCTCAGGTAAATTCGTTCGAGTTGCCACTGGAGGTTTCACACAGGCCCTGAGCATTTTGACATCAAAAGTGATTTTGAGTTTGTAGTGATACACCGTCAAAGAGCATTTGAAACTACTGTAAGCGTCAACATTAAAGCAAAAATCTTTGAAGTGTCTGCATTAATTCCTTTTTGCTCATCATGCATTAATTCCATTAGATTAAAAATGTGATTTTATCAAATGCCCAAAAAAGTTAAAGATGCACCCTGAAACTGTCAGTGTTCTGTATACTGCATCAGTACCATTAAAAATGTGATGCCACATTGTACAGTATATTTCAGCTCTGTGTTTTATATGTGATTACAGGCTTCTTAAACAATCACCTGACTTATCCAGATACTGTAGACTGGCAGTGTGACTCTCCGATCAGAATAGTGTTACTTTAATTCAAGGGCACAAGCATGCTCTTCATTCCTCTGGCAGAGTGCTGAGTTACCTATAGGTACAGCATGTGTCAGCACTATCATTGATTGAGGAACTGAATATTTCATGATAAGTAATTGGAGGTATCGGGTTAGGAACTCTTCACTTTTTTTAAAAAATCAATAATGTTTATGTTAATGGACATTTTTGCATTTTTGAGAGTAGCTGGTATAGAGACCAACAGGAAACAGGGACAGAGAGAGAGGGGAATGACATGGGCGGTAACCACTCGGCTACCAAAGCACTCCAGCAACTCTTCACTTTTAAGGAAACGCAAATGCTGGATAGTCTAATAAACTGATAAAAGCCTTTCCTGTTCTCATGGAAGCAATGTTTGTTCTCGCTGATGTTTCTCCATTCGATGACTCTTTGCTATGGCCTCAGTTTGTCTATGAATCAAAGCCTTTCATTTCTTTAGAGAGCTAGAGGCGTAATAACAGCTGTTATGAATAATTAAAAGGTGTTCAGCATTCTGCTTTGTGCTAGTCCTGGTGAATTTCTCCAGTTAAGAAAAACTATTCTCCTAGGAAAGGCAGTGATATTCTGATACTTGATCCTATAAATACAAAAGAAAGACACAATGTAAACCTCAATGACCTACTGTACCAAAGATCATGTGATCATTTCAGTTGTAATGTAAGGATGATCTGGACAAAATATGTACTTTTTAATTTCCCATGTTAAAATAAGTGAGTGGATGTTTTGCCAGACATGTTTCAGATCTAACCAAAGAACGTATTTATGCAGTTACAGAACTATTAATTTACAAAATTCTGAAAGTTCAAAATTATTATAAATATTTACATATGCCTGCAAATGCTGTTTCCATTTTCAAACCAACTATCAGCGTTCGCTCAATATTACCAAACCAAATTAAAGCCTTGATTATTAGAAATAAGAACCAGTGTGAAAAGTATAATATAAAGAGCTTAATCGTGACCTGATTAGCAGTTCCATGTGAGGTGGGTAGGTCAGTGGTTAATGCTACTGGCTTTGGCACAGGTCACGGGGGTTTCATTCCCATTCAGGGCGTGGTACCATCTATACAGTGTGTCCTTGATGGTACTGACATACCTCAGGATGAAGGAAACCAAAAACTTTAGTCATACTGGATGTACCACAGGTCAACAAGGGAACCATGGCAAATAATGAAAAATGGGAACAATGCATGGAGCAGAGCGTGTGAACCTGTTGGGAAACTACAAGTAACCCCATTGAGAGAGGAGGTTATATGCAGAGGTTGTGGGGTATATGGATGCTTTGAAAACCACCGTGATGAAGAAAATATTGTGTGTTGACAACAGCAGATTGATCAAATGGAAAAAACATGCTATGGCCCATAGAGAGGGGGATGAGTTTTTTCCTGCTCAGTTTCAGGTGTCACAGTCAGGATGGGTTGTGTTTTTTGAACACATCTCTTTACATGTTTATATGTATAGATACACAAAAAAACTGATGAGAACTGATGAAGCCACTGTCACTGACTTCACTTTTGTGTTCTTTGACATCCTTCCCACTCTAAAGATCCCAGCAGCGGCAGCGATGACACACCCCTCCACAAAGCTACAGTGGCCCCCAGTGAATCTTCCTACAGTCAAAGCCGGCCTCAACCTCCCAACGCCCCCAGCCTCCAGCGACGCTCTCTGCCACCGCAGCACAGCTCCCCCGTCAGTAAGTCCCTGCAGCACTCAACCAGTGGAAACATTGCTCTATTTTTGGTTACATGTGCATGTGGTGTTCGTGCTGTCTCATGGAACAGCATACTGTACTGTAGCTGTTTCCACACCTCCCTACTGAAGGTCACTCACTGTCTGGTGATCAGACGACCCCTGAGATGGGATGTGTGAGTGTGTGCTGGCAGGGTGTCAGATGGTGGTGGCAGGTGGAATGCAAGAATGTAAAAGCAGACTGCCGTCAGCACTGACTGCTCACAACACTGACCATGGACTTGAATTCACATGTTGGTATTCATTCCACAGAAAGTGTCTGGGAAAACTGCTGTCACTGTAATGACAGTATTGCAAAACTTTTATCATAGGATTCACAGAAACTACTGTTTTGAAATGTATGTTTTACTTTATTAAGGTTACTGAATTGCATAATGGAGCAGGAAGATAGAATAGACATAACTGGAGATGTATTCTGTGTATAACTTGCAAGCAGTTTCATTGAAATTGGGCAATTTATGTTTTTTAGTGCTTAGGTCTGGACATGATTGTACATGTCAGATGCTCAAGCTAATATAAAATGTATGTTAAAAAAGGCTCTGTTGACATCTTGGCTTTCTTGCTGGGTTTTCAACAAAGGGAAACCATAATTGAAATGTAAATTACAGTTTCAGACAAAAGTTTGCACACCTTCCCATTCACTTGAATGAGAAAGTGTTACCAAACTTCAACAATCTGAAAAAAGCCACTTTAAAGCTGTTTGTACAACCTGTTTGTTCAAGGCAAAGGTAAACACTCCAACTCCCATTACAAACATTACTTAACATTTCATCCACAAGGTTTTTGTCAGAGCATTATGCCCTTTTTATTTGTGTATGAAATGCATGTGTCTTCATAAGGTGCCATAAAATGAATTGACCTAATGGCACATTTGTGTCTTGTCCCATCCTGCACATTTTTATTCAAAATAAGTTTATCTATGTACAATATAAAGAGCTTGATTATGACCTGATAAGTAGCTCGAAAGTTTGGGGTTCAATTCTTGGTCAGGGCATGGTAACACATACCCAGTGTGGACCCTTAGGCAAGGTCCTTGGTGGTGCTGGCATACCTCACGATGAGTGAAATCACAAACTTGAGTCATACCGCCTCGGACGTGTCAGGTGTTGGGGAACCTCATGACAAATGGGAACAAGCCTTAAATGGTCCAGAACAGAGAAAATTAACTTGTTGGAATTACCCCCAGTGAGAGGAGTTACATTCAGAGGTTGTGGGTTACATGGTTGCATCAAAAAAACAAAAAACAACTGTGTGACAACAACCGCAAACGACAACTGCAGATTGATGAACTAAAACAAACATGCTATGGCAAGGGAGAGTTTCTTTCAGTTTCTCTATTAAAACGATTATCAACACTTACAGTATATCAGTTTTAATCATGCCTGCTACTATAGGTTAGTCATGCCTGCTCAGTTACATTTCATGAGAAATTCAGGATGGGTTGTGTTTTTTTAAACATGGCTTTTAACATGTTTATACATGTAGATGCACAAAACTTATACTACTTATTTAACGCAAGAAGATGAAACTGAGGCTGAGCTGTGGCTATAGTGTCTTTAGTCACAGGCAGCTTTTTCTATGAAGAAATTCCTATACAAAGCTCTTTTACAGTGATAAAGACTAGGGTGTTGTGATTGAGTGTGTCCTTTGAAGGGCCCATAACAGCCATTGTTTATCTCATTTTTCCTTTCGGGGATTTATATCTGAAGAAGAGAAATTCAAAATTAAAGATTATTTGGTCAAAACTGAGACCTTCTGTAATGTATCTTACATATTGCCTAGCATTGCATCACAGTGGTGATACAGTGCAATATATTCTCTCTCTGCTGATGTAGGCGTCTTTATTGTTAGTATTGCACCTTAGTGCCTATGTGGGCATCTTTGCAGAGAGTGTGATGTTTCAGCAACATCTCGTGGTCACAGAGTGTATGACTGCAAGAGGGTGATCTTCATGCCAGAGAATCTGTGTGAAGTGGAGCAGCGACTCCAGCTAGTGGTCACTATACCACACTGTATCTTATTTTGTCTTTTTCTCACTTGTGGTTTTACACCAATGATTCTCAACTTTGTTGGTTTGTAAATAGATGAAAGGAAGCAAAGTCTGCTTGCAGTCCCTCTGCACACATTGGTTGTCTTGTTTTATAATTGTTTATATATTTTTTAAATACTTGAAGTAGTTCCCTAGGGATAAAAATTTAAGAAGTATACAAAATAGCAGGTTGTTTTGTGTGTGTGTTTTGTTTTTTCATGTCACAGTTATCATCTCACATCCCCTCAAACTTCCAGGAGGTTTTCACAAAGCATGCTGAGTTTCAGAATTAAATACTTACAATTAGCAGTAGTAGTCTAATGACCTTGAAGTACTCCTTGTGTAAGTTATTAACAGTAGTGGTAGTATTCAGATCTTCTAAGTAAAAGTAGTGATGCCATAGTGTAAAATTACACTATTACAAATACAAGTACAGAAGGACTATCAGCTAAATGTGTTTGGAGTATCAAAAAATATGATATTTTTTTCTCTGAAAGGCAGAGCAGTAAAAGTATAAAGTAGTGTAAAATGGGGGTAAAGTACCTAAATGTACTTAGCTACCTCCCTCCACTGATTTTACATAATAGCCTACTGATGAAGGAAAGAAGAAAAGGTGCATTTGTTTGCTCTTCCACTGTTCGTATAAAAAAATAAATAGTAGCATACTTCTTTACTACACAGCTTCTCGGAGAGAGGTGCAGAAGGACCCAGAGGCTGCGCTGCCACCAAAGTCCTCCCCTAAAAGGTTTGCAGTGGTTTCGCCCAAGCCTCAGTCCCCTGGTGAGACTTTACATATCATATTACTGTGTGTGTGTGTGTGTGTGTGTGTGTGTGTGTGTGTGTGTGTGTGTGTGTGTGTGTGTGTGTGTGTGTGTGTGTGTGTGTGTGTGTACTGTACATGTGAGACTATATTGATCCTATATTTTGTTTTTGTGTTTGGTGTGTTCTGATGTGATATAAAAGTGGGATTCAACATTTTCAGCATGTACTGTACCTTTAAAACGCACACGTCATTCTCTCTCTCTCTGCCTTCTTTTGCACTACATTCACAAGACCGATGGCAGCCTGCTGTTGTCATAGCGACAGGCTACAGTAGCAGCAATGCTAGGATGGCTCCTCCAAAAGTAATCCTGCTGGGTTAGATTGCCAACAACACAAGACAGCATTTTGTCCTTTACTCAGACCAGGCAGACAGAGTAACAGCTGGTAGAGCTCCAGTGCAGCAGAAGTGCATACATAGCACACCCATACTGGGAAAGCTGGAGTGTTTTGAGGTGAGAGAGGACATAACAGTCGATTGCCCTGAGCAGTGAGCAGACTTGAGTAACAGTAAATTAAAAAGCCCATTAGTCCATGTGGGAGGATATAAACCACTAATCTGAGGGAGTTAACCAATCGATAAAATTATTTACAGTGTTTTTACTGTTTGGGCTGCAGCTAATCATTATTGTCATAATCGATTAAGCTGTTAATTTTTTATCCTAATATTGTTTAATCTGTGTCAAAAAAATTACAAAAGTAGTGCAATATTAAACACAAGCAGATGTTTCCAAGCCAGATATTTCATGATCGCTGTTTTGTCAGAACAATCCAAACCCAAATACATGAAATTTGCACTGATATATAGAAAAGCAGCAAATCTTGACATCGAGACAGTTTACCTGATGACGTGACAACAAAATTGCTTCTGATTGTTTTTCTGTTGATGTACTACCAGAGTCCTTGTCTCATTAGAAAATGATTGATTATTGTATGTGATTTAATCAACTCTCTTATAATTGAGAATTTTTCAGTAGGCCTCTGTTTTGTTTGTTCAACCATCTGTTCTCTTTTCCTGCAGTTCGTGGACGGACAGCAGCAGTCCATGGTGCTGGTCAGCCTGAGAGGGTGCAGGAGTTGGACCGGGCTCTGATCCAGCAGCTGCGAAAGCGCTGTGAGCAGCAGGACCTGCAGCTACAGAGCCTCCAGGCTCAATTAAAAAAGGCCTCCCTGTGCCTGGACGTTTTCACCATCACCACACAGCACTTCTGTCTCAAGGTAGGCTACAGCAGAGCTCTGGGACCTCACTAGGGCTAACAAGCTAGAAAACTTGACCTGGCCTCCACTTTAAGAGCAAGATAAAAGTTTAATTTAGTGTGCTGTATCTTTGCTTTAGAGTTGCAGTAAAGAAAAATCACATCTTCCAGTCTAAATAACAAAACAAGGCTACAACATGTATCACATCCCCTTCTTCTCATCTTCCGTTTATAGAAGACACAGAATGAATATGTTTATTAGACATCAAGGATGCATACAGTTCAATACATTAGGGTGTAAAATGCTGACATAACCCTAACTTTGTTCATTAATGTTCATAGGGAGGGATGGATTGACTAGCTTAAAGGGTCACTGTGTAAGATTCTGGGGTATCTATTTGCAGAAATTGAATACATTTAAGTATAAAAATAATAAAAGTAATTAATATGCTTTCATTAGTATATAATCACCTGAAACTAAGGATCATTGTGTTTTTGTTACCTTACAATGAGCCCTTTATATTTACATAGGGAGTCCTCTTCCTTGGAGGCTACCATGTTGCACCACCATGATTCTACAGTAGGCCAGACTGGCACAATTGCTTTAGAGAGGGCCTTTCACATTTTTTCGTGAGTTTCATGGCCACCATGGGTTCTTCTACACACTTGAAAGGAGAGGATGAAGGCAAGGAGTATTCAATTGGTGGCAATCTGCAACCTCACCACTAGATGGCACTATATCCTACACTTGGTCCTTTGAGCAGGTTTCATGCCAAACGGAAATTAACAGAAACACTGACTGAAGTACATAAAATGTTGCCTTGAAAATGATTGGGAAAGTATTCACAGATTTTGGTAAACAGGCCAAAACGTGGTCATTTAGTCTCATGCAAATACACAAAACCTGCATCCTTTGCTTAAAAGTGTGCATCACGGTTAATGTGGTGAATAATACATTTTTCAGGCATCTTTCAAGAGTAGAAAGGTACACACGGCTTCAGGATGCAACTACAAAGTGTGATGCTTCCACTTGAACAGGTGACACCTGCAGCACCTTGCTTTTGTTGTTATTATTACTTTGTTCACAAAGCCAATCACTTGCTTTAAAACAGTGGCTGTTGTGGCTTTTTGAATGTGTCGTGGATGACTCTGTTGCTACAGGGTTTTCAGTAAAACAAAGGTTTTACTTCCAGAGGTTTTGCATGTAGCTTGGAAAAAATGTGTTTGCATGATGGCCCTTCATACATTCAGGTGTATGTGGACATGCACAAGACAGATGTGTGGCTGCTGAAAGGTTGACTCAATAGGATGTAAAGTTGAGTAACACAGTATTCTCCTGTTGTGTAAGGAAATCCCTATAACTGCCAAAGTCAAAATCAAACATATTATTTCTTATTCATTTTGTGTTCTGCGTCTCAAACCTAGATTAAGTACTTTATTTTTGTTGTCCTTTCCTCCTGGTCCTCTGCTTGTCTTTCATCCATTTCCCAGCCCCACCCACATGTTCTGCTCAACAGTGGGATATGATTAATGAGATTAGAGCTGCCTGCCTCGGCCTGGCTGTGCTTTTACTTTGACTGATTGTCAGACAAGCGCAGAATACCCACTAAGGTCTGACGCATTGAGTACCTTGAAATATACTGAATGCATCGGAAATCTATCTGCATCTAAGAACTGGGGGGGACAGGGTGCCCTTTGAAAAACATTCATTCGTTCATTATATTTGATTTTCGATTTGGCAGTGTTTTATTAGTATTTTACATGATCTTGATAGGCAGCCTTGAATGTTTGTTTGTTTTCTGTCCAGTTTTGATGGAATATAGCATGTCAATTATCCATTATTGTTAAATATATTTCATTTGTGCTGTCATATGCTCCAACAGGTCTCTATAGGCTCAGATCTCTCTTAGAATACCTCCCTCCATCCTGTAATCCAGCACTGCTATTAGCTGCACTGCACCGTTAATTTCTGGACTATTTTAAGGACTGTGCAAGCAGTGACAGTATATGTTTATGAACCTAAATTGTAATCAGTTGTATTGAAGTAACAGTGAAAGGACCAATATTCTACTGAATGAGAGCCATCAGATTTGAGGTGTTTTATACATATCTTGATTGAGCATATCGACTTTTTTCAAGAAACTTCCATATATACAAATATATTATTTGAACATGATTTCCTCAGTCAGAACTATGAAGAATTCATTAATTTCTATTAAGTGTGTGTGTGTGTGTGTGTGTGTGTGTGTGTGTGTGTGTGTGTGTGTGTGTGTGTGTGTGTGTGTGTGTGTGTTCTGTATGTATTGAAATTCCTGCATGTGGCTATTTTTTCCCTGAGCTGAGTAACAGAGAAGATAATTGGCCACTTATTGATTATCTCCCTCCCCCATCTTCTCCTGCTGCACTCTTTTTGTTTTTTTCTCAAAGATGTAAAAGCCCGTACATGTGTGTGTGCGTGTGTGTGTAGGTGGTTCCCTTTTATGCATGTGAATGTGATACAGGGCGTATTGGCTGGGGTTTAAGGGGTGGGCAGGCAGGCAGAGCTGGGCTGGGCTGGCAGTCTTTGTTCCAGCAGGGATAAATGCCGGTCGAAAACCAGGAAACGAGGTGAGGCTTCGGTCTTCCAATCTCTCCTCCCCTCTCTTTCCTCCTCCGCCTGGCTGCCTCCCCCTCTTTCTCTTCTCTCTGTATCTTTCTGGCTTTTGCATCTGTCACTGCTGCCTCCCTAGCCGGCTCAGGGATGCTGCTGTCTGCTAGCATAGTATGGGCCATTGCTGCTGTGGGCATTTCCTCCCTCTGCACTGTCTGGACAAAACGGTAAAGCTAGTATCTTCTGCAGACAGCAGGCTTGTTTTAGCATCAAGGATTTCTTTATCTATGTGTGGTTGTGCGCATGTGTGTCTTTGGTGGGGGGTCGACGGGGGGTCTGAGGGTTTCTGTCTATATGAGCATTATTTCACT
The DNA here is from genome assembly GCF_963691925.1 of Scomber scombrus. NCBI lineage: Eukaryota > Metazoa > Chordata > Actinopteri > Scombriformes > Scombridae > Scomber > Scomber scombrus. The sequence goes on from NC_084974.1 coordinate 21,220,598, forward strand.
TGTTTCCTAGTGACGGAGCCAGTGGAGAGAGTGGAAAGCTGTGCATGAATATGCTGAGTCAAAGCAGGCTCGTCTGTCGCACTGTCCCTCTTTTTATTCTCTTAGAGTTTGCAGCAATATTAGATAACACACTATTGCTGCTCTACTATATTCTTACCCTGTTTTTCTATTATAGTAGGCATATTATGTCTTGCTGGTTATGATCAGGATTCATTATCCCCTTGTTTACCTGATGTTGCTGTGTTTCTCATCTGCGAGAAATCACATGTTTGGTCTTCATACTGCTGTTACAGAGTCTGGTTCTCTGCAGCGCAAAAAGTTCAAATATAAAAACAGATGCACATTTGAAGCTTTTTATGGTTCTTCTGACATTGGACACTGATTGCATGGGTGCCAATTTTGGAGAAGTTAATTAACTCATTATCTCCTTGAGAATTAGCAGCATTGTTATAAAAGGATACTTTTCCAGAAGGTAAAATTGATTGTGCTGTTTGATTGTTAGAGAATGAATCAACTATATCATGTTTGATAATCCATTTGTGATTTATAGTATGGAAAATGCCAAACATTATATAGTTCCTACTTCTCAGATATTAGGATGTTCTGCTTTTCTCTGTTTATTTCAGTTTAATTAAAATATCTTTTGCTTTAGTACTTTCAGTCAAGATTTTACTCCATCGTTCTGGTTGCTTATGATGGTCATTTTTCACTATTTTCTGCCATGTCTACAGACAGGATTAAGCAATCAATTACAAAAATGACCAGTGGAATTACTTATAATAGAAATAATCATTAGTTGCAGCCCTAAAAATGGATTATGTTGCCTTGGTGAGGGATAAACATCAGATGAGAAAATTGAGATGCATGTCACATTCTGGAACTCCCCAGAGATCCCAGCTGGGGGACGTCTGGGCAGGACTGGGGGAATGGTGGGTAGGAGCAGAGGCGGAGCTTAGGAGTAAGAAATGAAAAAAAAAGCTGCTCACCATCCTTCAACCCTCATGTGATCACTGCAGTCTCACCCTGATGATTGTATGTTCCAAGCACAACCTGTCATGACGATGACATCATTACTGCTGAGACATACCGTGCACTATCTCATACATATTTTACCCGCTGCTCTCGGAATCTCTTTGTTCCGCGTGAGCTTGGTGAGCTTTGCTTGATCTTGAAGCAACAGTGTGTGTAGCCATCTTACTGCATGTTTAGAGCTGTGATCAATGGTCATTTAACTGAGCTGTGTACAATGCTGCCTCTGTGAGTAAGATGAGCTTTTAGGGTGCCACATCATGATGAGTCCCCAGAGGATACTAGAGAAGCCTTTAAGCTGTGAGTGGTGGCTTTTTCATTGAAAAATGTTAACTTTTTTGTTGACTATTGCAGGATGAAGTGAAGAATCTAGCTTACTTTTCTGACCTGTAGTGAACTAGGTGATGTACTGACACAAAGATATAGTACCACACAAAAAATGGTTCCTATTTCTTTTTTTCTGAAATGCACATAAATGATAAAAAATTAAATTAACTACCATTCATTGTGTGCTGCTTGATCTACTGTGATTTGTGAGCACCGCTGCAAAGTGAAGCATACTACAGCTGTGGCTTCTGACCTTCTCTCCAGGAAAATGTGGCAAATTATAACATAGGGCTTTTATTGCTTGTGTTGTGCTTGCTATGTTTGTCATTGAATCATGGGCTCAGCCAATCTCATGTCAATTCAAGCATAGGATTTGCTGTATAATGTGCTGGTGTATTGTTGTATTTATTTATTATTAATTGTACAGTTTGTGGTTATTGTTGGTTTGTGGTTACTGCTAATTGGTTAAAACTTGTCTGTGCTATTACCATATAAGGAATTAACACTGTTACAAAACAAAAGCATAGTCAGAATTTAAGATTGTCAGTCTGTATCAACATACTGTGTGTGTGGAAAAAACCCTAAGATATCTAGCAGGAATGTCATTTTGGCCTCTAAAACATTTAATGCAATATTCTAGGTTCAAACTATTTTCTGATTTTAGCCTTCCCTTTTCTGGTTTGTTAACTTAGAAACATTAAAATATGCCATGAAATCTTATCTTTAAAGTGCAGCACAACAGCTCAGTGTTAAGCAGTGTCACATTAAAGTATCCCTCATTGATATAAATCAGGTGAACAAAAAACAGCTCTCAGTATAACACAGTAAAATTCTACCGCACTTCTAACTGCATTTTAAAGGAGGATTAAACAGCTTCAATTAGGGGCGGCGGATGCAGCGGATGGGTGTGGACGTGTATTCGTGAGCTCTCGGTGGTCGGCCGATAGCTGCATTTATCCTGCTTAATACTCTCATAACTCAAGATTATATGCAAAAAAACAGAAACTTTGAGCACTTGTGCATGGCAAGCTACAATCTTCGGCATAAAAAGCGGCATAAAGAGCGACAGGAAACTCCGACTTCAGCTTCACTCCACCTGCACGCTGCACCCAAGATGGCGGACGGACAGGACGAAACTGAGAAACTCCTGAACAAACTTCTGGATGCTATTAAAGAAACCAAAGAGGACCTAACAGAACACATTGACAAGAAAACAAATGACATACAAGCTAAATTAACGAAAATAGAGTCTTCAATCTCGACGTTGTCGGAAGAGGTCCAGGAAATGGAAACACGAGTCAGTGCTAACGAAGACGATATCAAAGATACCCGCGACCGTGTTAGCAAGATGGAGAAACTGATCGAGCATCTCAAAGGCAAAGCTGACGACCTAGAGAACCGCAGCAGAAGATCCAACATCAGGATCCTGAATGTACCTGAGCAGGCGGAAGGTCGCGATGCCGTAACATTTCTGGAAAGAGCGCACCGCGTCGGGAAGAAATCGGACAGACCGCGGCCTCTTATCGCCAAGTTTCTGAACTTCAGGGACAAAGAGAAGGTCCTCCGACTTGCCAGAAGCAAAGGAGAGGTGACATATGGGAATAGGAGGATATCATTCTATCCAGATTACAGCGCAGACCTGCAGCGCAGGAGAAACGAGTTCCTTGGTGTGAAAAAGATGCTGCGAGAGAAAGAAGTGGAGTACGCGCTGATATACCCAGCCCAGCTGCGCATTAAGCATCAGGAATCCGTCAAGTTCTTCTCCACTCCATCCGAAGCAGAAAGTTTTCTGAAAGAACTTCCGAGTGAGTAATACTAACTAATGTGACTGCTGTACACAGGCTAGCGTTATAGACATTTATGAGAAGGGTTATTATTAGCATAAGGACTCACAGTGAATTGAGAGAATTGAGCGGCACAAAGAAAGACACTGCTCCTCTTCTCTTCAAATGTTCAAATAATTAGGACCAAGGTTGAGGATAAGCCTGCATTTGATCAATGATACATGGCCAATTGTTCTATTAACGGCCAGATGGTTACGTTTATAACACTGTAACTTAAGAGACTTTGTCATGCAGGCTCAAAAACTTGATGTCATACATTGCACCCCAATGGTATGGACTGATTATATCTTATTTTACAAACTTCTCTCAATCTTATCTTTAACATTTCTAAACGTATAATGTTATGAGTGGCCAGTTTTGATTTCAGCAGCTGCTGGGGCCACCACGGTGGTTTAAGAAAGTTACCTACCTAATGTGGTTCAGTTACAGGAGTTTTACTAGGCAGGTTTTTAGTTTAGAGTTTTGGGGTTATGTATGGTCTCTCACTAAAGCTAGAGCTTTTAATTACATAAATGTACATACTACTTTCTGGTCCAGGTTGAGTTTTATCATTTCATCTATGTTGATTGTCTATAACATTTATACTCAGAGTTTACACAATGGGTAAATTAACATGTATATCTTGGAATATTAAAGGGGTCAACTCACCAATTAAGAGAAAGAAAATGTTGACATACTTAAAGAGACAGAGGGTAGATATCGCCTTTATTCAAGAGAGCCACTTAACTGATGCCAAACATTTGAAATTGCGTAGGGACTGGGTGGGTAACGTTTTTACTCCTCCTACTCCTCAAGAGCAAGAGGTGTTGCCCTGCTCATTAATAAAAACCTTAACTTTAAATTAAATTCTGTTGAAAAGGACAAAAATGGGAGATTTTTACTTGTAGATTGCGTACTAAATAGGAACAGAATATTTTTGGTCAATATATATGGGCCTAACTACGATGATCCATTATTCTTCAACAATCTGATTATGAAACTGGCTACAATTGGGGGCCAGCTTATCCTGGGAGGAGACTTTAACTTGGTCTTAAATCCTTTACTGGACAGATCATCACCAAAAACAACCTATCTATCAAAATCAGCCACAACATTAAAACAAGGTATGAGAGACATAGGTTTAATTGATATATGGCGAAAACTTCATCCAAAAGAGAGGGATTTTTCTTTTTTCTCAGAAGTTCATAAGACATACTCCAGAATTGACATGTTCCTGGTATCACAAGATATGATGTCCACAGTAAATGAATGCTCTTATTTAGCTGCGACCTTCTCGGATCACAATCCCATTATGCTCACCTGGATGATTAATACATCACAGCCCGCAACCCGTAGGTGGAGGTTCAAAAATTACATGTTAAAAGATCCCGAATTTATTTCATATATGACTACATATATAGAAATATTTCTTGAAGCCAATTCAAACTCCGCCTCACATACTAATATTTGGGAAGCACTTAAAGCCTATATGAGAGGGCATATTCTATCATATAGTGCCCATAAGGTTAAAAAAAATTAGAGAAACACCGACTAAGTTGGAAAATGATATTAAGAAATTGGAGCAGGAATACATCACCACCAAAAATGAAGAACATCTCAATGCCCTAACTAAAACAAGGATACTATATAATAATCTGTGCACCAACAAAGAGGAAGCAAATATGGCCAGGACCAGGTACCATTACTACGAATTTGGGAACAAAACGGGCAAACTCTTGGCCTGGCAAATTAAGAAGGAAGCATCTGATAAATTTATTGATATATTAACAGAGGATGATAGACACCTTGACGATTCAGCATCTATAAATGCAGAATTCAAACAATTTTATGAAGAATTATATAAAACTGGGCAGGACGGTGATAATAGTGGAGCGAGAAGGTTTATGGATGGTATAACTCTTCCCAAATTACAAGATGATGATAGAAAACTGCTTGATGCAGATATATCAGAGATGGAGGTACTCCAAGCTATTAACTCCTTACAAATTAACAAGACACCCGGGCCAGATGGCTTCCCCATTGAGTATTTTAAGGCTTTTTCAAAAAAGCTATTAACCCCCCTCACGAACATGATTAAAGAAGCACTTGAAAATCAAAAATTGCCAGACTCATTGGAAATCGCGACGATCACACTGCTCCCAAAACCAGGCAAGGACAAACAGAAATGTGACTCATACCGACCCCTTAGCCTCTTGAACGCAGACTATAAGATATTATCCAAACTAATTGCTTGTAGACTGGAAGATGTTATACCAAAGATAATCCACGCTGACCAAACAGGGTTCGTAAAAAACAGGCATGGGGCAGATAATGTGCGGCGACTGCTCCACATACTGAGCACCGCTCAAAAAGATGGAACTCCTATGCTAATAATATCTATGGATGCAAACAAAGCATTTGACAGGATCGAACCAAGCTTTCTATTTCGGACACTAGAGGCTATGGACTTTGGAGAGAAATTTATCCGGTATATTAAAACACTCTTTAATGCTCCCAAAGCCAACATTTTAACAAATGATGTCCTTTCTCACACTTTCTCCCTAACCAGAGGCTGCAGGCAAGGCTGTCCAAGCTCACCCCTGCTCTTTGCACTCGCGATAGAGCCATTAGCCGTCGCCATCCGATCCAATATGTCCATAACTGGAATTAAATTTGGCACAAGTGAACATAAACTTTCCTTATATGCGGATGATCTCATGTTATACATAACTGACCCACACACATCAGTACCCCCATTATTACAATGTCTAAAAGAATATAGTGCAGTTTCAGGGTATAAATTAAATTACACTAAAAGTGAGATTCTACCACTAAATATACAGGATAGCAATATCAGAACTCTCACTGACCCATTAAAATGCTGCAATAGCGGCTTTAAATATTTGGGTATACAAATTGGAAAATCCGACGGACATATATTTAAAAATAACTATAAAAAACTGCTGGAGCAAACCAAACTTGACCTTCAAAGATGGAAGGATCTTCCACTGTCTCTCATAGGCAGGATTAATACCATCAAAATGAATATTCTGCCTAAGTTTATTTACATGTTTCAGTGTCTCCCTATAAAAATTCCCAAGAGTTTCTTTAAAGAACTTAACAGAATTATTACCCCTTTTTTGTGGCAAAAGAAGAACCCTACGGTCAAACTCAGCTCTCTGCAGGCCCCATATTCAAGGGGAGGGCTTAACTTGCCAAATTTTAGGAATTATTATCTCGCCTCTCAGTTCAGACCAATTTGGATTTGGCTGCACACAGAGAAAAGTGAGGCCCGATGGGTATCAATAGAACAATATATGATGGGATCTGTACCTTTTTAAAGTATGTCCCGTTTATAGGCACAAAAAAATGTTTGGCCGCAGTCACAAGCAATCCTATAATATTGAACACATTTGCCGCTTGGCAAGAATCTCATACACTTCTGGATCTAAATATATCATTTCTAGGGAGGACCCCTTTGTGGGGTAACCCTAACCTCTCACCCCACATTGCTGACACAAGACTACTAAGATGGAAAGATAAAAAGATTCAAACGGTTGCTGATTTATATATTAATGATACATTTGCCAACTTCCAACAACTAAAAGAGAAATTTAACCCTCCTGAACATAGTTTTTTTAAATTCCTACAAATTAGAGACTGGGTTGAAGGGAATACTAAAGAAATATTTCCAAATATTCCAAAAGAAACTCCTCTTGAAATCCATTTATGTGACTCAGGCAGAACGACTAAAGGACTAATATCCTCTATATATGCTATCATCAATGACAATTTGCCTGTTTATGATAAAATGTCTACAAGAGGGAAATGGGAAACAGACCTGGGCTGTATTTATGACGAAGAGGAATGGCGTCATCTATTGGAACAGGCACAGATTATGTTGATCTCAACGAAACACAGACAAATTCAATTCAATATATTTCATAGGACATATTACACTCCTTACAGGCTACTTAAGATTGCCAACAACATTTCCCCCAAGTGTCAGAGATGTAAAGTGACAGACGGTGATCTCATACATATGCTCTGGAATTGCCCTGTGATAGAAGAATTTTGGAAACGTGTTATTGCTTTAACCTCAAAGGTAATAGGAACTCAAATTGTGCAGGATCCTAAACTATGGATTCTGGGAGACACCAGCTTGATTAATGTGAACTACTATAATAGGTACTTTATTTTACTGGCCAGTACTGCAGTGAAAAAATGTATTCTCATCAACTGGAAATCTGAAGACTCACCATCACTGAGACACTGGATAAATGAACTTGTATCTTACTGCACACCTGAAAAGATATTGTATAATGTGAGAAAGAAACCTGCAACTTTTCAGGAAATTTGGGGCCCTTTTATCAACATTCTACCTTCTTTGGATTTAGTTGACCACGGTGATGTGACTTTTCCTGGACCGACTTAAACTTAACCCTCTGTAATGCATGGAGTATCCTATCAGAATTCCCTCATTGATGTCATGTATGCAGAGGGGTGCGTGTACACAGATTGTGTAGGTATGTAAACGGAAGGAAACTGAGGACCATACAAGGGAGGAGGGTGGGGGGTGGGATGGGGAAAACTACTGTAAAATGTTTTGTTGTTTTGTTACTGTAATTGTTACAATACTTCCTATGCCTGGTATGTTTGTGGGTTTGTACAACTGGGTGAATGCCTGACTTACACCACTGTCATTGTTCTAGATACATGTATACCTGGTGATGTATCCTTGTTGTGTTTGGAACTATAGATGTTCTAGATGTTCTACTTACTGTCTGTTCTTTCTTTCATATTACTATGATTTATTTAATTTATCTTTTTTATCTTTTATTTTTATTTTTTTTTATTTTATTTATTCACTTGTTTTTATCTATTTATAGTCTTTTATTTATTTATGTATGTATGTATGTATGTACGTGTGTATGTATATGTATATATGAATATATTATTTGTTTTTGTTTTTATTTTAATGGAAGTTGATGGCATATATTCTTATAGATACGTGCTCTTTTTTAAAATTTTATTTATTTATTATTCCTTTCTCCTTTTCCTTGGAAACGGACAGACTTGAAAAGCTATTATTTTATTTTGTTTTTCATTGCACAAGCTGGAAGCGCTTGATGTTGTACACCACAAAAATGCTGTAATAATGAATATCTGTTAATAAAACAAATCTTTAAAAAAAATAAACAGCTTCAATTAAAAAGTGGAGTGAGTTTTAACACTTTAACACTTAATACATTGGCAACTGAGTACATAACAATATAAAAATAGCTCTTTTTAATATTGTGATGTGATGTTCATATCATATAACTTTGTTCTACTCTTCACCAGCTTCACCAGACTTGTGCCAGAACTGTCACATTAATTTGACTTTAATGCTTAGAGCCATACTGTTGCTGTTTGTAAGAAATCCATTTTCCCTGTTCAAAGATGTTCACAACTGTATGTGTTTGCATTTCAGAGTGAGAGTGCCATTGTCAAAGAGAGGGAACTGTCCCTAGAGCTCGCCAGAATCAGGGATGAAGTGGGTAAGTGGGATACAGTCTGACAGATATGGCACCACAGGGAGGAGTGCAGTGAGTCACTCTTACCTCATAGCGTATCATGTATAATACAGAGCTATATAGGAATAAGTGTCCCCTCGGAATGCACTTTACTGATAGAGTCTGGATTAAGTGCAAGATTGAACACCATATACCAGATATTGTAATAATGCTGCCCTGTTGTCATTGTTTCATTTAGAAATCCGTACCTCCATTTTCAAAACCCTCCCTGTGTGTTTTTTCATAATTATAATAGCTTTTCAAATAAATATATATATATGTATATATATGTATATATGTATGTATATATGTGTATATATATGTGTATATATATGTATATATATATATATGTATATATATATATATGTGTATATATTTATGTATATATATGTGTGTATATATGTGTATATATATATGTGTATATATTTATGTATATATATGTGTGTATATATGTGTATATATATATGTATATACTGTATATGTATATGTGTATATATGTGTATATATATATGTATATATATGTATATGTGTATATATGTATATGTGTGTATATATATGTATATATATATATGTGTGTATATATATGTATATATATATGTGTATATATGTATATGTATATATATATGTATATATATGTATATGTGTGTATATTTATGTATATATATGTATATGTGTATATATATATGTATATGTGTATATATATGTATATATATGTATATGTGTGTATATATATGTATATATATATGTATATATATGTATGTGTGTGTATATATATATATGTATATATATATGTGTATATATATGTATATATATATATATATATGTATATTCAAACAAAGGCACACACTAGTTCCAAATATGTGAGTTGTGTTGTCTCACACAATAAATATCAACATCCAGACATTAAAACACAAGTACTGACAATGATAAGAAACGTTGAATTAACTTTGGTATATCCTCTTAAGGCAAAGTTGTTTCTTCTAGTCAATGACCCAAATCTTGGATCTAGTGAAGGAGACTTCAGTTCTTCATTGTGTTCCAGCTTTCAGTGTTGCACACTGGGAGCAACTGCAGCAGGAGAAGGAGGAACTGGAACGGCGTTTTGAGGCTGAGCTGCAAGGATTGCGCGCTCAGCAGCAAAGAGAGCTGGGAGCGCTGGAGGAGCGGCTGAAGGCACAGCATATGGCTGAGTGCAAGATCCTGCAGGCCCAGCAACGCGCTGAACTACACGATCTACGGGTCAAACAGCAGGAGCAGGTTTGTCATTTTCATCCACTGAGAAGTTAGGGTGTTTTGGCACTGCTGTTGCTGGGTGTAAAACATCCACTGAAATCCTACATTATTCTCACATACTCTAAATACCCTCTCTATATACAGTTTCAGCTATAGCAGCTTAAGAGCAAATATATAACTTCCGCTATGAGTTCTACTGTAGAAACTTTGGGTGTACAGTCAACTCATGGAAGAAAATATAATTATAAACATTTTTCTAACTGTTCATTGTGTCCATGTTGGTCCAGGTTGAGGAGATGTTTGAGAACCATGAGGAGTCCTTGATGGAGATGGAGACAGCACACAATGACACACTGGCCACTCTGCAGGAGGAGCATGCCAGGACTGTGAAAAGTATGAACCATTAAAATGGCTCACCTTTACTGACACATTTTTCTGCAGCTTGAAATAATTATAATGTTTTGTTTTTTTTATCTTGCATCAGATCTGAAAATGGCCCACGAGCAACAGAGGAAATCTCTGGACGAGGAGTTTGAAAAGATCAGATTGTCACTGCAGGTGAATGGGTCTTCCTCCTGATGATTTATGTTTTCTAAAGATATACAGTATAATACATTGTGTGGTCAGTGACAGTAACTAACTAACTTATTATGGTCATATTGTCTGCTGGCTGACCAGGATCAGGTGGACACGCTGACATTTCAGAACCACAGCCTTCGAGACCGAGCAAAGCGCTTTGAAGAAGCTCTACGAAAGAGCACAGACGAACAGATAGTGGTAACTGCTGCATGATACAGTACAGAGAAATATATTGGCTGTTTTGGTGACAATGGCAGGAAAAATCTTTAAAAAATGTTGTTTGCTTGCATTGTTTATTGCTCTAAATATTGGCGGTAGTTTTCACTGTTGTTGTCTGTTGTTTACAGGATGCTTTGGCACCATATCAACACATTGAGGAGGACCTGAAGAGTCTGAAAGAAATTCTGGAGATGAAAAATCAACAAATCCATCAACAGGAACTGAAGATTACAGAACTGGAGAAAATAGTAAGCTTAACATTTCTGATTTTGTTTTAGCAACAAAGAAAACCTTTAGATATGTTTTTTTTTGTATGTGAAGTTGCCATGTTTTGCTAGTTATAGACTCATTCATCATTTGAAGAATTTAATGTTGTGCACATTTTCCTCTTTGTTTTTGAGCAGGCTGAAAAGAATGTGTACCTGGAGGAAAGAGTGCAGGTGTTGCAGCAGCAGAATGAGGACCTGAAGGCTCGAATAGACAAGAACGTAGCTGTGTCCAGGTCAGATTTGTTTGAATGCATACTGATGCAGATTTAAAATCCAGTTCAAACCAGTGAGATTAAATGAACTTAAACTCATAATATTGATTAAAAAAATACTATAATAAAAGAAATAGAAAATAATCAGAAGGAAAAAAATGTGATATTTTTGAAGCATTGTTATATCTTGTTATTAAATGATGTAAATACTTTTGCAATGTATCTAGTAATGTCATTGGTAATTGTATTTTTCTTTTAACTCTGATATTGATGTGACTTTACAGTTTGAAATATAACTCTAGTTTGCCTCACTAAAGTATGACTCTCTGACTACTTACAATGACATCATGGGAAGAGATTAATGCTTCTCACAAGAAAAAAATGTATTGCAGCGTACCTTCAACTTGAAAATTCAAATGGACAAGAAACAGTTATCTGGTGCGCTGTAAATACTGAAATATAAAAAAATATATATTTGAAATGCATTTCAAGTGTTATATCATGATCAAAAGTTTTCTAACATTTCCCATAATGACTTTTGATAACCCAAAGAGGATAGGTTATACTGTATTTTCAGGTAAAGAGAACCGTAAAGAGAGTAAGAGTTGAGGACGAGTGTAAACATACCGAATACAATATATCTTGTGGAATTATGCATTATATATACATAAAGTATAATAATACACATTTTTTGTCCACTTTTTGCTCATTACCTTCTGAAAAATATCTGAGGGTTTTGTTTTTTTTTTTTTTGGGGGGGGGGTTCATTATTGAACAAACTTACATCTACCAAAACACAATAACTGCAATATAAAGTTAAATAGTAATGAAAACTCCTCTTGAGGAGTTTCAGTTTGCTTTATTAGGTTTTTTGTTTTTTTTTAACAGCAACCTTGCAGCCGGAAATCTGACGTTAACTTTTGCATGTCCCTATTAGGCAACTCTCTGAGGAGAATGCCAACTTGCAAGTAAACGTGGAGAAGGAGAGCAACGAGAAGAAACGACTGAGCCGCACCAATGAGGAACTGCTGTGGCGTCTTCAGACAGGCGAGCTGAGCCCTCGCATGTCCCCCAGTTCCTCCCCCATCCATCGACCCTCATCTGGACCAGGCTCACCTGCCCGCCCACACTCCTACCATCAATGACATTCTCAGTGGAAGCTCTTGTATCAAATGCTTTCTTTTATCTGGCATTGGATGCCCTGATTATTTTTTAACTCTTTATTGAATGTTCCTCTCCATTTAAAGTGTAGGACTTTACACAGTGTAGATGGAATGACTCACATTAGTTTTACTCATAGGAAATGGCGTAAGCCCATATGATGCATTTCCAAAGCCAAACCCCAGGAAATTTAATGTCTGACCTAAAGAATTGTATTAAGTGTCACATCTCTTGTTGTTCAAAGGGAATTCTCTGTTGTTCACTTTTTTCTATTCTACATGAAACCCCCTCAAAACACTGCAGTAGATGAAAGACCTGGTCATTCTAGACTTCAGAGAGCAGGATCAGACTCACGGTGCCTCATTTCCATGTTTTTGCCTCCATCTGCATCTCCACTTTCTCATCCAGCGCTCAAGATGATGGATGTACAAGACATAGCAAGCATCGAAAGTGCAACCACTAACACAAGAAGCGCCTTTGCCGTCCATTCTCTTCCACCAGCAACATCTGTCCAGGCACAGGAAATACTTTGGGTAAAATCACAAAGTACTAATTGAAATAGTTCATATATCTGGAGTGTATGAATGACTACCTAGCCATTTAACCTCAATCATCAACCCTACTTTCTCCGTCAACAGCTAGGTATTAACGTCGACCCGAAATGTATGATTACAACAACATAACTCATAAATCCATGGAACTGCCAACAAAGTATTATTATAATATTGATTTTCATTTGTAAAAACTGTACATGTATTGCTCTCTTTAAAGCATGTTCTGTCTTCCGGTGACAGTTAACTTTACAGTATTTTAAGATTACTAACAGTGTGATGATATGGAGCAGAAGGGTGAACGGGCAACACGACTTACCTCCTATTTCTAATGAATCAGAGCAGGATCTATTGAAAACAATATAAATAACAGATCAATACATAATTACACATTTCACACAGAAACTTATCTCATATTTTTCATGTGAGATGGTGCCCTTAAAGAAAGTATTTCAATTTCCCACAAAACAAGCGTGCAAGATCTGTAGGAACCACCAAAGAAGAAATCATGAAACATAACAGTCCACCTAGCTGTCATGTCCGGTGTGTGTTGCTGCAAAATCAGCCATGAATGGTATAAACACTGCAGTTCTTGTCAAAATGTTTTAACCTGTACACATTTAAATCTGACATATTTCATTTGTACAGTTTTAACATTACGTTTTACATTTTTTTTAATGCACTTCCTTGAAGTGTTATTTTTTTCATCGCTCTTGCAGCCTGGTATTGTTGCTGTTTTCTGAATTACTAATTAATTGATTAGTTTTCTGTGTAGATTGAATTTCACCACAGGGGAAAAAATGAGCAAATGTAATGAAAAACACTATTATGGCTTCCAAACTTTTTGTTTGTACACCAAATTGACTTCACAAAATTTCTGTTGAGGAAAAGAAAATCCTGAATTTGAGAAATAATTTTGAAAAAAAAAAAAATGTAAATCTGCAAGCTCTTACCTCATTTCTCAGTATAGAGAATAATCTCAGGCAAATTATGATTCATCAAAGGAAAGCCACTGCCATAACTTAGTTCACATGCTTGTGTATTAGTTGTATTTTTTTAAAGTTATACTTGTACTTTTTGTAACCATTGTTTGCAAGATATTCTTTGTACAACATTATTTGGATGTAGAGAATGTGTATGAATATTTTAAAGAGCAAAGTGCAGTTAGCAAATATATAAAATGGATTGGAGTACTTTATTATAATGTTATAATATCCCCCCCTGGCACATCAAATGTGGAAATCTGCTCAAACAGGTATTTAGTTGTTGGTGAGATGCATTTGCTGTTATGACTGTTAGTTGATTATGTTCAACTTTACTGTTTTCTGAAAGGTAGTGGAAATGATATTTCTCTCCATCAGGTATTCCGATTGCACTGATTGCCTCTGTGTCCTGTGGACATGACATAGTACTCATTTACTGAATGTTTGTTCAACATATGAATATGAAGTGTTTTTGTTTACAGTTTACATCCAATGTCAGAGCAGGTTGACGTATCATGTAGCTGTTAGTACTTCTGTTGATTGTTTACAGGACTTCTGTTGTCAAGATTGTATCCAGTATTTCAGAAACACATTTATATGAAAGCATGTCTTTATAAGGTTGTTGTGCTTGATTTGAGTTTTTACATTTCTTGTGCATTTCATATATCTATTTATTTGTCCTCCTCCAGAACTGCAACTGTAGCTTAGCTGGGTAAAATAATTGTGGTCAATGATGAGACATTAATGTCCATACTGTATATGTTGCACTTTGTATTTAAGTATTAAATCACATTAAGAAAATAAGACACAAAAGTGCGAGTTGGTGTGGATACCTTAATTATTCTATTTTATTGTTGCCACTCATATACATGGTGCTAATATATCGAGCTTGTCTGTTGTGCAAAAAGTGCAAATCAACTGCAAACATTTAAGGACTACATCAAAAAGAGATACCACTGTGGCTTGTAACAGTAATAATAACAATATAACTACAACAATGATACAAATGGGACTGAAAGTAACTTATATGACTTGAAATTTAAATTCATCACTTCCTCTGCATAAAATTCTGTAACATATCTATAGGGAGAGGGAAGACAATGGTGGAGTTCTTCTCTCCTGCGATGGAGCTGAGCGTCTGCAGGTATCGCAGCTGGAGAGCAGAGGGTGACTCAGAGATTACCAGAGAGGCTTCTTTCAGAGCCCTGGAGGCCTTCATCTCTCCCTCTGCAGCAATGATCTGAAACACAGACAGACAAACAACATTGTTCTTTCTCAGCCTCTTTTCTTTTTCATCAGCGGAGTGCATTAAGAAATGAAATTCGATCTTCCCTGGCCGTCTTCACCTTAGCCCTGGCCTCACGGCTGGCTTCTGCCTCTGCTGCCATGGCTCTCTGCAGCTGTTGAGGCAACTTCACATCTTTGATCTCCACACGCTCCACCTTAATACCCCACGGATCAGTGGCTTCATCCAGAGCTTCCTGAAGATCAATATTCCAGGCACTTAAAAACATTACTACTACAGTTTCAGTTTTTTATGACTATTTTTAATGTAAGAGGTTGCTCTTACTGAGACTTAACACCAATATCTTCAGTTCTATAGATCTTAAACCTCTAGTAGCTCCTAGGTTTGGTTTTGTGGCATATTTACTCCACCTCACTGCTCGTTATGCTGTTTTTTGCTACAGCTGGCTGCTGCTTTATGTGAGAAACTTTGATAAACTCACTGTCCCAAATTTTAGACAAAGCTAGTCAGCTATTGAAGACAAGAAAATATAATGATACAACTAGACATTTTTGTTAGTTCAGACAAATGTGCATGAAAAAACGGTGAATTTTGGATTTACATTTATTTGCTGGGTCATGTGTTCTAGAGTCGTATAGAGGGAAGTATTTTTAAAGTATAGTCATTTTTAAGGCAAAGATATGTCAGTGCTTTGTCAGAATAACAGCTCATAGGCTATCTCTTGTTTTCATGACCATGAAAAGTTTCAACTTTCTGTTTTGTTGTCAAACATTTACCTCGCAAGTGTCATTTGTCTTAAATCCCCTGGATTTGCATCACTGCACATTATATTTCTCAAATAGCTGTGCACCAGACATAGAAGGTAATGCGGTTCAGCTGATGTTAGGACCAGTAGAGCATAAATAAATTCTGATTTTATATTCAGCTATTTATTTATTTTTTAATCATTGTGTCAATATATTTAAGATGTCTACTCTCTTCCTGCTGCTCATGAACCTTCTTATCACATCACAGAATTTGTTGTCACCTGCATGGTGAGTGATATGCCATCTCTCTCAGAGAGCAGTTCTGCAAGGGTCTTAGTGCCCAGTATATTTCTTAGGGTGGTTTGAGCCAGCAGCCGCGTCGATGAGTGTGCATTGGACACATTGGCTACAGATGATATGGGGCAGTGAATCCGGAAGTACACCACACCATCCACAGACACTGTCACAGAGTCTTTGGTTAGGATCTGAAAAGGTAAAAGAAAAAAAGAAAAACTCTGATGCTGTGCTATGTGGGTTTATGGAGGAGGATCACATACTATTTTCTATTAATGGCTGCAAGGCAGCATGCAATGACCCTCTAACACATTGGATTTTGACATACAAATTATCTCCCCACATTTTAAGTAAACCATGAAAACAGAAGAAATGCATAAAACCTTACCTATTGTGGGGGGATGTCAAAGGACACAGTTCTCAGATCAACTTTCACAAAGGTATCAGTGCAGGGCAGAACTAAGAAAAGTCCTGAGAAGAATCAAGACCAATTTTTGTAGCTACTTTAAGCAAGGGGTGCTTGTGCAATCTATTTGGAGCATCCTATATTGTAGAAGTTGCTGATTGGTATAACAGAATGAAATAACAAATGTATCTGATGTTACAGCCAATCATTCAACATCAAGTTGGATAATCCATCAGGCTTGGAACAGAGTTTTCACAATTTAGTATTAGATATCCAGCCCAATTGGGAAACACAACAGTCAAGGATTTGTTTCTAAGATTGTAGAGTGTGTCTCCTTGGATCCTAGTTTGTAACCAGTTTGTACAAAGTTAATGTAGACATTAACTGGGTACAATTTTCTGGAAAGTTATCCTAGACTGGATAGCATTGGAAAATATCATGTCATTCAAAGTGAAAGAGTCGTACCTGGTCCTTTAGGTTTCCTGTCTGTGATTCGGCCAAGTCTAAAAATGACGGCTCTCTCATACTCCTTTACTATCTGCACATTACAGACAAAGCCAGTCATACAGAAAGAAAAGTAAGATTATCTCATGACATGTAGCCACATCAGAGAATCCAATCCAAATGCATAACTTTAAGGACTGGACCCATATATCAGTTTGCTTATGTAGTTGGACATCAAATATCAGTTTCTCACATCATGACGGCTGTTTATCTGAACTACTGTGACATCTGTGACATTTGCACATTCTACTTTTGGATTTCATTGACCAATAATAAATATATTTTTGTAAAGTGTATTGATCATTAAACAGATGATCTGAATCACTTTGCCTTAAAAAAAGACCCTTTGGTAACACAGGAGAGATGAATCTAAGACTGAAAGCAATGCATTGACTGCAGGGGATTGGTTTTGTTTTCTACAAAGAAAAACTTGAAGAATAATTTGAAAGATGCTATAATCACATACTATTCTCCACTTCATCCTTAAAAAGTTTCAAAACTCAAGGTGTTACACCCTATCCAAATTAGGTTTCTCTGGTACAGCACTACTATATCTCAATCATTCTCTAGCTCACTCTGCCTCTATTGAAAAAAGAAGTAATCTTCTAAGCACTTCATACACCTCCAAGCCTTGTAGCACTTGTGTCAGGTGGGACATGGAACTGGGTGCGGAGGCACTTATTCTTGAAGGGTTATACTTGATCTACTATAGCTTGGATTGTACTTCATTTGACATTGCTTTTGACAAAAGCATCTGCCAAATAAATAGATTAAATGTAGACAAGTTACACAGTTTAGCAGACATGCAGAGAGAATGCGGGTAAGTGATGACCAATACTTGCCTAATACCAATCAGAAGTGTACATGAATATGGATATACTCTACCTTAACACACATAAACATTGTGACAGGGAAGAGTGGTATTATAAAGAGGAGGGATATGATGACCAATATCCAACCAAAACATCCCAGTCTCCCTGAGTTTTTATCTGTAGGGGAAGTAGAAAACCATTAATAAGCTTGTACTGTAGTGATTATTCATTTTCTATGTTTGTTATGTTATTTTAGCATTGAAAGCTAAACCGAAGATTGTTGCAGTCATGCTGTTGACACAATTAAAGAGTAATATGATACAGCGGGACAGCACCTTTTATTTATGTATGTCTCATTTGTCACTAATGATGTAAATAATCTCAAAGGGAAGTCATATCATTTCAAAGCCAGCTGTATCTGTGTTGTGTAAAGCTTTACTAAAAGAGAGTAACGTGTGTTTCTATGCCCCTTAAAAACAGTTCACTTGGGGTCCATTAACAATATCTATACTCTATGGGATTTTCCCTCCAAATACCCAGACTTATCCCATTCAGTTAAAAATTAAACATTTCACAGTCAAAGACAGAATAAGGCTCACTTTT
Source organism: Scomber scombrus (assembly GCF_963691925.1). Lineage (NCBI taxonomy): Eukaryota > Metazoa > Chordata > Actinopteri > Scombriformes > Scombridae > Scomber > Scomber scombrus. The sequence goes on from NC_084974.1 coordinate 21,239,150, forward strand.
GTATAGATTAAAGATCAAAGAGTATTTAGTATTTACCTTCAACATTCTCCATGGAATTGATTTGAAGTTTACCTTGCGTAACCATACTGGCCGTGCTGGACGTTGTGATCATTTGTGAGAAGGTTTCAGTGTGATGGAGTGAGTGAAGCAGTGTTGTTTACCTATCTGTTCTCCCTGAGAGGTGTGGCCTATCCCCTTCCCTAATTACCAGTTGGTTTCCAGGAGCCCGAGACACACAAACTCAAACTCCCACTTGATGATGTGTGACTCATGGACTCAGCTCGTGGGTGCCAACAAGTAACATGAACCATACTGTAGATCTCAACCAGCTTCTATGTGGCTCCTGTATTGAAAGCTTAAGGTTCAGCGCTTGTGGTTTCCTATTATACTCTTACATCCAGGTCCAAGAGTCTGACACCTGTCGAGTGCAGGTTATGAATAAACAATAGGTGGCATCCAAGTCGTGAAACATGAGTGCTGGTGCAGGCACAAGATGTGATCATGCTCATGTTTCTTGTCTCAATTCTCCCCACATTTAAAATGAGCTTAATTGAAAAAGATTTCTCAATTTTTCACAATGAGTAAGATTTCTGTTTAAATTCATTTTTGTTTTTTTAATGCGACAGAGAGAAGAGAGAGAGGAAGAGAGGAAAGGAGTGAGGTGAGGGAATTTTATATTTGTTAAAAACATGGTACCTGAGAGCAATATGGATACATACAGTAATTGCAATAATGTTAAAAAAAGCATGACTACAAAGTAAAAACAAATGCAAAGCAGTTATTTATGTGATGTGAAGATGTGCAGTACAGTTTGTTCAAATTACAGAGTCATAAGAACTGACGTGAGCTGCTCGTTTTCATATTTTTTCTCTTTAAATTTGTCACATGACACTTGGTCACATGACAGCCCACTCAATACAAGATGTCTGAATACCAGCTCCACTTGTTCAGTCCTACACACAGCAGCACCGTTTGCTAGTTTCATTTGTGGGGATGAGTTTAAAATGCAACTGTGAGTGGCTAAAGCAGTAAAAAAAAAAAAAAAAAAAGAAGCAATGTATGTGTGCAGTGAGACTTTATGGTTGGCGTTCAATCTTTTTTATATTCAATCGTTCAATATTACACATGATTTCATGAAATTGGAATTTGTGTCTATTCATATTATTTAAAATAAGACAACATATTCCTTGCTCTCTTCTTTTTTATGATTTTTTTTGTATGACAGTCAGTAAGCGCAGAAGTGCACAAGAGAAACTACACAGACCTCATCCACTTCCAAAATATATTTTTTAGGATTTCAAACCTCAGGAACAGAACTCATTCTCCAGCTATTCTCATCCTTTTTACAAAGTAAGTTGTTTTAAACTAGTGTGAACACAGATCTGCAAACTGCAGTGAAATTTGTTTTAAGTTGTATTATTATACATATAATATTCTACAGACATTATCTCTGGATCCAATGGCTTTGTGTTACTCAGTTTCATCCTGTGCTGGCAGTAAGTTTCCCATATAAGTAAAACATTGTGATGATCATGATAATGAAACAAACAAAAACAGAATTGGTCTCAAACATATTTTGATTACTAATGTACATTTTCATTTTGTCTTAAACATGCTTTATTTTCCATTTATCATTTAATACTTTCAACGTATGAAAATGATGAGGAGTGGACATTGAACAGGAACATTATGGACAGCAGGGGGAGCCTGACTCCACAATAATTAAAACGGTCACAGATGATATAGACATGATATGGTGCATAGAAAGTTTGTCTAAATTCTTGTCCATCACTGCAGAGAGCCTGGCTTGGTTCATTGAACAATAAATGAACATATCTGAGCGTGTTCATGGATGGGAGGGGCAGAGGGGTCTCATTTCTGTCAATTCACTATAGTGACCTGTAGCCTCTGGGTAGTAAAGGGGCGAAATTGGATGTTTAACTTATTGCACACTGTTTGTCAGAGTGAAACTGAGATGCTTGATAAATTAAGTCCTATTAATAGAACATGGAAAATTTACACCAGGTAATAATATTAACAACCCAGCACAACATCCATGTTCCAACCATTATGTCTGTTCCATTGGTGGAAAAGTAAATAAGTACATTTACTGAAGTACCTAAGCGCAATTTTGAGGTACATGACTATATTTTGTCAACCCTCTTTGTACCCTGTGGGACATAAAGCCACAATGAGCTCACTCCATCATTCCCTGTTCAATCAATCAATCAATCAATCAATCAATCAATCAATCAATCAATCTATCTATATTTTATTGTTGATATAGTATTCTTGTAAACATATGCCACCCATAAGCATGTATGGTAGCGTTTTCCCATGCACAAATATAGATGAATGTGACTCTCTGATATCATTAAAAAATATTTTTAGTAAAAACGAAAGTAAATGAGACATTATTTGTCTCAAGGATTTCTCTTCTGCTCCATGCCATATGACCATGGCCATAGCAAACTGAACATGTTTTTACATTTTTAAGAAGCACAATACAGAAGAATTATAAAGAAACAAATAACACAACATTTCACAACTGTGAGGCAGGACAGTATAATGATTCAGGTTGACTGAACTAATGAGGAGCAGTAGGCAGAACTTGAATGACATTGATTATACATAAAATATACAAAGAAGAGAGCGGTGGAAGACATTTTAAAAAAATATTTTCAGGCATTGACTGCATGGCTGAATAATGTAGTTCAGCTTCCAGAGTTGAAATACATCACTGAAAAGCTGAAAGCTTAACTGTAAAAGCTGGAAGTTGACATGAATTGCCTGAGAAGGCTGAAAGAATTAATTATTTGTATTGATACCAGACAGATGAACTGAATTGCTAAGCGCTTTGAAACAAAAAAGGCATTCAGCTAAAGAGCTGATAGCTGCAAAGCATTGCTGGAAATGCAGAAAGCATTATATTTGGATGGAATTAAACTTTAAGTAGATAGCCAGAAAGTGATATGCACAAGAAACCTTTGATAGAAATGACTGCCTGGATAACTGGATGTGGAGCAACGATCATTTAAAAGTGTGAACTTTTGAATATCAAACACTAAAACTATAAACAACATTCACACACAAAACATGAATAATGCTATTGAACTAATCCAGCGACAACATACAATGCAAAATACAACTAATTATAGTTATAGTCCCCCACCTGCATGATGTGCCTCGGTGTCATACCTCGCAGTGGCCACAAGATGTCAATAAACTCCATAATTGGTCCAACATCCACCACCTGCAGCTCAGCCACAAACAGTTTTGTTGTATAATTTTAAAACTCAGGAGCTTCTATACATGTCTTTGGATTTGAATTGTATTTATTTATTTTTTAATATTATTGTAGTAACACAGGCAGCAGCAGTGTGTCTGAAGTGTAAAGCCTAACTTAGAAACACTCAGTTTATTGATGGGTTTATTTCAAATTAGGTTACACAAGAAACATATTGGGCTATCGTTGTTATCTTCAGTCTTCCACAAATATCAGGTTGCAGGAGGTGAACTATCAAAAAAGTAATGGAACAGATTGATTAAAATTAGTGTTGGCTGAGAAGTCAGAAAATTAATTTACATGACTTATCAAGAAACAGGATGTTTGATTGCCCAATAACATTTTTTGAGATGTAATGGAAAATATGTATGCTTTGGAGTAATGTGTAAAATAACTAATAAATGAATCACTTAGCTGCGTTATTTTTCAAGACCAATTTTCACCAATAGTGACAGAGAAAAGTTCCTTCTCTTTTTTTCCCCCCGGATAAGATGTTTACTAGGCGAAAGAATGAAAACACGGGGCTTTTCTTTTTTTTAATGCAACCCTTTAGATGTCATTCATTGGCTGTTTTCTGCTGTCAGTCGCAGGTGGGCGGTGTCAGCTGACAAATGATAGTTCCAGTAAATCCTCACATGCTGTACGACACATAGAGGCAACAGGCTGAGCGGGGCGCAGACGGAACATCACTACGACTGGATAACAAAAACAAACCAGCTGTGGGCCACTTACGCAGCTTTCTTCCACATGAAATACTTTTTAGAGTAGTTGTGAAAAAAATCATTGTTCATTTACATTTTTTGCTGGGCTTGGGATGTGACTTTCAGTGAGCCCAGGCGGAGCTGTTTTACCCGGACAGATTTATCTTGTGTTCGCTTTCTTTTCATCCGTGAAGTTGTTACTTTTGAGGGGCGACAGGTTTGTCACATTTACATGACTCTGTAACACTTTGCTCCATCACCTTTCAACCATGGCGGAAGCGGCCCAGCAGCCACACCTGGTGGAAATCGACCCGGATTTTGAGCCCCTGTCGCGGCCCCGGTCGTGCACTTGGCCCTTGCCCCGACCGGAGTTCATCAACCCGGGCGATTCCAACACGTCCTCGCCGGTGCCGTCTGTGAAGCAGGAACCCACCGGCAACGCCGAGTTCATCAACAATCTCAGCCTGCTGGAAGAGACTGAAGACTTCACGGAGCAGAAGCCTGTCATCCTGTGCACTGATTTCCAGTGTCGGGACAACTGCGTCCACCAGCAACCTCCACAGCAGCAGCAGCAGCAGCAGCAACATCAGCAACAACATCAGCAGCAACATCAGCAGCATCAGCAGCACCCGAACCCGCAACTCCCTCATCAGCAGCAGCAGCAGCAGCAGGTGCCTCTGCTCTCCTCCCCGGTCGGCACGTCGTCCTCGGCGGCCGCCGCGGCAGCTGCCGCTGCTGCCCAGAGGAAGAGCAGCTCCTCCCGTCGAAACGCATGGGGGAATATGTCATATGCAGACCTCATAACCAAAGCTATCGAAAGTTCTCCTGAGAACCGACTAACTCTGTCTCAGATTTATGACTGGATGGTGAAGAGTGTGCCTTATTTCAAGGACAAAGGAGACAGCAACAGCTCTGCAGGCTGGAAGGTAGGTTCTTTTTTAAAAAGCTTGGTTTGTTTGGTTGTTTTTCGGTACTTTCATCCTTTAGATAGTGTGTGTGTGTGGGGGGGAGTTCACACCAAGAATGGCTTATGGCTGCTGCCTTGCCTTTATAAAGCAGCTCCCTGTGCCAATTCTTGAACAAACTTTTCCAGTGGGAAGTTTTGTGTTTGTGGTACGGTAACAGTGGCTTCACAGGGAGTTCATTGTGCTTTATGCTATGTTTTTATCTCCTGTGGTATCACTGTAATATCACTCCAGGGATTTCAGGCTTGTCGGTGGTGTTTCATAGTCAGTTTATTGTAACAATATAATGCTTCTTGGTCAGGATTATTTCTTTTATTTTTTTATCTCCATCATCATCATCATCTAACCCAATCCTGTTTTCATGGTTGTCTCCTGCTGTGACCACTGTTGATATTTGCATAGCATCCATCCAGCTTTTTCTTTCACAAAGGGTTCAACATTAACAAAAGATGCATGAAGAGTTAAATGACTGTTCAAAGTTGTTTATCATTTGCTCCATTCATGGTCTCGTGAAACCATGTCTCCCCTCATTGTCATCCATCCAGTTCATGGCAATTCAGTAAACTGACCAATTGCTACCGTGACCATGACAGTCATCTGACTTCTCCCTGCAGTATGTGATTTATATTAGTCTGCTGACTCAACAGGGTTTTTTTTCTTCTCTTTGCCTTATTGCTTCCCTCAGTGCTGTAAGTTCTGGTTTGGCGTGATTGAAACAGCGCTGTTCTCTCCGCTGTTATCTTAAAATGTATGGTCGATTTAAGGCTCAATCACAGTTTTCCATATTAGAGTGTGTGGCTTGAAGGAAGCAGTGTTTGTACATCTATGTCGTAAGGAACCAGCGAGATACCAGAAGCATTCATGTGTCCTGGAAACTGTCCAAAACATTACACAAGAGGGGACTTAAAATTTCTGATGTGGTGTGACAGGCCCTCCCACTGAACACTATTTAAGGGCGTAAACCTCCCTTTGGAGACACATAGTTTCAGTGGTGTCTGACAATAAATTGATGACAGCCTACTCTCCCAGTGGGAAATCATATTGAGCCTGTAGTCACACATTGAGAGATTTATTTTGGCTTCCCTCTGTTATAGGCTGTCTGGGTTGCCGATGAAATTTAAAGCAGTTGTGGAGTGTATTTCATCTTCCCCCAACAGAGCAGACTCCCATGTCTGAGTCATGTGCCGAGATGACACACTCATGTCAGTCACAAATCTCGTTTGGTTCTTACTAATTCAGATACGTAGACAGATACAGTAAAAATATCAGTACACTTGCCATATTTGTACTGGGGATTTTTTTTCTTTTTTTAAACACATTTTTCAAAAGTTGACTCAGCACAAAATACATTTTCAGCTACGCCGAGGTCAACATTCATCCTTTTGACCTTAGAAAAAACACAAAAACTCTTGAGCTGTCAGTCAAACTATGGGAGTGGAAAAACCCATACCTGTAGTGAATTACACATAATAAACAAAGCAGGTCCTGAGCACATGTTCTGTCAGGGCGGGGATACTGCCCAGGTGGGTTTGTTTCTTTTACGCTTATTGGTATTTGTACTTTACATGGTTCAGTACCTGTACTGCTCTGCGGCTTTGCTATGATTTGAAGGCAAAGTGATTTTAACCTAAAATGTGCTTTAGGGTCACACAAATGAAACCGTGTGTGTGCGTGTGTTAACTGGGAAATTAAACCTGAACACATCTATGTGAACCCCAGTATAATTGTCATACCCTTGAAGCTAGGATGCAAATAGAATCTATTGGCAGTGTGTGCCAACACCTACAAAGTATTAGTCATGTATGAAGTGGATCATCAACAGACAGAAAATCAAGGCTGGTATTGAATTTAGAGGATATGTCTTTACTTTTATTATTTTTCCTTATAAATTATATCGCAGTTTTGGTGAGAATGTATACTTTTCAGTCGGCCACAGGAATGTCAGGGTTGGTACCTTCCCCTCAGTAACCGCAAAAAATACTGTGGTCAACACTTTCTCAGTCGTACTCGCCTGTTACAGTATAATTCTGAAGTTATTATACAGCAGAGTGTAGTTAAGACAAGGGTCTGTGAGTTAATTGTCTCCTTCATTGTAGATCATTTACATTTTGTGAACCTGCTGCAGAGTCACAGTGACAAACACTGTGACCGTCTCTATTGTGCCTTTTTTTTTTTTTTTTTAATCTTCCTCAAAACACCTAAATAAATAGTGAAGTTTCTCGGTGGTGTTCCATCCATTTAACAGTTATTGTGTGATTGGTGGCTCAGAGAGGGGCGCTCAGCCACCGCCTGGGCTCGCTGCTTATCCTGCCATGTTGGGGGTGTAGACTGAGTAATACTGTGGGAAAGCAAAGTGCCATTAACTGCTGCGAGGGGAGTTATTCATAGAGCTCCCCTCGGTTCCACACAGGGGGGCTATCGCACATTGTCTCTTCAGAGCGAGCTTACTTATGAGATGGGGCCAGAGAGGAGATGAGAAGAGAGAGCGCATATGGGGGAAAGATGATAATGTAAGATGGTAATTTTGTGGGCAGCCATGCTTTTTGTGTTGTTTCCTCTTCAGTGGTTATTTGATGTAAAACATATTTTCTAAACAGTTCAATAAAACAATATTTAAATCCTTTATTTATTTATTTATTTAATCAAAATTTGGACAGAACTTTTCTTAGTGAAGAAGATGCATCATTTTATTTTCTGGTGTAAAACTCCAAATGTCATCTTAGACTTTGTCTCAGTTGAGGGGACATGACAGGAGAAACAGGAATATAAAAAATTGCGCCCTCATCCCAAAGACACCAGCCCTGCAAAATGACTCTAGACATTTGCACAAAAGCACACAGACTAAATATTCTTCTAGTTTAACACTGTGAACCCTCACTAGACAAAGAAACAAAGGCCTCAGAATGGAGACTGTACATGTTCTGTGGTTTGTGGAAGTGCTTCACTGGTTGAGTGTTAAGTCACATACAGGCTGAAGCTTGTTGTGGCTTCTGTTGTGCTGCATGACAGAATTCATGTTGACATAAGTCACGACCAACCAGCTGTACAACACCTTGAAACATCAGTAATTTACTTCAGATTCAATCTTTCTGAATTTAAACAAGAATCATCTCTCTGTGTGACTGATCTCTGTGAGCAGCAGACGCAGCTCCCTTGAAGTGATCTCGTTGAAGCACATGAAGTTTTCATTACTCTATGATTAAGGCTGTCTGCTCGGTAATTGTTTAAGGGCTAGCTTGTTTCACAGCGATGCCGATCTCCCACAGTCAGTCGTGTCTGAACTGAATCATGACAGCCTCCACACTTCTCAGGCCATCTGTGACAGTGTGAATTTTGAGGACAGTTGTGCCAGGTGGGACCAGCTTGGAGGAGCTCTCTGAGTGGACTGGACACTGGCCCTGGCACAGGATGCCGTCCAACAGGAAGAAGAACAGATGGCACAAATCATGTATCACCAAACCTCTCCGTAGCTCCGGTTACTTAGTTCTAATATGTCCCGTTCCCTCGCAGACTGCTAATTGTAGCTTTAAAATGTGGTTAGATTGGTTAGGTTAGATCCGCCAATAGTGCTGGCTGAGGTTTTTTTATTTCACTGACTAATATGTTTTTAATGTATGTATCAACAGATCTAGGCTGAGACACAAACACAAACTGCACACAGGCATTTGTACAGTGCAGTATGTACAGTACACACACATTCTCACACGCCTGCCAAAAATCTGTTCTTTCTTGTATTTCTCTACTTTTCGTACGTCACCACTGAATAAATATTTGATTTCAGCTGATGGAGCTGGATGGCTCAGGTGCTCTTTGATGTCAGTATGGAGATCAATTCGGTCGTAGCTTTTCTCTGTACACGGCGCTCTCTTGACCTAAAATTCCTCAGCCTACGCTGGTAAACACTCCCACGGATCTCAAAACAAACTGTGTCGGAGCAGACAAACATGCAGGTCCGAGCCGATTATAAGCTGGTGACACACGGGTCATTACCATGTAAATGTACCCATTGATCCCTTTTAGTCTTACAGTAAACACTAGGTATGGCCGAGACGAGAGGCTCAGATTGGTTGTGTAGCTGTGCGGGATGTGAGTCTGGGTTGAATCTCACCATCTTTTTTGAAAGCTTATCTACGTTGTCATGGATCACAGTGACCTGACTGGTGATTAATATTCAGAAAGCATCTTGTGTTGTTTTATTTGAGGGACACACTGACACTATGAAGTGTCTTTCTGAATATGTAAAGCGTCTCATAACCTTCAAGCTCCACTTTGCCTTTCACTTTGACCACCAATAGGACAAGATATCCTCGGGGCACAGTCATGAGTTCCAACTTGTAGCTTACAGAGTATTATGCAACAATTGTTCAGCTAACATTACTCAGACGTGAACTGTTGCTAGTGACACAGTATCCCTGTACCCCAGTTTTGTTATATAAGCTTTGATTTTTAGTTGGCTTTAACTTTTCTCACAGATTGCTCCTTTGTGTTTGCATCATAGTGTTATCTAAAAATGTCTTTCCCATGGATCCCGCGAACACAGCTTAAAGAAAAACAGAACCTAAGAATTAAGGCATTCTAATCCTGAGCGAGCACAAAGCTGATTTGGTTATCACAATTCAGAAAGAAGCTTGTTTCTCTTGAGTCTGAATGTGTATTAGTAGGACAGGGAGCTGGATAGAACAGCAGTCGTCCTGTTTCCCCTGGTTCAACACACACACACACACACACACACACACACACACACACACACACACACCTCAACCCCCTGAGGCAGTTGAGGAGTCCAACCTTGGCATTGCCCCAAGACATGAGGGGCAGCTGTGTTTCTCAGGCAAAGAGCTGGAGGAGCTCTCCTCACCCTCCTCCCCATTTCCTGCCTACGCCGCCTGCCTCTCCATTCCTGGTTTTCTGCCGCTGCACAAAGCAGAACACACACTGTGTTTTGAAGGGTTATTGGACACAACCCCCCCCACACACACACACACACCTCCCCCACGCCCCCTTCAAATCTTAAGGAGCACTCACTGTCTTCGGAGAAAAATTAAGAGATAGAAAGAAAGAGAGAGAGAGCGATAGAGACCCAGAATGCTCTAAGTTCAAACTGGGTGACTCTCGTTAGGAGTTGCATAACAAGACATTTACTGGAATCAGGGAGCCGCAGGCCAAAGTCTGGTGCCACTGGTTAGTCAGCGGAACTGTGAGGCACTGTGTTAGAGATATGTGGGACGCAAGTCTCCTGTGCATGTGTGTGTGTGTGCCCGCACGCACATAACCTGGGCCTCATAATTAAAGCCCTGCTGCTGGCAGATGCACAGACACGATGGCAGACAGACCGACAGGCCGACACAGGGAACATTCCAGCACAAGCTTTTATATCTTTTTTATTGTGGCGTGATATTCTGCCTTTCCTTTTCTCCCCAGCTGATTTTAATCCAGTATCTTCTTACAACTGCCCTTTTCTCTCCCCCTCCTTGCTTTTCATATCACTTAGTGCTTTGATGTGCTGAATCACCATAGCTGGCACACCACAGGTGTTAAAAAGCAGCTGCGAGTATTGATGAACACTACCTGTTAGTCTTTGTAAAGCGTACTGGTAATGATTGTTTTCATTATCACTGAACCTATTGATTATTTATTTCATTAACTGGTGAATTGCTGAGTCCATAAAATGTCAGAAAAAAGTAAAAGAAAAAAAAGATAGTTCAATGTTTAATGATGTAAAACAAAAATAAATAGCAATTAGTCACATTTAAAAAGGTGGAATAAGCTAATATTTTGGTTTATAGATGACCAACTAATCGATTCATCTACTAATCATTTTAGCCGTAGTAAATCCACTTGTTAAGATGTTTTTGGTTTAGCACATGTGCAGAAAATGTGATACAGATGAGTGAAAAATATCATCGTGTTCAAAGTGATGTAACTGTGCCCATCCGCACTGATTCCATTGAGCAATAGTGTGAAACTAGTAACCCCACAGATGATTTCACAACCTCATGTTTTCCTTCTGCCCTGCTCCACATTTGTTTACCTCTCGGCTCTGACACGAGTACTCTCTGTTGTTGTCTGTATTTCTTTCCCTCTTACAAAGGAACATTTTAGGATATTAATCACACTTTTAGACCTTAACAGACAGAATATAAAAGAGGCAGGAAAGCAGGTCAGTGTGGGCCGGGGATACTGGATGACGTTTGAATGTTTATGTCTGTGTGGTACACGTGTGTTTATTTATGGATCCATTCATGGACATTCTGTAGTTGAACTGACGCATCAGTTTAACCTCAGGTGAGTAATGACAATTGATACCATGTGCTGGTGCTGTTTGGGTCAGTGTTTCACAGTAACCCTTTAACAGCGTGTCCAGAATACCATGGGGAGGAAGCCGAGAGGCAGCGGACAGAAGCTCTGAGCCACATACCACACAGGGCGTTGTGTCTGTCTGTCTGGTTTTCTATCAAGCTTCAAGGTTGTAATTTTGTCTCCAAAAAGTTCAGATTCTTCTGGGTCACTGCTCCACTTGTCAGACTGTATTGCAGATGTATTCCCATGTAGCATGCAAATAAGCTATAGTTTAAAAGGGCAATAATTAAGATTTCTGCTCCCACATAGAACAGACCACAATGTATCTGCAGAGGGTTGCTATGCTATTTGGTGTAACAGATGGTCCACTCAGTCAAGGTTTCCCTGCATTGAGAGCTGAAGGGCAGCCATGAATCAGAGATTTGATTCAACTGAGAAAAGAAAAAAGGTTTAAAATCCTGAGAAATTTAAATTTTGTGTAATTAATTCAGTGCTTGTCATAGCACAAAAAGAAAAGTTGCTTCTGTTATATAGCAAATTAATTAGAATCCTTTTGAATACCTAGTCCGATTCATTTAGATTTAGCTTTTGAGTCTAAAACTCAAGAGAGTGACATTATAATATTATTTCATTAAGATTACATATTTGTAGTTTATCTGCATGATTATGTGTTTTTTATGTTGCTTTTTGCTATTTAAAAAATGAGAAGAGAATATTTGCCAAAATAGATTTGGAAAATACAAAATACAACTATCTATCAGACCCCCACACTATTTTTTTCCTAAAATATCTATGTTAAACATATTTGATTAGAGTATAATCTATTAAAATTGTACTTTTACTGAGGTGAGGAATGCTAGCTGTCTACATTGGAAGCAATATTGTGATTGAATATACAGTTTAACTTTCGTGAGTGACACAAGTGGTTTAACAGCTGGCAACGTTACACTTGTGAATACTTTACTTGACTGGAAATGACCCAGGAAAATCCCTGCAAAGTGCCCCTGTCATTTTGTGAACCCTGCTGCACTCCTGCCAGTGTTTTGTTTTGTCAGTTCTTTTTCTGGCTGTGTACCAGATCATTCAGTGAGTGTACCATCCAGTTCCTGCACAGACTGTAAGTGATATACAGAAAGACACCAGCAGAGTCGAGTGCCCACGCAGGTTGCTTTAGTCTAGAGTCGAAAAACACAGAGAGTTGACATCCAGTGCTGTGGTCAGGTAAACAGTCATTTAGGATGAGTCAGAATGTTGTGTTTTTCTGAGTGAGGGTTTGGTAGTAGTGGGACGAGAGCACGTGACTGTCTGTTTTGGCAGAGGGTTTGCCCAGGCATGGCAGTTTGTTTCACAGTACATACTGTTGCACTGTCTGCCATCACAACTTCTCATCAGTCAGGAAAATTGTAAAAATGTCCTGTAGAGTTGTCTGGATGGCCTCCGCATTGTTTCATGGTGTGAGAAAAGGGAACTGTGGCACAGATTTTAATAATTTCACCACTGAAATGAGAAGTAAAATCCCTCAACGCTTCTTTACACATGAAATATGTGGTCTCCCATCAATTCCTCATAGCTAGCATGCGTGTGTGCGTGTGTGTGTGCGTGTGTGCGTGTGTGCGTGTGTGCGTGTGTGCGCGTGTGCGCGTGTGTGCGTGTGTGCGTGCGTGCGTGCGTGCGTGCGTGCGTGCGTGCGTGCGTGCGTGCGTGCGTGCGTGCGAGAACCGGCTGCAGACACACAGGGTGCTGAGTAGAGCAACACATTTACGGGACTGCTCACTGCTGAGGGCCCCAAACCACAGGCATTACCCAGACCCACATTGTTGTGCAATTCCCGCCCTAAAGCGATTATGCATGGTGCCTGTCAGACTGGCCCGGCATTATCACACAATCACACATGCATTCAGGCCCTCTATCACATACATGAATGCTCACTTGAGCCCTGTAGCTGGCTGGCATGGGTGGAAATTCAAATGCGCACTTTAATCAGTAGTGCGGTTATGACTTGTGTGTCAGACCACGGGTTCCCCACTTCTGTTGTCACGGGCACTACTTGTTTGTTTCGAGGTCAAAGTGCACAACAGCGTAACAAAACTGCCTTCTGGAGTGTTCATTTGAGGTGTGCATAGATGTTGCGACATTGCAACACTATTGTCTGTGTCGTATAGCGAGGATCTTGGCTGACGTAGTGTTTATAAAAGAAACACCTCACACACGGAAGAGGAGAGGTTACCAGAAGTCAGGCTTCCCTTGAGACATGTACATACTGCATGCATAAAACTGGTTAAAGAAAGGTGTTGTAAGTCCAGAAATGACTTCTGTTAGCAATTTCTGAAGCAAGTCTTCTCCAGAGTTAGATGTTACTATTATATTATCAGGATTGATAGCTGAGAATGAAAAATGTGTTCTTCTGAGTGTACTAATGTATGTTTGGGGTACTGTACAATGGTTCACAATGGATGTAATGTTTCTGGTTAGATGTAATGTAGGGGGGGTGAGAGTCAGTGGGTAGCATCTATAGCTTCTTGTGTGGCTTTTCATTCAGGTTTCTTGCGTTGGACTCGAGGAAATGCAGCAGTCATAGTCAGGAAAATTAAACATGTAACCACTTGTGGACTCATTTTTCTCTCAATGAATCATTCATGTTCTGGTCGAAGTAACCCACAAGAGAGATACCAAGGAACAAAATAAATATGGAGTTGTGTTGGGATGTTACAAATCCTGAATCATTATTGTCAGTGTTGACAGACAGCTCCAGTTGGGGCTTTATTCTGTTTAATCACATGACATGCAATTATTATTTCACTGACTGTCACCAAAGGTTGAGAAATAGGAGAAAACATTTGGGAAGCAGCCAAGTGTGCTCAAGTGGAAAACGTGTCCATGGTTCTCTCTTCTACCATGGTGCTGTTGTTGCATTCGTGCATCTCATATCTTCTAATCTGCACTAATACGAGAGCATATTTATATTCTTACAATATATATATATAATACTTACATGTAGAGTTTAATTTCATGAGCTTACATCATCTGTCTTATTCAACTTGTCATTTCTTTGTGCTTCTCTTGAGGACAGAACAGCGGAAAACCTGAATTCTAGAAACATTGTGATCTCATGAAAAGTGATTCATTTATTGTCACATAAAGTGAAGGAAATAAAATGTGTGCTTTTCCATCAGTACATCTGTATAGTCCAGCAGTTATGTTATTTTCTCAGCACATGTAGTTTGCTGCACTGATTGCATGAAATTATCCCTGTTCTAGCCTTCTATTACCTCTCTCTTCCTCCACCTGCTCCTCTCCCTTTTAAAGATGCAAATTTCAGCCCATGGGTGACAGGAAGTGGGTCGTTTGAAAGCAGCACAAGGTACGCAACACTATGGTAGTGATGTCATCAGGAGAGGAAGCAACACTGAGCGTGATGTCAGATTCTGTGGCTTCTTCCTCTTCCAGCATTTCCTTCATTTTTTTTTCATTCTTCCTCTTTGCTCCACTTAGAGTTGGGAAATACTTCAGTACTTGTTTTTCTCATCATCTGTCTATTTAATAATTTTAAATTTTCATAAGAAGATACTGTGGTAAACATTCATGTAACCGAATGACACCTGACATTATCAGCAGAGCTTCTTTTTTCTTTTTTGCAGACCTCTCTTTGGCCTTTTAAAGTGCAGAATCACGAACACATGGAGCTAAATTAAATGGAACTCAGTTAGGCTAAATAGAGCCAAAGTAAATGTTGGAGTGAGGCTTTGGTTTACTCATGTGACCTCATCCTGACCTGTACTGGTGCCAGTTTGATAATGGCCCCTCTAACTGGGATGCCAAGTCCAGCTTTTGGTGCCCTTGTTTGATGTCACACTTCCCGTGTACTGTCCCTCACAAAAAGGTGAGCCCTTAGTCACCACAACTGCAAGGTTTTTAATAATCATCGGAGGAGATTTTAAACGTTGGGCAGAATTTTTGTAGTCATACTTATTGAGACAAGCAGCACCCTTTTCAGCTTATTTTCTTCCATGACTACTGCAATCACAACTGCACTCGAGAGACTTATTTTGTATTGCACATATTGAACGTGTGTCATCAATGGTGATTGTGTAATCGCAACAAGGCCAGGTAACAAGGACACTGGTGATAATGTTAAAAAAACAGTAAATGTTAAGTGTAAAACAAAGCAGTATTTTTATGTTAAACAAACTATGTTTTGCATTTTAAGACACTTGAAGGAACTATCATATCATCCTAAGATAACCATGAAATGGAGCACAGTGACTATCTAGTCATTGGTCTCTGTTAAAATAATTCACTTGAATAAAGTCTCCCAGCACTCCCTCTGTGAAGTTCACATATATTTATTTATATTGTGATGTGTCACTGTTATATCCTTTTCATAATGAGCCCATGACAGAAAAAAATTACCTTTGTGATGAAAGGGCTATAATGGCTCCACTACATCTCATACGGTTCCTTTTTTATTTTTTCTCTGAAAACAGTTTTTGTGACTTTTTTGTGATTGAGTCATGTTCATTTTAGGTCTTTCAAACAGGTAAGTGCATTACAGCCCAACATACAGGTGTACAGAATGCATCATGGACATTGTGCATATGCCAGTAGAGTTAAAACCACTATGAACCCAGACTAGTGTAATATAAGTACATCATCTCCTCAGAGGAAAACAATATAGTATAGGCAGGCATTTTTCTCTGATATGCAGTTGATGTTTGAGTTTTTTAAGTACTCAATGTGGAAGTACACATATTTATCTCTGTGTTTTACAGTGTAATGAAATATCACAGAAAACAAATCATGAGAAATCCTCTCGACTCTGAAACCAAATGGTGATTTATTGTTGGAATCAACATCTAGCAGTATAAACAGCTCGGGGATATCCCCATGTTTGCCAGGTTGAACTGGTGTAACAAGCATATAAATATAACCCCCAAACACTCTCCTCTCCCTCCCTCCCTCCTTGCCTCCACTGTTGGGTCAGGCTTATGGACGCAGGCTGCCACACAGGCACCCAGCAGTGGTCCACACACTGCATCTTTATCCAGGCTGAGCAGGCAGCAGCCCAGCCCAGCCGCGCCGCTGATCAGAGGCGAAAAATATCCCCGCTCCACAGACACAGCTCTGTGCATTTACAGACTCACATTGTGTTCCACATAGCAACACATGCACATATTTTAGCATGGCAAGCTTAGCCAGCACAACCCGGTCCCTGTCTGTACACATGAGCTGCGTGCCATTTAAGTTTGAGTCAGGAAATCAGCGAGCACAAGAGAGCTCGACATGTAAACACTGAGCTGGGATTGCTTTAAAATACTACGGGGATGTTATCTTAAAAAGTACGTGTAGCAGGCACAATAAACAACATAATGTATGTGCAGTTAGAAAAATAAGGAAAAGAAATCTGTCGGTTAAATCACTGAACATCAGTTAAAGTGTAAGTACCAAAAACAGCTGCTGTGTCAGTTGATCAATCACTGTGAACAACGCCTGTTGATAACATGATAACTTGATATGGTCACATCATCACAGTATAATTATCGCCCAGCCCCGTAAGAGTTAGTAAAGTCCACGTTCCTTATGTCTTGAAGGACAAAAGGCCTTTAAGGCTTTAAAGCAGCCAGTTTAAATTGACAATTGGTTTAAAGTTACACAATGTTTAATTTTTATGTTGTTTTTTTTATTCAAATAAGCTGAAACTGCTCAAGAACATACATAGGCTTACCCTTGATCGACAACAAACTGCATGGTTTTTTAGATTTTAACTGGAGGTAGTCAACTCCTTATCCTCCCTCGATGGCCTTGTGAAATAAATACAAGGAAGAGCTAAAACCTCATTGGCTGTTGAAAGTTTTATAGCCACCAAACATATATGGTCACTCACTCATACATACAGCCAAGATCTCTGTTGGAGCAATTTGTCCAAATGTCAGACCAGGACAAAAAAAAAGAGGAAATAGCGCATGATTTGTTCTACCTGTTTGGATCTGTAATTGAGAGCAAATCTTAAGTGAGTAACTGTTTTGTAATATGTACAGTAAGAGATTTATCTGCCATTGTAATCCTGCTGAAAAACTTTACCTGGACAAGGGCCCCCTCTTTCCTTTTTCCTCTTGTTTTGCCCAGTCAGACTACAGAGTTTTGATTAGGAAGTAGTAGCTCTTGAACCTGCTGTTTTCTTCAGCTTGTCCCCTGCATTACATCTACGAGGGCCTCATTCTGCAGTGTTTTGCATAGAAACCAGAGGCTTCAGTGGGATCAGTATCAGGACTGGCCAGCTCTTCCTGTGCGGATACAATGCAGCAGGAAGTTCACTAATAGCCCGTCCACTACGCCACTCGTCTCACACTATCATACAGCGATGAAAGATCCTGGAGTGTCAGCGACTATGCTGCCTCTCACCGTATGCACAAAACCACATATAGCCTATTTATCATGTGTCGGCAGCATTTGTGAGACCGATCAATCTTAAGCTTAACCAGTCACCATCCTCTCAGTCTTCCAAGTTCAGTGTGTGTGTTTGGGGGGAGGGTGGTTGGGTGCACTCAGATTCTTTGCAGAGGATTGTGAAAAGGAGATCCTGCCAAGAGGCCGTCAGTAAATACATTTGCAGACAGATTTGCTTCTGCATGACTTGCGTTTTCTGCCTTTCCATCTGCGCTTTACGATCAGTCATATAACTGAGCATCTGACAATGACCATTTTGAAGAGGTACTTTCCTGGAAGTCATAGACTGCTACTTGGACTCATAGAATTCTAAAGTGAATTTAAGGAGCTCCACACTGAGCACTCAGTGTCCAGGCTTCTTGTCTCCCTTCTCTGCCAAATTGAATTATTGGAAGTTGACGTCAGCGGGTTAGAAAAGGACTCTTTTTGTTGCAACACGAGTGTGCGATCAGCTGTGGCCAGTAGTGCATGTGCATGATGTCCCAGAGGAGCAAGGGGAAAGGACAAGGGAGGAATAGAGAACTAAGAAAGGGGCGGGATGGAGGGAGAGGGCAGAGACAACCTATTTCTGGATCGTACCATATCCTAGGGTCAGTTTCCATTTTTAATCCGAGACTTTTTTTAAAAACAGAAATTGTGGCAAAACAGATTTCTTTTTATATCTCTGTTAACAGTGACACATTTATGCTTTTCCCGGCCACTCAAACCTGAGGCCTGTGCTGTGTTGCTCGCTGCTACGCAACATTAATGACAACAATCATTTCCTTTTCTCCGGATCGTTTTAATGAAACCGAGGGTGTAAATAATAAAAAAGGCCCGGGGCTTTACATTTCCTGTGCGCCGTTCTTATTTCCACCGCCTTTTATGATCATTGCTGTATTGACTTTAGTAAATAGGTCAGATTATCACTGGTCAGTTCAATATTGGTGCTGATGATAACCTATCAACCTATCAAACTGCAAACACATGAAGTCATCACAGGCTATTCAGGTTGTCTTGTGAATGTGGTAATGTGAGGGTGTATTGCTTTTTTTTTGCTTTTTTTGTTTTGTTTGTGTGTGTGTGTGTGTGTGTGTGACAGAAGGATAGAAAGAAAGACGCTAATGACTCAATATGTTGTGACTGAGCAAATTAAGGCACAATTTAGATGCAGACACTTTTATAACAACCACATATTTTATCTTGTCTTCATTGATTGATGGTGACCAATAAATCCACCCATTAAACAACCCAAAATAAATAAATATACCCCAGAAATGTTATGTATGAACTTTGTCTGAGATTGAAATTCTGATTTAACAAACTTATTAAGTAAAGAAGAGGGAAAAAAAGAATCTGACCAGGCATCAGTGCCAGTTTTTGATGCCTTTTTGATACAGTTGTCGATACTCTTTACAGACACATTTAAGTCATTTAGGTTTGATACCCAGTGCTAACCCCCATCAGATTATTTTATGCCAAGAAGAGCTTCTACCGTAAGAATTTCATTGCATTGTCTGAACCTCCGTGTTTTTACCATGCATATGACAATTAGGGATGCTCCGATCGATCGGCCGCAGATCGTTATCACACCGATCAACCTAAACAGGTTGATCGGTGTGCTCTCAAAGTGCAGATCAGAAAAGCCGATCGCAAATATATATATATATATATTTATCAAACACTAGTTCAGAGTACGTAATTGAAATCTAAATTAGCCAAGTCCAAACTAAGCACTAGTGTTGTGTGTATCCAGTTTATTTATTTTTTACCGGAGACATTCTGCGCGTGACGTATATTATATGAGACTGTTTTGTTTACCGCATTCCAGCACGTGACGTAATTAACCTGCCACTGTTTATCCGCTCTCATGAATGAGGCTGGCACAGGCAACATGAGTTCTCCGGTCTGGAATTTTTTCACAGTTTCCGAAAAAGATCGCTGTTTGCAAGATATGCGACGCCGAAATACCAAGAGGTGGTCAACAACAACGACAATTTAATACAACTAACCTTATCCGACATTTGAGAACGCGCCACACAACAGAATACGGCGAGTATGAGGAACAAGCCCGGACAAAAAAAAAGACGGCCGCCGTCACTCAGCCCACTGTCAGTGAAACGTTTAGACGTCTGGAGCCTTACAGCAGGGACAGTAAAAGGTGGAGGGATATTACAACAAAGCTGACAGGGCAGGGTTTACACAAATTAAAAGTTGATTGTGGTACATAAAGATCTTGATTGTGTTTATTATTTATTTTAGTACAAATGGTTTTACCACTTTAAGTGGTGCACAAGGCTACATTGTAAATACAGGACATTGAGGATTATTATTATTATTCTCCCATCTATTCTGTGATCGGTGATCGGTAACGGCAGATATATGATTCCTGTGATCGGTGATCGGATCGGCCCACCAAAAATGCTGATCGGAGCATCCCTAATGACAATACATTTCTTTATCTTCATCTTATCT
Source organism: Scomber scombrus (assembly GCF_963691925.1). Taxonomy (NCBI): domain Eukaryota; kingdom Metazoa; phylum Chordata; class Actinopteri; order Scombriformes; family Scombridae; genus Scomber; species Scomber scombrus. The sequence continues at coordinate 21,259,300 of NC_084974.1, forward strand.
TTCTCATGACTGCTATGCACCATCCCGCCTTCTAGATATTACCACTTTGATCTGCCTTTACCAACCACTTTACCACAATGCACCACTTTTAGTAAACCTACTTTCATACTCAAATGGAATAAGTAGTAATCAGCCTCTAGATCACAGAATGCTAAGTGCATCTGACATGAAGGGGAAAAACCTGATTGACCTTATGACTTTGTAATCCCACTGAGTGGTAGTTCCCCGTCACTTGTCGCCCCGCCATCACCTTCGCCCAACACCACTTCAGACCTGCTGAGGTGGTGTTAGGCTAATAACAGGTTTACACATTTTCTGTCTTAACCACACTGCTCTAACTCTGCCAGACTCAGCACAAAGCACGCTGCTCCAGACATGACCAAGCTGCAGCTTTAGGGCTACTCACTTTGGCGGTCAGAGATGGTGCGCTACACTCTCTGTAGGTTTGTCCTCCTTACAACCGCAGACATTACACAGAAAATAGGTAGTTATAGTGCGCAAACACACCTAGATCTTTAAGCCCATTGATCCCTCTACAATTGACTCTTACAATCCCAATGTTGACCCAGACTTTTTTTCCATCATTTGATGCCTCTAACCTCTGTAGTTTTTATAATGAAAACCGCTTTAATGACTTATGTGTTTCTATCCTAATATATTCTCTACTTCTCGTCTAAATGTAAGAAGCCATTCCAGCAGCTATGACAAAATATTTCATTATTTATCTTCCCTCAAACTTTAAATTAAACAAATAGCTTTTTCAGGCTTACAGGTGTCTGTAGAGAAATCTTTAAATTACTTAAATGCAGTTTGGTTCACTACGTAAGACGTAATAGATCTGGAGGTGGAGTATCTCTGTTTATTCATGATGACCATGAGTTTAAAATTAAGGATGATCTCTCTCTCTCTCTCTCTCTCTCTCTGAAGTCAGATAAGGCTGAGGTGGAATCTGATTTTTTAGAGTTTGCTGGTGTCTCTGATGGAAAGAATGTTATTGTTGATGTTATTTCTCGCCCACCTTATTCTGTCACCGTGATTTTAATGGAAGTTTGTCCAGTTCTCTTAACCTGATAAACACTGAGGATAAACACTGTTTAAAAATAGATACCTTTACCAAGAATTTCCTCAATATTCTTTATTCTAGTTACTTTTCCCCTCTTACTCATAAATCCACACAAGAAAATGCAGCAACTTTGATTGATAATATATTTTCCATCTCGATTCCAATTCAGTTCTTTACAGATATTAGTATGGTTTTTGGAAAAATCTCTCCACTTAAATGACTCTGCTTCACCTGGCTGACAAAGTTACCTCCGCACTTGATAATGAATTTTACTTTTAGTATTTTCAGAGGGCTTTCAGAAGCTTGTGTTACAGTTAACCATCATATTTTAATGGAAAAGTTGCATTTTGCAGTTTTTTATGATGCTACATAATTAACAATGGTTAACAAAATATGTCTCCTACAGAAGTTTGTTTGCGTTAAGGTTGCTAATCCAACAAAGCCAGACTTCCCTGTGGGGTTCCACAGGGGTCCATTCTTGGACTATTATTATTCCATATCTATGTCTCAAATAGTCTTTCTCAATAATGTTTGCAGATGACACAACACTAGTTCTCTCACAAAATTTCAGTTCACTGATTAAGGACGTTAATAATAAACCAAGAGTGATTTGTGGGGGGCGATGATGGGAATGGGGAATATTGGATGGACCACCAAGGGTTGCCTCCTTCCCTGCTCAGAGTTTCACAGAGATTTGGGTAAAACAGGGGTGACATGCTGCAGATGACCCCTCTACAGGAAAGCAAAAAAAGAGGATAGAAGTCCTTCATCAAAGCAGACTGTTTTCTTAGTCCGACAAATACAACAAATTGCCTAATATGCTTCATAGTCTATAGGTCCACTGTGGCTCTGATTTATTTTCATGAATAAAAATGAAAACATGAAATAAACTATCTTTGAATATGAAAAAATCTCTACTCTAGGAATTTATCTAAAATAACAATTGAGTCTGTTGACATAGCTCAAGTGACAACTGCAAGACTCCTGGGAATTATTGTTGATCAGAGTTTGAGTTGAAGAGCTCAAACCAACTGGGTTAGCAGAAAAATGAATAAATCTATTGTTATAATGAGGAGGGTTAGTCATCTTGTCAGACACAAACTGTTGTCTCCTTACTCTTTAATACATTTTGTTAGGACTGCAACCCGATCAGAGTAACACATCTGTTCTGCTCCTCTATTTTAGAAACTCCAGATTCTTACCATTTATGACATCAATATTTCTCAAATATGTGTTTTGAATATCAGGAGGAGTTCAATCCTGAGCAGTTCAAGACTTACTTTAAAGCAAATTCACATGTTTAAAAGACGACTTAACTGCTTTTTAGTAATTGCTTTTCATGTATTGTAGTCCATGTATGCAGGTTTTATTTGTTTCACTCATACTGAAATGTATCATTACTTCTTGCTCAGGAGTAAGTACAGGTGCATAAACCAATATCCCGCTCACCATCTTACTTAAACACACACTTGCATGCATGCATTCACACACACACACACACACACACACACACACACAAACACACACACACACACACACACACACACACACACACACATGCAAACACATTCACATGCATGCACACACATCAGACACTCACATTTTTGCTTTTATTTTGATTTTATTGTTATTATCCTTGTTGTCTCTTTGGTTACTATTAGTTTGCCATCACGTTTATGTAATAATATTATTTGTACATGAATTGGTATTCTCTATAACATTGTAAAATTGTAACATTATGTAGGTGGAGACTTCAAATAAGCACACTGGGTTAACTGCCTCTCCCTGCACTGTATATTATATATTGTTGTCGTATTTTTATGCAATAAAACTTTTTGTGCATTGTGCAAAAATAAAACTACATTTGAAACTAACTGTTCAGGTTAAAACATGGGGCAACAAAAGGTAAAAAAGCCTGCTCAGGACAGCACCGTTACACTAATGAGTTCAGTGGAAATAGTGCAGGGAAACCACATTTTTTCTCTTTGATCAGTTCCATATCTCTGGTAAATACATGTGAAACTGCTCAGATAACTGCTGGCGTATGAGTTCATACCTGCTGCACGCTTTGAGACAGTGAAGAAGGAGCAATGCTGCAGACATCATATACATATAACTATTGGCTTTGCAGCTGAGGTTTCACTTGTGGCTTCACTTGATTCAGAGCAGCCCTGCATGTAGGTGGTGTTGCGTTCACATGGGGATTTTTTCATTAGACGAGTTGACATTTGAGCAGCTCCGAAAGCGTTAGCACTTCGGTCAGTCTGCCAGCATCTGTCTGGCATTTTGTCACTCAGTTTTCTTCAGGTAGGTGGCTACCATCTGCAAAAGAGAGCCGAAGAGGAGAAGAGATAAGAAGACAGTGAGAAAAAGGTGAAGGAAGGACAGGATGAAGAAGAAAAGACAAGAGGAAAGAGACCGTAAGGAGTAGAGAAGAGAAAGAATGCAAACAGATGAGAAGATAGGAGAGGAAAGGTGAAAAGGAGAGGGAATGAGATGAGTAGGAAGGAAGTGAGAGGTGACAAGGCAAGAAGCAAAGATGACTATAGGATAAAAGGGAGGGTAAAGGGACAAGAAATAAGGAGGAGAGAAGGAAGGAAAGGAGGAGAGGGTAATGTACTGAACACTGTGGCCTTTCAGTAGTACTGCCAGGGAAAGAGTTTAAACCAGCACAGTGTGTTCTTTACTGATCCATGCCCACTCTGTCACACACAACCCCTCTTTCTCTTTTTCTTAAATAGCCTACGCTCCAAACACATTCTCCTGCTCTCACACACACACACTCACACCACCCAGACTCCCATACTGCAGCCACTTGTTGAGTCAGTTGTGACGTATCCGGTCATGTAATTCATTTTGAAACAGTCACGCGACAAAGTGCAAATTACATTCATTTAATAAATAAAGTGTGACATCAGGGGTTGGTGTTTGCAGCTAAACATAAACTCGCTGGCAGTTTTTTGGGGGTGGGGGTGGAGGTGGAGGTGGAGGAGGGAGGGGAAGGGGGTGCGGGAGAGCAAAGCTAAATTTGCGGTGTCCACTTGGCTCGCAATGCTTGCGGCTTCGCATTCCATGCCTTTTTCTCTGCCTCACGACCGCCGTGTTTCCTGTGAGGCAGGAAGTTAGCTCTGTTTCCTGTCACAGTCCTCTTTCATGTGGTCACTTCCTCGTGTTTTGCCAGCGCTGCTCTGTTCTGTTGACTCAGAGAATGGAGGTGGTGCTCCTCGTGGTGGGCTCAAGCAGAACAGAGTAAACCCTTTATTATCTCTGGCGAACATGAACCCAGCTTTCAGAGATAATGTCAGCTTGCTGCCTGTTTCCACAACATTTATTATCATGAGGTTCGCCATTGCAGAAAGTATTCACTTTAATTAAATAATGAATTGAATGAAAGCAACAAGCCATGTCTTGTCTTGGTATTATTGTCTATCTTTACACAATCTTTTGTTTCTCTACATTGTCCTCCAGTGACGGTAATTAGAGTTCAGTTCTGTGAAATCGTTGGTTTTGTAACCTTGCTGAGGAATGTTGATTGTGATGGCTGCCTGGCTGGGAATCCTGCCTTTACTCTTTCCTAAGAGATACTAACAAGTTGGCTGTGATTACGATTGAACTTTGCACACAGTGATTAGCTGGAATGTGAGATTCCTGTGTACTGCAGCCAGAGATAAATGAGTGTCACATATAGTCGCAGGATCCAAATGAAACAGACTTTTAATTTCTATATTTAAAAAAATCTAATTTATGAAAAGTACATGAGGAAATATAGACAGCAATTTGTCATTCTTCTTAGTATGAAGTGTTTTAGCTGTTAGCCTGATGTCTTGACTTTTGGGGACATGACATAGCATTTTACCCTGACCATAGCCACTAGGCTACTTGCCTAATTTTAACCCTTACCCTAACCTCCAAAAATCACCTTTTTCCAATTTGGGACACAGCTTTTGTCCCCAGTAGGACAAGCCATCCCCAGTCAACTTAAGTAGGAAATTTGTCCCCAAAAGTACACACACACACACACACACACACAGGCTAACATGCTAACAGACTCAGAAAACTGTCCGGAGTTGGACTTTTTCACCATGTGTGATCTCTGGATTGATTCGGCCAGCCACCAACCATATCCCTCCACTTCTTCTCTGATTTACTGGCAGACTACAAATTAAAATTAAAATTGCATGCCACCACCTACTGTACTGGAGTGTGTAACATTATTCTGTTGACAGATGGGTCTATTGTCATGTGTTTGTGTGTGTGTGTGTGTGTGTGTGTGTGTGTGTGTGTGTGTGTGTGTGTGTGTGTGTGTGTGTGTGTGTGTGTGTGTGTGTGTGTGTGTGTGTGTGTGTGTGTGTGTGTGTGTGTGTGTGTGTGTGTGTGTGTGAGAGAGAGGGAATGGGGCGTGCAGAGTCAAAAATAGAAAAGTAATATGTGGCGGGCAATTCTGATGTTGTGGCGGGCCACTAAAAATAAATGAATGTATGGGAAACCCTGTATGTTCATGTCTGCATCTGAGTGCATGCATGTGTCTGAGTGCAACTTTGTGTTCATGTACGTGTTTTCATCCCCAATCGCGTGTGCATTCAAACCACCATATCAGTGGCTGCAGCAGAGTGAACAACAAAATCAAAACCATACTGCGCTGCTGTTTGTCACATTGCCATTCCACAAAAAACATGAGCTGGCACACACACACACACACACACACACACACACACACACACACACACACACACACACACACACACACAAACACACACACACACACACACAGAATGGGAGACGAGGCTTTTCCATTGGCCCCAGCAGACACCCTCAGCCACACTCCCCACACGGCACACTGAGTTCTGCCGAGTCCTGGTATTTCCCATCAGAGCATTTTTTATGACCCTTCACTTGTACTCCTTCTCTTGCATCAAGACTTTTAAAGTAGTTTACTCTCGATCATCACAACACCCAACGCACTGACTGTGACATGAACCAAAATAGAAACCAGAACCTCCAAAGTGGAGATTTTAGCTGTGAGTTTCTCCTTCCTGTCATCAGGATGATATAAGGCTGTAACAGGACATCCCGGCGTCTGCACTCACATTGCAGTCATTCCTTGTTGCAGCACAGCTGAAATTACCAGCACTCTTAGTGGTCATGGGAAAGAGAGGCTCATGACCAAACTTTCCTCCTCGCCTTTTGTCATAGCTACCGATGTGCACGAGGAGAGGGAGGGGGGGGGGGGGTTGTCACGTTCCTCAGATCATGCAAACTAGCCCGAGACTATTGGCTGAGGGTGTCGGGTCATTTGATTCGAAGGTAATTTCATTCATTTGTGAAGGGCCAGTGTTCAAGCAGGCCCTCATGTGCCCTGGAGCCTGAGGTCCTGCAGTGAGGATACGAAAGAGGTGGAGAGAAGTAGAGGCAGAGAGGAGTGAAAGAGGTGAAATGAAAAGAGAATAAAGAACTGACAAATGAAAGGAGGCGTTACAGCAGAAATGGGAAGTGATAGTATTTAATAGAGCGTGGTAGTCGGAAAAGTTGACAACAACAGCACTTCTGGTTATTGATTGAAGGGACAATTTGTTCATCTCCTGTGGCTCTGGAGGGGCTTTTCAAAAGACTTAAGGCTAAAACACTATTGAGTTTCATTATGTTGGAAATGTAGGCTCCAACATTTTTACAGTTTAAAAGAGACTAAAAGTCACAATATTTCAGCTTCTTCTGCAATAATTTAACCATTATTTTTATAAGAAAGTGCAATCTGAAACAGATGGAGTATCCCTTTAATCTTTTGAGTCATTTATAGGGGTGTGACGATACACTCAGCTCACGAGATAAGACGAGATATTGGGTTCACGAGACGAGACTAGATTTTAACTATATTTTTAAGAAAACTTCAATGAGCAAATACATGACTGTTCTTTTATTTAAAATTCACAAAATGGAAATTGAATTGAAATGTTTTAACTAATCATCTTGTAATGAATCACTTTAGTTCTACTTTCTAAATATATAATTATCATATGCAGTATGCAGCACTGTAAAAGGTTTCCCCATATAGATATTTTATAGATGGATAATTTTGGTATTTATTGAAATAACAACCATAAATACAAAAGTTAAATACAATCACGAATACTAAAAAGTAAATTGTAAAGAGTAAAAACAATTCTAATATATAAATATAAATTAAACCAATCCAATTATCACATATATATATATATTATAACATATTGCTAATAAAAAAAACACAGAAATAAAAGTAAATTGCAAACATCCTGTATCACATATAAATACACAAGTAGAACAACATATAAATTGTGTTATAATTTGGTAGTGTGACTCATTTTACTTTTTGCATCATTAGGCTTCCAAAGCTGCGCTAGATTCCCTGCTCCTCCTACTTCAGGCTCTCAGTGTAGAGAACTTACCACTGCTCCTCTCCTCATCTCATACTGCTGACTGAGATCTTCTCAGCAGGTAGAAGCTGCAACAAGGTTAATGATCCACACGTGACATTATAAAAAGAAGACATGACGTGCGAATGAGCGATAGAAAACCGATCTTTTTTTTTTTGGTGCGCCCCTTAATTAGTTTCGCGAGACAAAATTCACGTCGACGAGAAATATCGTCGTGTTTCGTCTTGCGAGATCTCGTCACACCCCTAGTCATTTATTAATCAAACATACCAAACATTTAGCTTTTAAAAGGTATAATGATATTCTGTTTAAAAGCATTGTAAATTAAATATCTTGACTATTGGACAAAACAAGCAATTTGAAGTTGTCACCTTGAGCTCTGCCAAATTGTCATTTTATAGAAATTTGAAAAAATAGACAACATATCAATCAGTAGTGAAAAGAATCACAACATCACGAGAGGGGGGGGGGGGGGGGGGGGGGGGGAGAATGAGAAGAGATGGTGGAGATGAGGAAGAGAAGCAGAGGTGAAGACCGAGCAGAGGGCAGACTGTGAACCAGATGTGAAGTAGTGACTCACAGCGGGAACAGGCTTGATGACGTTAGCCACTATGCATGCTAAGCTCTGTGCGCGTGCGTGCGCGCGTGTGTGTGTATGTGTGCCGGGAGTTCCAGCGTTTCTTCCAAAACAACAAGCATTACGCATGCACAGTAATGTCTGGCCAAGGCTCATTACTTCATGTTATGGCCCAGACACAAAGCAACACAGAGCAAGAGTGTAAATTATTCTCTGAAGGTAAATGCTCACTTGAACAACAGTTCTGGCTAATTTAGTCTCAAAATCATCACGGGCTGAAACTGAAGTCTGGAAAGTTGAGTAACACAAGTCTCCCAGTACAGTAGTTACATTAAAGTAGGACAGAAACAGTGCCTCACCTTCAGTGGTTTCCTTAGCAGACATTTGCCCAATATTCACGCTCTTTTGTTTGCCGTGTTTTTATAATGCTGCACTAGCTTCCTGCACAAAAATGTGTTTTTCCACTGGGGGTGTCACTAAGCAACGTTAGAGCGTAGTATTAGTGTGTAAGGAGGACAGATTAGTCTGTTTCCTCCCTTTGATTTTGGGCTGATTTAGAAAAGACACGTAGTCAGGTGGAATGTGAGTGTTGGTATAATGCTGTTTTAAACTGGGCCCCACTCTTTTTGTGAAGGAAATAAAGGGCCACATATACAGTATGTTTAGAGATAAGACTGTCTGCAGTTTAAGCCTTGCTCTGCTCAGGATGTATTGCTCATGAAGTAAATGTATTGACACCTATTGTGTAGTGTGCATGTGTGCGTGCGTGCGTCAGTGTTGAGTGACCTTAAAATCTCCCTTTTTTCTTCTCTAAGTCAGCTGTCAAGCCGGGTGTGTTTTCAAAAGAGAACTACCTGTAAGGATGGATTTGCACTTCTATGTGGAGGCAAATCTGAGGTGTTTTGGGAAAAGGGCAAACACAAAGCTCTGTCTGTTTGTCTTCTCCTCACCGTGTTTTTCTCTCTCTTTCTTTGTCCCTGTTTTCTAGAACTCCATCAGACACAACCTGTCGCTGCACAGCCGCTTTGTTCGTGTCCAGAATGAGGGGACGGGGAAGAGCTCGTGGTGGATGCTAAACCCAGAGGGTGGAAAGAGCGGCAAGTCTCCACGTCGCAGGGCGGCCTCCATGGACAACAACAGCAAGTTAACCAAGAGCAGAGGAAGAGCAGCTAAGAAAAAGGTAAAAAAAGAACCAAACTGTGTTTTGCTTTTGGCTTAGTTGGAAAATGCTAAAAGAAGAACATTTTTATCGCCACTTTCAATCCACAATTTATTTTTTCAAATAAGAATTTATAAAAATATAAATGGTGTCCCAATCTTCTTCTTAGACAAAATATATTGATATTATTAATCTTTTCATATTTTTTTTTCATAAATGATCACTCTTTTTTTATAGTAATGGAACTAAAAAAAACATTAACTGAGGATGATTTTATGTGTTTGACAATCATATCCACACTTCTAATGAATTCTCTTGTCTCTAGATGTCTATTCTCTACATTTTACTGCATTATTGATACAGTATTGTGGTTATAAAAATATTAGATTTTTAAGTATCCTTCAACCTCGTGTTTTACTACCAGAAGCATATGTTATCCTGACTGTCTCTGGCACATACGATATGTCTGTTGGTGCACTGAGAGTCTCCCTGTCTCCCCACAGCTGTCCCTGCAGGGCGGCCCTGACGGAGGCGCCGACAGCCCAGGCTCTTACTCCAAATGGCCTGGCAGCCCCAACTCTCACAGCAACGACGACTTCGATGCATGGAACAGCTTCAGACCTCGAACCAGCTCCAACGCTAGCACTCTGAGCGGACGCCTCTCACCCTTTATGCCTGAGGATGACCTTGCGGAGGCAGACGTACACATGGGCTACCCTGGAGCCCCAGGGGCCAAGATGACAGCCACACTGCCCAGCCTCACAGAAATGACGGGCTCTTTGGGACACAGTTCTGAGAATGTCATGGAGAACCTTCTGGACAACCTGAACTTGCTCTCACCCAACAACTCTCAGGTCGGAGGAGGGGCAACGACCCCTGGTTCCTCCCAGTCCTCCCCCTCCTCTATGATGCAGCCGAGCCCTGGGTACTCTGCTTACAACTCTCCCAGCATGGCTTCCCAGCCCCAGCAGGAGTATCGCAAGTGTGCGTATGGCCAAGTGGGCATGAATAGCCTGTCGTCCATGCCACTGCAGACACTTCCAGAGAGCAAGCCGACCTTCGGGCCCGGTATGGGTCAGTACAGCTGCCCTGGGCTTCTGAAGGAGCTGCTGACGTCAGATACAGACCAGCATGGAGAGCTCATGCCGTCAGTAGACACTGTGGTGTCTCAGTCCAGCGGAGGCTGCATGCTGCCACCCTACAGCAGCAGCCAGCACGCAGCCAAACTAATGGGAGGAGGGAATGGTCACCCGCACAATCTCTCTCACACTCACCCCCATAATGTGCACAGCCAAGCCCCAGCCACATCACCGGCTATGAATGGCCGCTTGCTCATGTCCCTTAGCCACAGCGGGGGCAATATGCGTTTGCCTACAACCAAAAGCCCCATGCAGATGCCTTATGGCCTCTCGAGCCACCTCAGCGCTGGAGGCATGCCTGGTGGCTTCTGTCCTCTCAACACCAACGGATACGGTCGACCAGGTCTGCCACCACCTTCGCACCCGGAGAAGCTGCCCAGCGACCTGGATGACATGTCTATTGAGAAGTTTGAGTTTGACATGGAGACTGTCCTCCATGAGACTCTGATGGACGGGGACTCACTGGACTTCAACTTTGAGCCAATGGTGACCCAGCAAGGTTTCTCCCATGGGGTGAAGACCACCACACATAGCTGGGTGTCAGGGTAGAGACTGTAGTGCGAAAAAAAAAAAAAGTTCTGCTCAACTGACTTCTTGTTGTTGCCGTTTGGTAAAAGACACAATCAGAACTCATTTGAGACAAAGAAAAAATGCATCCGAGGATGCTTAATCCGAACATCACCTGCAAATTCTGTACCATCAACATTTCTATTTCAAAAATACCTTTCTGATCACTGCAGCAGACTAAGACTGGTCACAATCTGCTGAAGTTTCCATTAAGGCCCCTGAACTGGTCAAATTATTTTTGAAATATCAAATATTCTGTACAAACTAAGTGCCAAACATTTTGCCTTAACATAAGAGCCAACGGAAACACACCTCTCTGGTTTACTCATCAAAGATTACAGATACTATACAGTGGTAGTGTCTGCGACTTTTTCATGTGACAAAGCAAACTACATCTCATCAGCAGCAGCAGCAGCACAAACGTACAACATTCAATGCTGTTTTACTGTGTTTTCACAATCAAACTCTTTATGTACAGTGTAGTGATAATTGATTACCACTACGGACTAATTATGAAGGTAATCTGGCTCATGGGTTTTGTGGACTGACATGATGTTAAGAGACAAACCTCTCAAGGGATCTTTGGACGATGTTACATAATAACTCACTTTGTTCTTGCCTGAATGTACATAATGGCATCATACAGTTTGTAAAATCAGGTCTAGTGTGTTTTCTAAGACTGTAAATCATGTTTACAGAACATAAGCAAAAATCAAGGCAGCAGAAATGAGCTCACAGAGAAAACTGGATCAGATTCTTTTAGACACATCTGTGCTTGAGGATCTATCTCAATCAGGCTGTAAAATGGTAATACCCTCTCTGATTGCTTGTACATACATTAAGAATGTATATTAAAATGATGTAGTAGATGTTTACTAGATTTAGTATATATTACAGACCTAAATTATTTGTGGTTAATATAGATTTATTCTGGTGCATAACCTGCACTCAGACATCACAATTGTTCTGAGTCGTTTGTCACTCTGAACCTTAATACCACAGGGGCCTATTTATTGTGCCTAACAAAGTAGATATTGACTGCAGGCTTGAAGGGTTTTATATTGTAAATGTCTACGGTCCAGAACATACTCAAATCTAGCAGTCTTGAAGAAACGTACAGTGGATTCTGTATTTTCAGTGTCCTGCTTTCACTTTTCTTTAGAAACCAAGAAGAAACGAGTGACTGTAGATTTTTATTGTTAGGGGTTCCTCAACTCTTTGCGCCGCTGTGAATGTGAGGAGGTCAAGGCAGGTTGGTGGATAAAAGATATTCTCAGTGCTACTGTTGTTTTCACACCAAGGCTGAGTCCAAGACCTGTTGGTGACTGTCATTAGAGACACTGTGAGTTACCAGCCTTGTCCCGTGTTCAGTTTCAGAGCTTGTTTCATTTTCTTCTTTGTCTCAAAAAGGTTAGCGTGACTGATTTAATTTAGCACAGTATGATTCCTTTTAGGCCAAAAGAGCCCTCTGATGCTGTCAATCAGATCAGCTTTGCTGCTTTTAATGAGACTTTTTACTTTCACTCTGTCCTTCCTACCTCTACCTATCTCTGTCTTTTTAAAAATTTGATATAAAAGTAACATGTGACTTGATAGCTCCGATCATTTTTTTCATTCAAAGTCCTATTTTAATTATTTTTTAATGTTGCCCCTGAACTGAACAGCGCCACTAAGTGTTAAGTATCTTATCAAGCTTGTATATTTGCATTTTCTTGACTTGCTTTTCCCAGTTATTGCTGTACTAACAATGATCTTGTCAGCCTGTCAGAGACTCATTATGCAGAGTCACAAATAGTGTACACGATTCAGGCGACTTTAGCTTCTCATGAGGTCGACTGATATGGTGGCTGAAAGACCAAGTGGCTTAGAGATAAACTAAAACTGAAAACTGCCTATTTAACAATAATGTCTATTGTTTGATTTATCCAGAAACCACGTATATGAGTGGGTGTCTGATCATATGTTGGGGGTAGTGAGTATGCAAGTTTTTATTCAAGTCGCACCAACAAAAAGTTCATCTTCAACCAGAAGTAATAGCTCTTTTCATTTGGCTGAAATGAAAACTTGCATACTCCGAGCCAATAATAGCACATAATCTGACACCACTGACATAGATTTTAAGGAAGCCAGGGAGATGGGGCAGGTTTGAAAAGAGTAAAATGAAATTCTTAACATTTCAAAAGGCTCTGCAGAGAAGCCGTTAAAGAAGCTGCTGTTTGGCTTTGGTGCCAGGTGTTGCCTTTTCTTACCCAAACATGCCATAGTGTACTATAGCCAAATTTGCCTTTGAAGTCAAAGTGATATATTTAGCATTTTTATCATGTGATATGTTCAGAATTATATATATTTGTGCCGGTCACTCAAGTCAGGATAAACTGTAATGAATCCATGTAGTCAGTGTCACAGGGTTCACTCTAAAAGAAAAAGAGCTGTACTAAGTAAATTATATCTACATTTTTAAATGATTGAATCTATGCATTGTATACCTTAATTTTATGTTGCTATTGTTATATTTCCATTTTCTTTTGAACTTATTACAGAGATATTTTATTGTAACATAGCGCTGTGAGATACTATGGTGATGTTGTTGTCAAAACTCTATGTTTCAGATAGTTGTATTGGGGGGGAAAATGAAGTTTATTTAGAAAATAGATGATGCAGTGATTGACATGCTAAGCTTTTGTAAACTGACAATGTTGTATTTCATGTATTTAGCTACAGTTTTTAGAAAATAGCGTCAAGAAGCAAATTACTTTTAAAAACAATGTAAAGATATATTGCATTTTTAAAATGAAAAACACAATATTTAGTCTGTCAGAGAAGTCCTGCTCAGAACCCAGATTCTGGACCAATTTTTGTAATTTTATCAGTAGAAAAATATTGCACTTTTACTTACATTTTATAACAAAGTGCTCCTCGTAATAAGAGGAAGAGTTCCCACATATTTTAAAATAAAAATCTGTTACATTTAACTTATATGCAGGAAATAAATTGGAATTGTGTTGTGTAATTTGCAAATCAATAAGAATATGTTACTTGTTCAATATTAATGTATTAAGACATGAATAAATGTACTTCTGTGTTAAAGATGTGTCCATTTTTTACATTTTCTCTTTACACTTGGGACAAAAACAGCAGCAACAAAAAAACAAAACCACAACTTACTTGTCATTGAATTAAAAAAAAATAAGAAAACAGATGTTGATATTAGCATAAGTTTGGTTATAAATAAGGGAGCTGCTTTAAAGAAGACTATACGTTGAGGTTGAAAAGCTCCAAAAGCTAGCAACTGGACCTTTGGACTAATAATCTAATTGGTTCTCTGGAAACATGAGTGGGTAGTTATGTCTATTCTGAAAACAGTAGTTTTCAGAGCAATGGGTTCAGTGCTTCATAAGCAAGAGTTAAGTGCTTCTTAATATCTGATAAAAAAACTGATTCCTGCTTCGAGAGCAATCAATCACTCATTTATTGGTACACAAAACTGAAATAGTTTTCGTGATGATAGCTAAACTGGAGAATGTCTTTAGCTTCGCAGGGAATGATTAGGACTGGAAGTTGTCTGATCTAAGGTCATATTTTCATCTCAACTAATAAGCCAAATGACATTTCCAGGTCAAATGACTTGTGTAAAATTTATGAGACCTACAGTATTTGACAAGTGTGCTAGTAAAGTTGCAGAGGACTATTAGCAAAGTGCAGTAGGATTAATCATAATTCTGCATTGGCTATGTTTAAAGAAAAGAATAATATATCAGCAGCTACCTTGTTTAGCAAAAGCCATTCTAAATTATCAGCTATCAACATATTGTCTAAAAGTTTTTGCAGAGTAAATAAGCACATTCCCCAATTGTATCCTCTATTTGGCGATTACACTTAAACTGGAAGAGACAGCAATTGTCACAGAAGGGATAAAGAATCCCAGAACAGGAGATTCAAGCCATGTGCTGAGGCTTGTTTTATAAAAGAATGAAAATCCTCTACTTGTGTGCTGCACTCCCGGTTTTGGCGTCTCATTTGTTCCCTATAATGATTCTTCCTGGCTTTTCCTTACAGCCACATTCCACACCATGCACCCCCTACCATTGAACTCATTCACCCCAGACAGCAAACTGCAAAACCTCTCTGGCCCCAGTGTCTTTGGCTTTGAGATGTAAGTACAGATAACCTTTAACTAGACAAGCCACTGGGGACTAGTCTCATAAAAATCCCCGGGTAAGAAGTGTTCTTAAGAAGTTGCAGTCTAGACTTGTTGCTTTTCATGCTCAACAGTCTTTCTTACTTTACCCTTTTTTCGTCTACACTGATGAATTTCACACTGAAAAAAATCAGTACCTGCAACCATAGTTGAAATTTAACACCATCGTGGAACCTGGACAAACTTTCATAATCCACATGTACAGTATGACAGCCAGTTCGGGCTGTAGCATGTTGAGAAAAGCTTCTAAGGCTCAGCTTAGTTCAGTGGCACACTGTATGTTTCACCCCCCCTGCATCCAGAAAAAAATTGGAATGTTTGCATTTCTTTACACTGCACACAGCAATGTGGGTCAAGGTTTTGGTGTCAGAGCAAAGCGGGAGGGGGTGGGGGGAGGGGAGGTGGTGGGGGGGGGGGGGGGGGGGGGGGGGGGGGCAGATAGAACACTTGTGAGCACATAGCTGAGGAATGTGGGTGTGGACTTCTGCCAAAGGCATATGCGATCCTTATGTTCCCCTGGGTGCGAGAAGGCAAAATGCGGTTAGACAGTTGGGGCCATGTCAGGACACAGATGCTGTGTGAGGACGTAGTGATATGCCATTGAGTTCACTCTCTATGCTGCATTTGTACTTTCACATTTTTCCATCTAGTATTTCCTCGTGCGTCGAGTTAAAGAAGATAAAAGGTGCAGCCTTTTGATTATAGGGAGAGACTGAGCACATTTAAAGAATAAGAACCCCTATCTAAATTATTGTCATTCCACTAGTGGGACAGTTAAATCAATATTTGCAAACACAGGACTCTCACAGTACTATAATACCATGGGCAATAGTCAAATCTGTGATGTCACCAAAACCCCTTCCTGGTACTTGTCCATTAACAAAACACTGAAGGCCGGCTTTTCAATTGGTAATGCTCGTCTAATATTTTCCCAGTTTAATCCCACTGGCAACAATAGTTGCAGCACTTTTTTTTAACTTCTGGGATCTCTTGAAGTGTTGGTTTGACTTTGGGTAGCTAATTTAAGTTTTAAAATGAAAGAATAGGTTGTCTCCTATAAATTATATCAATATCATGTAACTAGTGTGAATGGTCACATGACCAGGCCTCTTTACCTCCTGCCTGCACCTCCGGAAGGAGATGTCTGCCTCAAACTTTTACAAGAGGAAGTAAGTAAAATACCTTAATGTACAGATATAACTAAAATATTTTCAACATTCATCTTTTAAAGGGTCTGCTACTGATATATAATGAGAACTATGTGCCTTCATGCATCTTTTGATCATAAGAAGAGTATATATAAGCATTTGTTGCCGCTAGCATAAAACAGTCATAGTATTATGCTAGGCTAGGCTATGCTAAGTTTTATGCTAGGCTAGGTTTTAGGTGTTTATTCTGTATTTCTTGTTTTGTTTTTTTCTACACAGCTTAAAATTATCAGAGGTTTTGGATCTCCTAGACCTTAAGGAACCCCAAAGTGATACATGCTACATCACAGTCATTCCTACAGTTGAAAAAGATGCAATTGAAAGTGACTGTGATAGCGACTGCTGAGATAGAGAGTACCAAGTCGAAACAGGCCATTTGCCTGCTAGATTGCTGAATGGTGAAGCAGAAGTGACCTATCAGGTGGATGAGGAAAATTTGATCTTGACAAGTCCAGACCTACTCCCACATCCTCCCTGTCCCCCCAATGGCCCCACCCTCTCACCTCTAATTCCTGCAGCATTTGGTGATGAAGAAAACCCATTGCCACTATTTTGCGAGTCTCCCACAGTGTCCAGCCGAAAAAAGGGACTCCCTGAGGAAAATGAGACTCCACTACCAAAAAAAAGGAGATGTCCTGAGGAAAATGAAACCCCAAAACGCCATAATAAACAGAAAATATCCCTTGATGCTAGTGAGTCTCCCACAGCACCAAGCCGAAAAAGAAGATGCCCAGAGATTACTAATACCCCACAGCGCAGTAAAAGGAGATGTTCAGATGAAAATGAAACCCTTAAACGCAATATTGAACAGAAAAAGTCCCTTCAAAATAAGCAAAATAGGGACAGGGTTTTTAAAAGATCTCGACGACCAGCCACATCCAATACACCAGATTTTGTGGCCTATGGCCCAACTGCAGCAGATTGCATCAAACAGACCAAACCTGACCCTGCTGATTTGTTCCTGCTGATGTATCCTCCTACTCTGAGGGAGCTCATTGTTGAGATGTCAAATGCATATTCAATGCAAACCAAAGGGAAGGCACTTGATCTTAACATGGATGAGTTGCTGACTTTTTATGGGATTCTGCTCACATCTGGCCACAGTTCTGTGCCATGGAGGCACATGTATTGGTCATATGACCCTGATGTATACAATGAAGCCATCTCAAATGCAATGAGAAGGAACCGCTTTGATGAGATAATGGCCTCAATAGATCTGGTTGATAACTCAAAAGCCACAGACGACCCTTTCTATAACGTGTGACCCATCTTCAATGCACTGAATGACTCTTACAAGATGATGCCATACACAAAACATCTATCAGTTGATGAAAGCATGATCTGCTACTATGGCAAGCATGGCTGCAATCTAATGTGAAAAGTGTTACAGGCTAGATTCTGTCTGTACAGTGGGTCAGTGCATGCCTCGGCTGTTTAATAAAATTTTAAAAAAGAAGGGTAAAATAAATAACTAGACAGTTGTTGTTGCTGCTGTCGCCAAGTGCTTGCTCATGTGCTCATGGGGGAATGTTAGGTCTCTGTAAATTAAAGAGTACGGTCTAGACCTGCTCTATGTGAAAAGTGCCCTGAGATAACTGCTGTTGTGATTTGGCGTTATATAAATAAAATTGACCTGACTTGACTTGACAGTTTCAAATCTCTCATCCAAACAGAATCACACTCTGGAACAAATCCAATGATATCCTCATTCAATACACTGTCACAGTAGTCTGTGGTTTTAGTGAAAGATCTACAGAGTTCTGTTGCACATAATATCTTATAGAATTGTCTTCTTAATCTTAATCTTCTAAATCTAACTATGTAATTGGGCTAGAAGATTAGGTTCTTAAGGATTGTTTCAGCTGAAGCCATTTAAAAATTTAAATAAGAGAACATTGAAAAGAGTGAAGAGGATTGTGAAAAATAAAATTAAAATATGTATCTACTGTGCCTTATCACACTTATTTTTTCTAACTATCCTGCAAGCCTGAACATGCCTAGCTGTCTTGTGTGTGTGTGTGTGTGTGTGTGTGTGTGTGTGTGTGTGTGTGTGTGTGTGTGTGTGTGTGTGTGTGTGTGTGTGTGTGTGTGTGTGTGTGTGTGTGTGTGTGTGTTGAGGGAGTGTCTCTTGGGCTCCATAGGTGACACAAATAAGTCTCAGAGAGACTTTGGGCCCAAAAGACACCAAGCAATGGGGCCTGTAACTAGTGAAGTGCCGACGTGGATGACAGAACCCAAGGGTGGTCACCAGCCTCAGGTGAGCTTGACTGCTGCGCACTGGCCCAGTAGAAATTAACATTTTATATTTATTTTATAGTTCTCTTGGTATGTTGTTTAGTTTGTTAACCTGTTTGTCTAACGTATATTCAAACTATTATTTTAAACACTAATTTAAACTATTATTTTTTACCCGAAGGCCCTATAAACGAAATGTCAAAACTGCAATATACCATTATGTAATAAATAAGTTTGGCCAACCAACAATGTTGTTTCTAGATGCATCTGAGCTGGGTCTTGACTGAAGTAATTTTTAAGTAATATCTTAAATAATCACATGCAGCATCATGAATCTAACTCAATGAGAGGCATGTTGCTGATGCCAATGTGTCTTTTTGATGTAAAATAAAAATGGACAGCTTGTCAGCCCACATGCCTGCCTGGTTGCCCAAGTACTTCTTCAGTAAGCCCACATACCCATATCTGTAGTTGACCTTAGAGCCCTTCTTGTTGACCCAAGTCCGATTGTCCCAAATGCCCGTTTGGTAGTGCCCAGATTTTGCTACATGCCTCTCTGGTTGACCCAAGTACCCCTTTCGATTTGCTTAAGTCACCCTCTGGTTGGTCCAAGTGCCTCTCTGGTTAGGGTAAGTCCCCTCAAGTGCTCCTCTAGTTCAAGTGCCCTTGTTGTTGCTCCTAGCACTCGTTTGGTTGGCCCAAGTGCCCACACTTTGCTACATGCCTCTTTGGTTGGCCTAAGTATCATTGTGCTTGCTCCTAATGCTCCTTTGGTAAGCTTAAGCGACCCTCTGGTATACTCAGGTGCCTTTCTGGTCAGCTCAAGACCATTCAAGTGCTTTTATGATTGGTTTATGTGCTAATCTAATTTGACCTCAAGGCTAAACTAAACACCAGCCTAAACATAACCATGATTCTGTGAACTATAGTGGTGCCACTTAGAAAGCCTGATGATCAGTTACGCTCCATTGCACTCCGTCACGTCATCTTGTGCCAGTGCAGGTCCACTTTGGGAACAACAAACATCCCTTCAAGAGTAGTGAGAGGAGAAACAAAGAGAACTAGAGAGAGAGTAAAAGACAAACAGATGTAGTTCAACTGTTGTGTAAGTTGAGAAGAGGCAGCCCAGCCTGGGGGTGTGATTTGTGTCCTGACTTGACCTCTCCAGCAGCTTTGATAAGACACCCAACAGGCATGATACTCACACACATACTGATCTGATTTTGTCTCTCTCCCTCTTCCTTTTTATCTTTATTGTTTCTGACTGAGCTGCTGACCATCACTGTTCCTCCCTTTGTAATTTATGCATATCTGGAACCGATTAGCCCCATAAGACTTTAGCTTCCAGGTTAGTTAAATTCCACATCAGTCTTTACCCCTTGCAACCTTTGTACTGCCATACTTTCTTGCTCCTTAACCACCTCTGACATTATTATAGTATCTATCATCATAAGTGCTAGATATGTATCCCTGAGAGCTCCGTTTATGTCATGTGATGTAAGCAATCTTGGGAAATTGAGCTAGACACAGCAGAGTCTGTGTGTTTTGTTGAAAGCCAAAGTATGTCAGAGCTGCTGATTCCTGACATCTAAGTAGGGTTCATTAAGGGAGTTTTCTGTCATACTGTCAGGCCGGGTGCTGGGAGGAGAGGATTGAAGTGAAAATTCAGGGAACTTTAAAGATACAAATTAGATTCAAAGGTTCACTTCTGATGCTTCATGGACTGAAATGGACAGTCTGGTAATATCTTATGACTAACTCAGCAATGCACAGAAACAATAAGAGCCCTTTTTCCCAGCTATACCACAGGCAATGGTTACTACAGTCTGCTTTTGTGTTACTCAAAGCTGTTACTACATGCAATAGGAGTCTATTTATGGCTGTTCATTAAACCTGGCAATAGCTTGCCCACAGTCATATTCCATATGAAAAATCCCCCTCTCCACCCAACTTGGGTTTGTGGTTAGCTGTGACTGGCATGCGACCCATGGTATTTCCTTCAGAATGATACTAAGAAAGTCACACACTGGCACTCTGAAGAATAAACAAGGGTTTCTTGAAAGGAACACAGGATGTAAACACTTAGGGTCTGATTTACTAAAGGTTTGCGTTTGTAAAAACGTGTGCAAACTTGACATCACCCACAAAAAATGTGCAAGCTGATGTACTAACGCAGCGCACTGAGGTCTGCGTCTTTCAACTGTGCAAGATAGTACGCGCTGTCCATTTAGTACGTTTGCCATAATGAATATGTAATATGGGGCGTTTCAACCCCAGTGCGCAAAATACAGGGAGGAGAAAATGTAAATATGTTATTTAGCACACGCATTGTGATTTACCATACCTGAAGGTATTTCTGACGCTAACTGCGTCTATAAATAGTACCTTTGAAGGACAGGTTTAACTGGGCACAGATGGCTTTTGTTACTGTGGAGAGGAGGAGACGGAGGCACAATGACAGAATACGCACAGGACAGAGTTTTTCCACCTGTGTTAATCATTTTGGAGTTGAATATTTTTGGTTTTACTAACAGCATTGACTTCGTCACAAATACTATCCCATATGTCGGTTTCTCTGGTAATATTTGTTTTTGTTATAACTCAATATATTTGTTAACCTCTTCCACTAGAACCTGATCACATTTCATTTTGCGTTTGCAGCTTTCTGCTCATCCAAACTCTCCATAAAGACATGCAAAACCCTCCTTTAAATACTGCTGTCTCCACCCTGTTGCACCTGTTTTCATTTACGCAATTATTCTTAGTAGATCCCCCGCAAAACGCAGGCAAATGGCACGCGCAATCTATTGCACCGTGCACGCAATTTAGTACCCACTATTTGGGATCTTAGTAAATCAGGCCCTTGAACTTCTATGGTAGAATGATGTGGTAGAGGGAAAGAAAAGAGGAAGGAGAGCAAGATGTAAAAGATGTGGACAAAGTAAAACATCAACAACAACAAAAGAGAGGCAGGAGGCAAGGCAGATGTATTTGTGTTATAACTCTCAAACACATAGCAATTACTTTTTGCACAATAAATTGCACAATTATGCAATTTGCAGAGCTGAAAAATAAAAATAAGACACAGAGGAATAAAGTTTTACAGGCATAAAAAAGGGGGAACATTCCAAACCACTTCAGAGGACAGCTGAGGCATTCATTTGGATGTCAATACTACAATAACTATAATACTGTAAATAGTGAATATTTCCTATTTGACATTTTTTACATTAATCATTGAGATAGACACTAGTTTAAACACAGTGGAAAGAAGCCCAGTTCTGAGTTTTACCTCTTATATATTGTTTTTTTATCCTATCTTTTTTTTAAATCTCTTTTTAAGAGAAACAAAAGAAAAACATTTGTCCCATCTCCTATATATCAATCCAGAAATTGATTCATAATCTGTCTAAACAGATTGCAGCTGTACACTTCCACAGAGACTAAAAACAACAGGATGCTGTGACTGCATTTTGGTGGGTGGTGGCTTGTGGTATAGCACATTTTCTGGTTTTGGAACAATGGTGCTGATTTGCACGTGTAAGTCCCATCGTAAAACCCGTAAACACACAAAGATTGTCTACACTTTGTTGTGGATGGAGCTGCCCAAATTGTTTTCGTGAGTTGTTCAGTACCACTTTTCTGTAAGTTTGCTTTCAGTTTTACCTGTTGCCTTCAGTTTTATCTGTGCAGAAAATGGACACACATGTTAGGTATTCATTACTGGTTAGATTTACACTTGCCATAAGTCATGAGTTCTAAAGTGTTACTCATCAATGGCAGGGTATGGAGAAAGGTATCCTGCTGCAGCACTGGGTCATTCAACCAGCAATTAAATTATTCATAAGTGTATTCAATTCTGTGTCCCCTCTACTCGTGCGTGTCATAAGGTGTTTTACGCTTGTTTACGTTTTATCCAGGCACATATCAGTTACCTGAGCCCTGGCCTAATAATCTGCATTCAGGGTACGTGTAGGCAAGAACCAAGTGTCAGCAGGACATTTGAAAACAACACCATCAACAACACTCAGCATGGCTGACAAACACTGATCGCTGATCCTAACAAAGCAGCATGTGTGTTTGCAAAAGTTTGGCACTGAGATGCAGGTGGAGGCAGACTGTCTCTGTGTTCCCACCACAGGATTTATCCCATCTATTCTGTGGTTAAAGATTTCTCTTCTGATAAAAGAATCTACAACAACATCATTGTCTGCTTTTTGGTTTATGGATGTCAGTTTGGCCTCTGGGGTGTTCCTCACTGCATTTACTCTTCAGTGTCTTATAGAGTCATTTGTGTACATTTACATTTTAGAAATTCTGTTTACTGTTTTATCCAGACAAGCTCAAAGTAAAATAAATATTCAAATATGTGTATTTTTTAACAGAAAGATTAACAACTGGAGCATTCTGAGTCTCTGCTTTTTGGGTAACAAAGTTTAGAGGCAGACATAATAGAAATGAATGAAGTCAACCAGTGATACACTCAGCAGAGAACAAAGCAAAGGAAATGGCAACCAAAACCCTCTCTTTTCAAATTTATAGCATAGATTCCTTTTTCATCTTTAAGCAACCCCAAATTTTTTGTTTCGTCTCAGCTTTGTTGTGGTAAACACTTTTGCATTTTATGTCAAGTTATCAATTATTTAAGCTTAAGTGCTCAGTCTGTAACCTTTTTTTAATCCTGTTATTTATTGTCTCAGCTTTTGGTTTTGAAGGTTTTATACTTATAGAGAGGCTATAAAAATTATTTAT
This sequence comes from Scomber scombrus, assembly GCF_963691925.1. Taxonomy (NCBI): domain Eukaryota; kingdom Metazoa; phylum Chordata; class Actinopteri; order Scombriformes; family Scombridae; genus Scomber; species Scomber scombrus. The sequence goes on from NC_084974.1 coordinate 21,282,605, forward strand.
GTTTGTTATAGGCATAAATGCTGAATGTTCAAGGACAAAATGTTCTATCTGCAACCCCAAAATATGTGCAGTTTAGAGTCATAAATAGTCATCAGACCTGTTTGATTTAGTCTCTGTTTTACATCCTCTACAACACATCAGCCAACTGTCTGATTCTTGGATTGTTGGATTCATCAGGGTATTGTTACCTGAATATAAAATGTGCTGCCTAATACACATTTATTAATGCTTTTAATGACCTTTGATAATATTGTCATATCTCTTTGCTGTAATAACACGTTTTGCCACCTATTCCGCACTGTTACTATGGAAATATTATATCATTCAGTACTTTTAAAGTTACTCTTTCGATTTGACCGAAAATAGCATCAACCCAGCTGACTCAAAATAGCCAATTACTATACCTTGACTGATAAAGGCTCTAAAAATTAATCATCTGAACCATCACTGTTTGTTACGTACTGTACAGTATGAGCTAACAACACAGCGTTTGGTGGAGGAGGGATTACATTACTTAATAATAGAGATTATAGGAAAGCAGAGGGAAAAAAACCCATCAACATCTGGCAGAGGGCGACTCTTTGAAACCTTTAACTGTAAGCGAGACAATAAAATTGAGATTAAAAAGCCAAATAACCACATTGGAAATGATCCAATCTCTTTTTGTTTTCAGTCTAGACTTGGAAATGACCCAAAGACCCCTGCCCAGGGATCACACAGTGCAGCTCTTAAGGGATTAAATGGTCCAGGATCAGTTAAACTCTGGATTCTTTCTCTGTATAATGCACGTGTTGTGGTAACGACTGGTAGTCGCCTTTAAGTAAGGGATAAAAAAACTTGTAACATAAGTCTCTTTGCTATTGCAATTCTATGGAGTTAATGCTCTTTGGCTGGCCAAATGTGTGTGTTCTGAACTGCTCAGTTATTGACTTAGAGAGATCAGGGAGGAGCTCATGTCAATAAACTGGCCTGCCCCATGCTGGCTGCACCATATGGAGAGGTCTGGTCGTAATTCGTGGGACAGGCCAGGGCATAGTGCCAGGGAATTAGAGAGGCGGGCGGCAGGAGACATTTTAATTTGTGCTGCCATGTGCAAAGGCATGCACCTCCAGCCTGGGTCGGTTCCTGTGATTAGGCCAACCAGCATATTCTTAGAAGAGGGGAGGAGCAGGAAAACATGGGGAAATAAAACAAGACCCAGGAAATGCTATTGATTTCTTGACATGAACTATCCTAATATAATGATGTAGTCTTAAAGCAACATACTGACTCCATCAAAACAATATCATTAAAAATTAATAATAAATACATTTAATGTCTTACATCATACAGCTTGGGGAGTACTATTGCTTATGTGAAAAAAGTAATATAAAACATTTTGTGGCCCCAGAGGGAACTGCATGGAGTCTGATTAATTGTCTCAAGTGATGTCAGTTTGGCCTGAAGATTAAAAGTTTGAAAATGAAAGAAATTTGGGGATGTGGAGTTACAAAGAAGTGATGACTAGACCTCGGTAGGAGGTAAGCTGTTGTAATTTTTGCTGTAGGACTGTTAACATGTCACCCAATAAAGTTTTAATGTTTTCAGGCGAGAAAGCAACCATTCACAATATGTGGTCAGTTTCTCCAAATAACACCTATTAATAATAATAATAGGAATATTAGGAAATTTGCTCCAGCGACTTGGGAAATATGAGGAGCTGCTAGCCGGGTGACCAGTGCCAGGTGATCATCTCAGCTGCAAGCAGCCGCTAGCAGTAGTGAAGCTTGCTGGTGGAGCATTTAGCAGCTACAGATCCAGATGCGCGTTTCGTTTGCGTGCGTTTTGCAGGTGATGTCAAGTTTGCACACGTTTTTACACACGCAGACCTTTAGTAAATCAGGCCCTAAGTGTAGACTGATTTTTTACACTTCATTCTGCATCTGGAAACATAAAATCCACTCTGTATCCTGTAGGAAAGCATTTATCCCGGGACAAAAGGGTCCCATCAAAAGTGTTTAGACTGTTGTCACTATTATTGAATGGAGGGTTATCAATTAGCAAAGGAGAACAAATAATGGGCATTGATTTACATGAAAGGCTTTGGAGCATGGATTCTGCTATGTTAAATGCAGTTAATATAAAGTGTTTTTGTTTTTTTCTTGCTAGATTAATATCCATTATCAGTACAGATTGTGCATTATTTGTTGTTTTCAATGAGAATATAGAGCATATATTCATAGCACTGATGGTCTGTTTAAATGTCATTTCATTATTTTGAATCAGTAATTTCCTTTAGATACAGTAGAATTGTCAGTGTCACATCTGCTCTGTCTCTGATTATCTCATCATGAAGACTGGTGTAATTCTGAGGATGGATATGGTCCAGTGGGATGTGCTGCTGTCTCTCCTGGCCCTGGCAGGGAGCACCTTCACATCTCCACGGTGACAGATTCCCATGAAAGGAGCAGAGCACCGTACTTACCAGCCATTGAGGATGAAGAGCTTTGTTCTGAAACAAGATGCCCATTGTTTTAAATAAGAAAGACTTATTATGATCAAATTGTTGAACTTTTAGGCAATTTAATTTATTTTTTTACTTTCTATTCACTCATCCACTTTTATTAATTATTTTTGGATAAAAAAAATAGATACATTGTGCCTAAAAAACCTGTGAAAGACACAGAGTGCACACTGCACATTGATGTTTGAAAGCATTTACTTTTCTCTGAGCTGTGATTTATGTTCAGTAATCCTGTGTGGCAACTGAGTGCTGAATGAATCCACTGGAGGCTTGTCAGGTGTAAAGCTGTAAGCATTCCTGTGTTTCCTAGACAATGGGATTATGGGATATAGACAGTGAGATATGTCCAAACCCAGCACTGCCTAGGCATATAGGGAATGAACTCGCTCTCACTAGTGAGCAGGGGAGAGGATGGCAATTATCACGGTCCCACAGGAAGCCAAAGGCAACTCAAAGGGGACTTGTTAGGTGTGTGATACACTATACGTAAAGGTGACACCTTTTTCTCATGTGAGAGACTGCTGGATGAATGTACGTCTGTCAAGTAAAGACCAATGATGACTTAAAGAAAGCTTGTGATAAATTAATACTATACACAACTGAAGAATTAGAATTTCTTATACTTTTTGGGTTCTTAGTTATGAATCACCAAGTCATATGATATATGTGTTGTTTAGGCCAGTTTCATTATTAGTGATGTCTGGTTGGATTAGGAACGTTATGACTTTGAACAAAATAAGCCCAGCAAAATTAGCGTTAAAAAAGTTTGCATTAGAGCAAACTTTTCAACTCACTCTCTTGTTGATTACTGTAGGCCTGCTTACTTGGTTGATGGGGTTGCTTTGTATGGCTTAATATGCACGGATGACTAAGAGTTTTAGGCTAATATTATTGGAAGAAAGGAAAATGTACAGAAGCATTTTTAACAAATTTAAAAAATAGCTAACAAAAGGCTAAGATGCTCCAAATGGTTAGCATGAAAAACAACAATTATAAAAATTAAGTACTTTTTCTTTTTTATGTCTTTTTTATAATAATATAATAATATACACATACACACATACACCAGTGTTGATTAAATCAAGCCCCTGTCATTGTCTGATTATGTCATTTAATAAAAACATGACACTTGTAAATAACCAAAAAGCTCCTACAAGTTTATCCAAGAAGTACCAAAGGTTTAATATGTTAATGATAATAAAGACTTTGAAACTGATTGGATAAAACATTAAAAGCAGTCCAGTTTTTTCAGGGCAGCAAATGTATTTTGTCACCTGTTTCACATCAAGAAACAATTCGATTGAACTTCTAGGTAACTGAAGCCAAAGCCAAATTAATCATACAGAAAACAAGTATCCTTTAACCAGCCGTGAGACCTGTATAGGGATTTCCATGGCATCACGAGTGAGAAGACACATCTTGAACAGTGTCACAAATTTCACTGCCACATGTGGCAAGGACCTTGTGTGACCTGAGAATTAAATTCAAAACACACTGTCAAGAGTACACATCACTGTTTTCATCCAAAGTCCTATCCTGGTGTGCATTCAGATTGAGTGGTATTGTATTGAGTGGATGGCTGTGGCAAGAAATGTACAAACAGGACATGTTAACCCTATGAGGGGACGAGTGCTACTATTTTGTGCCTATTTACCAGAACTGATTTACAGTATCATACACAAAGTACTGATGAATGGAGGCAGACATAAAGCTGAACACAGTTTTATGTACTACCTTTTTTGTTCAATCTGGGTTTTATATTTTAAGTTTTGGCCAACATTCACATCAGTTAAAACATCATTTTATTGCTGAGTTATGGAGATATGACGCGTGAAAGTTTTACAACAGTGTATGAGCCAAACATACCAGCAATCAAAGAGGTTTGAAACAAGTCCAGAATCCAACTGTATATGGAGGTTCATGTAGAGATTACAATAAAAATCAAAGTTCCTGATTTAACACTGACCTACTGACCCGACTTATTGTACTACTGATGTTTTTACAATGCAATTGATTAAAATAAAATGTCACTTTTGGTTTCACTTTCATAAGTTGCCCAGTACATTAGTACACTAGATAACTGTGTTACAACCATATTTGTCTGACCATTCTCTTTCCCAGAACTATTATTAAGCTGTATCGGTGGTATCACATTGATAAAAATAAGTATGTAGGTGTGATGATTGAAACTAACATGCAGTAAGAAAAAAACAACAGCACACAGAAATGCTATGATTGTATTGTACATAATAAAAGAATAAAATTTAAATAAGCAATTCTCAATTTTTTTTCTCATTACAGTATGAGTGCCTTAAGCTATGGTGTGTCCAAGAGACAAATATATGACAGAAAGTGACATGAAACTTACATTAATATCTGACTCTTTAAAATGTGACAAATGTAACAGTCGCTGAAACCCAGCAAAGTCATACATTAGTGTTAGTGTTACTTGAGACGAAAAATGTGTGCCTGTACATGTGTATGTGAATGTTCGTGTGTGAGAGAGAGAGAGACACAGAGAGAGAGAGAGAGAGAGAGAGAGAGAGAGAGAGAGAGAGAGAGAGAGAGAGAGAGAGAGAGAAAGAGAGAGAGAGAAAGAGAGAGAGAGAGAGAGAGAGAGAGAGAGAGAGAGAGAGAGAGAGAGAGAGAGAGAGATGCTTTGCATGTGTGTGTGAGTGCTGGGGGAGAGCCGATTCACTGTTGCTAATGACTGCCTTCCCATGAGCTTAATCAAAGATTTGTACATTTAATTGCTGTCAAGTCAGCGCTCACCACCTGCCACGTCTTGCCACACATGTGCTCACCCCCTCTCTGGGAGCATTTCCAGCTCCATCTATCATCCGTGGCTGAATGCTGAGACAACACAGCCTGCTGGGCAACCTGCACTCAGCCGTCCAGCCGGGCGCAGCCAGGCCTGCACAGCATGGACCCAGAGAGCCTGCTCAGCAAGGCGGGAGGTCTGTCAGCGCCTGGACCTTTCAGTGCTGAACTATTCCTCAGATTATTAAAAACAGACTGGCCTAAAACTGACACCGAATAAAGCCAGTGAGATGTATGTTTTTGTTTTCTTCTCTCACAGAGGCATTCACGCGGCTGTGCGCAACCTGGCTGTGACATGAGATACGTATCAAAGCAGAAGAGTTCTGTGAAATACCGCCAACCCTGCACCTCTGTAGGCCTTACCCTTACTCCCACGCTAACCACTATCAGCGCTCCTGAGAAGTGTGTGAGAATTGGTGGTCTGCCTTGTCCCTCAGCAAAGCCCAGGGTGGAATGTGGGCCTGATCTGTTATCAGTCTCAGCTTGTTTTCCCAGCTGATGCCCACAGGCCCGGTGTAACACAGCCACACTCTTGCAGGAGCAGTTGCATGGATCTGTCAGGGCTGTTCACTAATGTCTCTCACCTTCAGATTTGTGAGGCTATTACAGTATGATTGACAGACATTATTAGTCCCCAAAGGCCTATGCCTCCCAGGGAGCTACAGTACGACACATTCATCAGGTGGATTTTGAAAGAGTGGGAAGCTTGTTCTCTGTGCTCTCTGTCAGACCAGATCCAATGAGGAAGGGGAAGCTGTTTCATGGCCTGTTGGTAGTAAGTGTTGATTTCACAAGAGGTTTATAGTATTTCAAGTGGTGATGATGTTGATTGCAACTGGTAGTGTTATCATACATTCCTTTATCAAACACCTGTGCCTCCAATTTGAGTGATATTTTTATATTTCAACTTCATCTGAAATATAAAATGAGAAAGCTCTTTCAGCCTTGAAAAACTACCACTTCCTAGCATGAAGTGAAGAATCCCTGTGGCAGATGTAAATCTTGTTATTATTTTTAGCTAATGCTGAAATTTAATGTCAAGACCCTCCAATGTTCATCTGTCATCTGAGCAGCTGTAATAAGATCCATTGATTAATAAAATTTAAAACTGCAGACTTGTTGGATTGTTTACACGTGAGAAACAAATGTATTCATTTCCTGATAGGCGACCAAATTGGCAGTTACAGATGACAATAAATCACCAAGAAACAGAAACGTCAGAAGAAGTAGAATTTGGTTTTGGAAGAAAGATTTCAGACCAGTTTCACACGTTTACCAACCTCTCACACAAGGTGACATACGGTATGATGGTGGCTCAGGTGCTACAGTTAATCCAATGTTACACTCATCCTTGAAAGTTTGCTAATTATCCCATACAAGGCTCCAGGCTAAGGCAAAGGAAAACAGGCCTGACCTGTACAGTGGGAGTCAGTGTGCCTGTAAGCTGGCAAGTCTGGACAAGGCTCTCTATAGCCTGGCATCTCCTGGGGCATGCAAGGCGTGATCCAGACCTGCTCCCATAGGTGCCAGAGCCAGGGAGCAGGTGGAAGGCTACAGCTGCTGGTTTGACTCCCAGAGCTCATCAGTGGCCTGGTCTTTTCACTATCTAGAGGAAAAGAGGAAAGGTGACTTGCCTCCACGGGCTCTTATTTCCATCACCTTCTTTCAATCAAAGGTTTCTTTGATTCTAAATAATATTTATAATGTCTTACAGAAGGAGAGGAAGATCATTTTTAAAACTGAACACTTAGCCTTATAGTATTTAACAAATTCTCCACAGAATAATCCTCCACCCGTTGATGTTAAAGTCAGTGACAGCAGATATTTTAACCCTTAATCTTGGATGTGATGTTTTTTGTTTTATTTTGCAGCTTTGTATTTTTAATACTTTCTTTGTATTTGATACTTGTAATATCTGAAAGGAGAGTTAAAGGTACCCTGTGGAGTTTTTGACCACTAGTAGTGCCCTGGAGCAGTGCTTTTTTTTTTTTTTTTTTTACAAGTGGGTCTCGGTTTTGTTTTCAGGATAAACCTTGCAGGTAACGCGATACGCATTCCTGCAGCTGCATTCATGCTATTCTACTGATCCACAGTTGGCGGTAGTAACACAGCCAGAAATGTAGCAATGAACAGGTAGGTAGGGAAGAAGACACATATGGATATAAACAATGGGATTAGGGATATTTTAAATGCCTATTTGCTTATAAGAACTGCCTGTAAAGCTGGTTGCTCGTTAACCCTTACATATTGTTCAGGGTTAAATTTGACCCGTTTTACATTTGAGAGCTGTAAAAACACACTATACAAATTCCTTTTAGCCAAACTTTTCTTAATGTGATCAACAGTATACAAAAATAGAAATAAAGTGCATTATTTAAAAAAAAAAGAAAAATTCTGTGCAGCTGATACACATTGCTATAAATGCATATGTACAAATGTGGCCTGTGTAGATTTAAAAAGTTCAAACATTAGCATTCAAACATGTTGTATTCATCATATTCTATGAATTATTCTACTGGACAAGAAGAATAATTAATTAAACATATATTAATGACTGATGGGGAATGTATGAATGTAAATTGGTGTAGACACGAATTATTAGTCAGAATATGAATAGTATGTAAGGATTAAATGAATGAATGAGTGTCTTGATATGAAGAAAAGAAAGTGGACTCAAATAAAGTCCAACAAAGCAGCAAAAATGTATGTGTTGAAGACAGCTTCATACTGGAATCTACTTTGAAGCACTTTAATTATCAAAGAGACTAGATGGAGCAAAAATCGATTTGTGTGGCTGTACTACATCCCAGTGTGCATTCTTATTGCATAAAGCAGTATTTTCCTGCTCCTGCTTCTGGTTTTTCTTTGGTTGACTATCTCTTCATCTGTGATCTGCAACTTGGAGAAAACCAAAGCAGACAACTGGGTTTGAGGATTATACCAGCAGAAAGGCTGCTCTTAAGGGAATAAAAAAAAAAATAGAAAGAGTTCACGATCTCTCTCATATCGTGACAACAGATGCAATCCGAGTGGTCCGTTTTGCTGACTCACATGTTTGGGCCACCCACGTATGAGAGCGCCAAGCTAAAATCACACACTGTTTCCACGACAACCATAATTTATACCTTCAAAACAACTTTTTCTTTCATCTCACACAAAAAATGTAATTAGAAACTAGCTTCTGGACTCACAGTGTCATAAATCCTGCATTTTTGCAAAGTCTGAGCAATATAAGCATAACACAGTGATCATTTTCCTTTCTTGGGGAGGAATAGACTTTGCATAACAGGCAAAATAAAATCCAATGAAAATAAGGTTTGTGAGACAAAAGCTTTAAAAACAGATCATTTTGATAATTGGGCATGTTGCCTTTACGGATGTTGAGGTAACAGCAAAAACAGCACAAATCCACATAAATCTCACTGCAGGACAAGTAGTGGAAAAGTGTTTTGTGAAAGCCTGATATTCCATTCTTGAATTTTATCTAACTTCCTACTGTGATTTCCTATTTCAGGTCAAGCACAGTTTCCTACTTCTTGATCAATCTGGAATACTTCATATGTCTGAGCCAAGATATCACTTAAGAGAAAGTCAAGACCTTTCGACGTATGAATGGGAGGAAATGGTTAGAGAATTTACCCACCATGCCAGTCATTCAATAATAACATACTTTTGTTGCTTCTGTGCACTCAGGTTAAATACCAAAGGTTGTTTTTTTCTGTATGGATTTGATTTGCTTGCATGATTTCAAAGTGACCATTTAAAAGCATTCAGTGGAAAGTTTTCAGATCTCTCTAAGCCCCCCCCCCCTCAGTGAAAACAGGGACCGATCTGGCCCCGGCACCCGGCTTGTTGGGACAGCTGCTCAGATGATCTGGGCTCTCTGCAGGTTCCATGATTCATTTTCTGAGTCAACAGCACAAACTTGAGCTTCAACCTCAATGCAGTAGTGATTCATGGGCAGATTTGTGAATTTGAGTGATTACTCAATTTTTTTGTGTACAGCATAAATACTCAAGCGTGTATCTCACACAGAGTCTCTAAGAAGAAGAAAAGAAAGCACTTGTAGAATAAAACAATTCCATAAACAAATATCAGAATATTGAACGGTTTTCTGTGCTCTTCTAACTGGCCTCCAGGCAGATTTAGCTTTTCATTTGTTGTCATGAGATTTCAGTTTTACTAATTATTTTGAATGAGGACTTTTCTGCAGTGTTTTGTAGATAATTATTACTGCGCTCTTCCTGTGACGAGAGAAGTGCAGCTTAATCCGTACTACAGCTAACAGTCACACATGCAAGTTATTTTTCCTTTGTGCTGGTTAGTCACAATGTCCTTTTCATTTTGTTATTGCCTTATTTCGAGGAAAGAAGCTGTGGCTGTCGTGTTTTTGCACTGCACATCACAAAAGCAAACTGTCAGTCCTGCTACCAAGCATCTTTTTCTTGGATTTTGTGTTATTTTGGGTCATAGATTGTTTTATTATTTATGTTATTTCTGTTTTTTTTATTTTGCATACCTTTCGATACTTTTCTTTTCTCTGTTGGATTTCTGATATTTTTTGTCTTTTCTCCAGTTCACTTCTGTTTGATCTTATATACTTTAATAAAACGCCAATTTGCAAAGGGATAATTCTTCATGACTAGTCACTTATAAAGTTGAAATTCTTTTTTTTCATTTTTGGAAATAAACAACAGAGTGGTATGTATATGTGTGTCAGATCTCTCAATAGGTTGATAACCACTTAAAGAATGCTTCACCTTCACAACCACCACAACACCACAACTGTGAAGATGTTTTTTTTTTTGTGCTTTCACACTGTGATAAAATAGTACTCTCTACTTCTTCCTCCAAACTTGAAATTATCCACTAAAGGAAGGCTGTCATGCAGTGAATAATGTTGAAAATACAAATTAGACAAGAACCATTACGTGACTCTTTCAGTCATCCAGAGTCATCCAGACTACTCAACCCTAACGGTAAACAACATATCCATCCAATTTTCCATAAAAATGGCATAAGACTATCTTGTTAACAGTGATGGGCCATATTGCAAAACATTGCAACCAAATGATAAAATATAGCCTACTTTTCCTGAGGCTACATTTTTACATGTTCCTACTGATATGATTCATTTACTTAACTCATTCAAATGCTTCAAAGAATGTAAATTACTGTGAGGAATGAACTCTGTAGTGTGAGAAAGCACACTCCTTTTTTTTCTTTCTCTCTCTCTCTTTCTTTTTTTTCATTCTTTGAGACGGGGCATTACCAAGAAAGCTCACAGTCACACCCATGATGAGGGAACAGGCGAAGGTTTCAGTGTGGCTGATCTGGATCGCTCTGGTTCTGCTCTTCACCCTGGACTGAATTAGCAGCCCGTCTTTCAGCCAGTACCTCCCTTACCAGTCTGGCGTGTAGAGTGTGTGGGCTGGGACGGATTAATGATGTCAGGCCAGCAGTTTTTGTCACAGCCACTCCCAGTCTGCGTATAAGGCCACTAATCACCAATCTACCTATTGCAGACTGCTCTGAGTTCCCTACTCATGCTAAATATTATTGTTGTGAGTCGTAGGTCTAGTGACTCATACTTTCCATTGACATCTTACTCATTCAGCTGCTACAATGGGAGGGAGTGGCTTTCTGTTGACACAGTGGTACACACATTCCCACACACTTCTCAATCCAACCATATTCAACTGTAGTTAATGCTCACCAAAGTAATGTTGAACTTTAAAGCCGAACAAAACTTAAGAAAAAAAACCCTACGAGTAACTACAGCAACACTGTATGTGACACAAATATGTTCAAATATGTCGTATATGTTCAAAATAAAAACGTAGGAGCTAATTCTGACACAGATCCAAGATAAAGTGAAAAAAGAGATCATAATGCAGATTTTTCTGGTTTGCTTGCATTCATAGCTTTGATGTTTTGTGATTTTTTTTGTTTATGGCACTATGTCAGTGGAAGGATGAAAATGGGAGCACCTGGAGATGGAAGGTGGTCTACAGTTCTTCAAAACATAGCAGTAGCTATCCTGAAAAAACTAGCATCACCTCATGTTTTCTTTTAAAAAGTTGTACTTGAACACAATAAAAATTGCTGACAGGTATGCACATTCTGCACCCAGTCAGTAGTCGTTATCTGGCCTCTAAAGAACACTGCAGAGACAAGAAGAGGAAAAAAAAGAACAAGCCAAGCATTTTCACTGCACTGAATCTGATAAATGCTTTCGATATGTACTCAGGATACAAACTGAGAATCCATCTGATAAAAAGATGCGACTGGCAACTGCTTTGCACTGGCATTTGTGTCAAAAAGGCTCAAACAACTGCTGATAACAAATGAATAAATTAAAAAGACACGCATCAACACAACTCGCAATAGTCAGGTGCTTATGGCCCAATGGCGCCTACGGCAAGAAGTGTTGAGTCATTGTTTGATCTACAACCCAGTGAAACCTTACAGTTATTCTGGTGATATGATTTCTGATGTTTAAATGAGACATTTAAAATTACAATTACTTCACTTTTGAGCTACTGCTCTGCTTGTTCTGCTATTCTGCTTGTGTGTGTGTGGTCCAGATATTCCTCATGTTGTGGGGATGTAAATCTGTTTACTCAGACTCTAGAAAGCAAGTTAAGGTTTCATTTAGGCAAAAGAGTTGAAGTCAATATAATGTCCTCTTAAGTGATGGAAATACTACTATGTGTGTGTTTGTTTGTGTACTGCTGTGACTCTCTGTCACTGGCCAAGTTTTCTTGGTGTGTGTGTGTGTGTGTGTGTGTGTGTGTGTGTGTGTGTGTGTGTGTGTGTGTGTGTGTTTGAGTGCACACTATGGGGAGTCAGCATACAGGCCCACTTCACGTGGTTGGGAAGGTGAAGGGCTATTAGGGGAAAGGTGAGTATGGGACTGTTGCTCAGGGTTACTCAGTAACTGGGGCTCTCACCTTACCCTCTCAGGCCTCTAGTGCTGTTTCTCTGCAACCAGTTCCACACCTCCCTCCACACACACACACACACACACACACACACACACACACACACACACACACACACACACACACACACACACACACACACACACACACACACACACACACACACACACACACACACACTTCTCTGGAAGGGGAAATCATGAAGCAATACTTCAGTTCTCTAATTCATTTCCTTATTGGAAAACCTGAAAATGCATGTGTACAGTTAACCAAAACATGAACTCAAATGTGTCATCAAAGATGCAACAAATACCCTCTCACCCACACCGGGCCGTCTCTACAGCCTCAGAAATTCATTTTAAAAAGTGAAGTCAAAAACACGTCAAATTTTACTGGGTTCGAGTCAACTACAAATTATTGATCGTATTGGTTTGCAAAGTTAGTCTAATTGAAAGTAACACTACAGTGATGGAGTGTAGTATCAGAGCAGATCACAACTCTGTGCCATTGCATCACCATCCAGGGCCTCTGGCGTCAAAACAGCCGTGTGTAATGCAGCCATCACCTGTATTCATAGTCATGTTTGTTTACCGTCCCTGAGCGGGGACTACTTGAAAGTGGGGTGACCAGGTCTGTGGCCGTGACCCCAGCGACAAGAACAACCCCTGTCCATATAATCACTGCCTTTCTTCCTCTCCCGTACACACAAGTCGGCCCTGTTCTTTCACCTCAGGATGGGAGTCACGGGACTGCGCTTTGAAGAGGCGCACAGCATGGCCACATTCGGACCAATGAGAGTGGAGACAGTGCACTCCGTGTGAGTAATGATTGACAGCATGTTGGATTACTCACAGAGCCATTAGTCATGGTGAATTTGTTACATGTTCTTGTTCCCTATTCTGTTGGTGTAATAGTTCTGTCTGTCTCATGTGTTCATGGAATTGGTATTGTGGTGGTAGCAAACCTGCTGATCTTTGAAAAATTATTCATGAAAATAAATTAAATACTCATTTCCTTTTAATGCTACGAGCCAGTAAATCTGACAGGGAGAGATGTTTCATAGGTGACTAAAATCCAAAAACATCACAGGAAAAGATCTGTTGATTAGTGACACAATTCGGAAATGACTGAACATGCTTGTGTTCGTCCAAGCACTCCGTACAAAGTGTTCATACCAGCAAAAGCAAACATGTTTCTGCTGGGAGGAAAAGCTTATACAATGAAGAATCACAGCCACACACAATACTGTACAAGCATTCTGGGGCACCATCGGGGGGTCCAACCTTTTCCAACAGCGTGAGGGTAAAGCTGCTCCATCATTGGCTAATCTTTGGCCAGAGAGAACCAGTCATCTCGTCGTTCTCCTCTCATCCCACAACTAACCAAACACTGTGCTGTTAGCGTCTCTGATATGCTTTGTTTATCAGGCCACCTGGACATGCATCTGGTCAGCCAGGGAGTATGCCTGTCAATAGCAGAGCCAGATGGACATGCATTAATAACTGTGTCTTATGTGTCAAAAACGCAGGCAGCAAATGCAAACTTTTGAGACAGTTTGGAAGTTTGTGAAGCCCTGTGCTGAGTGCACTACTTGAAACACTGATTGGGGCGATGGGAACAGCAGAGAATCAGAAAAGAAAATTAATTACTGTGCACTCATGTTTCAGGTCAGTACTTCACAGTGTCCCCTTTCCTGTGCTAATAGACAAATGACATAATAGCCTCAAAAGAGAGAGAGGGAGAGAGAGGTTTGACATAAGGTAACCTTTCCAAATAACAAAAGCAAAGTGGGGAAATAATTATGAGTAGTATTGATGAGGCAGGAGATATTTGAGCTTCATAATAAGATGGATGGCCATGCCCTGTGCTTGAAGCAGCTAGTAAACAATGCATGGAGAGCATGTTACATAACTAATGTCTTTATTCTAATGGGCTTAATAGGGGATATTAGGGGGAGGAGGATGATGGCTGAATTTAAACCAAGAATTTGGCAGGGGTGATGAAATCCAGAAACAAAGCAGTCTCCAAGTATCCATGTTCCATGCAGTGATTGATACATTTGATTTCCGGGGATAAACACATCCTCTCTTGAAGAAAGTTTGTTTTCAGTGTCTAAAAAAAAGGCAAAGTATGATGCAACTGTCCATAATCTGAAAGGACTGCACAGTTTGTGAAATGAAGAGCCTAATCAAAGTAGATAACACATTAACACTGTACACCTTACAGTGTTCTTATTTTGTGATTCAGTGGAACAAAGTCCATTATATTGTTATTGATTTTCTAACTTCCTATTGGACAGGTTGTTATCTGTGTGCAAAGATTAGAGCTGGATAGCAGATGGCATTTGCCTGGGTCAAGGTATGACCAGTAAAGAAACACACCAGCTGTGAAGTTTTTCCTAAACTCATTGTGATGAGGCTCTGCTGGTAAACCATCATCTGTAATCAAAGTGGTTTGAAGTGACCTACCAGCTTGTCACTTAAAAATACTGTAACATTGTAATATTCTGTCCTGGCTCCTCTTAAAATATATGCACTCAGCATGAGCAGCCTGATGTCAGCATTCATCATGAAATCAGACATGAAGCACTTTCCCAGATGTATGCAGGAAATACTGTTATACGTGCATGCTAGACAGGGTATTTTTTCAAGCTTCCACACAACCGTCAGAGCACTGACAACGTATAAATGCAAAGTCTGAATACTCGTGTCTACTAAAACACAATAATTCAAAACTGTCAATATGCTTTCAGTCAGTGGATTGGTACATCAAATAAAATTTTAAAAACTGATTTCTCTTTATATGTTGTTCTTATGCAATACTGAAATACATTTACACTTATCAGAAACTGTTAAGTCGCAATTTCACATTTGTAAAATGTGTGTAATGTAGTAAAACCTTGATAGACAACATTTGGTACAAAAAGTAATTTGATATATCTAATTATGCAATAACATTTTTGGATTGCAAGTCGAACAGACTTCACCACTGGCATGCTAAATTTGATAACTTTATCAAATTTGCCAATGAAAACATATCATTGCCTATATATTGAGGCTCAAAAGGTATGAGGTGCCTTGGGCAGTTTCTGGCTCAGTTCTTCAGGATGAATCCATAGTGAATTATAAAATGTCTTTCTTTTTTTTTAAATGGTGGACAAAACAACTTAATCTGGTCAGAGAATAAGGAAAACTTTAAATGTATCATTTTGAATTTAATGCATGCATTTGATGCATGTTTTCATAAATGTTCCAGCATTTTTACTTGCACTTTTACCATGATCAGTATCTATTTTAATACATTGTGCATGCATTTCTTTTTTTTTTTTTTTAAATAATAGCCCATTTAGGGACGACTATTGCAAATGAGCTTCAACTATAAATACTGATATGTGGCTATTCAGTGAATATAGTGAAGTTTATGAAAAACAACATTTTAAGTTTTTGTGTGTGCATGTATGGTCTGTAATTTTCTGAATGAGTGCTAACTGCAATGAACACAAGATCAATTCTATTCCTTAAATAATTGATAAATTAATGATTGCTTTAGATGCTCATTGGAATTACAGGGAGCCAATATACAGAAACAGGTTTTTCTTGTTCTCATTTAGACTGAATTTGTCATGTATGGGGAAATGTTGTCTTAAATGCAACAGAGTAGACTTGCCTCTTGTTCAGCCACTAATACTACTTGGAGATTATTCATTTCCAAGTTCTGAGGCAACATATTACATTTTATGAAAGTAAAGGAAGAATGACATACATTGAGTAAGTGTGCAGTATGATGTGTGCCTTCCACAGTGGCTGTACATTGGTTCAAGTAATTTTCCTTTCAAAGTTTCTGCTGAGGCAATAGATAAGACTCCATTTGTCAGCAGTGGATCAGCATAAAGAGGCACTAGAGCAAGACTGGGAAAAAAAAAACCTCAATATTGCTGGTATTATCCTTTAACCTAGATTCCTGCTGGTCTCATGCTTCAGCAGGCAAAAGCTTGGTGACCGCTGTCATATGGAGCGGATGATGGGATGAATGTTTGCCACCCTGCTCACCACTGCCTACCTCTAAGTGGTGACTCCAGCACCTCTCACATCTGCTAGCTCATTAATAGAGCCACCGGCAGGAAAGAGCTCTCACGTGCTGGTCTGTGCAGACCCACATGTATTCACACAGTACTGATGTGCAGCTGAGTAAGTGAAGGCGTGCACTGTGTGTATTGTTACACATGAACAGTATGTTGTTATTCAATAATCCTGCTCCTCAAACATCATTCCACTTTTTGCCAAAGAGCGCTGAGTGAAAACACTGAAGAATCCAGCTTGTGTTCAACCAGGGCCAAACAGGACTGGAAGTGAGAGCTGGTCTATTTAAAGGACTTAAGAGTGCCGTCCAGATGCTGAACTTTGTGGTATTCCATTTATTCTCAGTACTCAATGTCCTGGCCAATGATATCTGAGTAACATCCGGTGAGCTAGGGAAATCCTGGGACTCAGTGCTGGCAGTGCTGCCAAGATCAGGCCCGCTGCCATGAACCTTGATGTCAGATAGCAGAAATGAAATTCTGCCTCTCTGGGCAGACGCCTTAACAACAGACTGGATCAATATTCACTTATCTGTACTGTTTCATTGCTGCTTTATTGCAGATTACGTGGGCTGGGTGGGGTCAGATTTTCACTGATATGATATTGTACGTCATCATGTTAACAACTGTACAGCACTGCGGTGTCAACTGCAAAAAAGAAACACACTTTTGGGATCTACTAGGTGTGTACCATGATGAGATATAAAATTGACTATGGCGATTTTAAATTTGAGGCAATGTTGCAAACAATGCATTTGACATCAGTCTGATTGGGTCTGCATTTTGAATTCTTTTGTGGATTCTGTAGATTTTAACTATTTATAGAGCAAAACGGCCTCTTTCTGTCTGGTATGCAAACCTATGGCAACTGCCCAAACATAAACTACTTTATCTGAATGATCATTATGTAGAATATTATGCTTTAAATAATACTAAAAATGCGTATGAACTGTATTTGGATCGAGTACACACTGGGGAAATTAGTTTATAAATCCATACCACAAAAATTCGAAAATGACTATGAGAATAATGTTGTGCTAATAGTGAAGAACATTTTTTCTCCTCCTGAAACACTATAATGTTTTAAATGGACATTTTTTCCATTTTTAGGTAGAATTTATGGTAAATGACTGAATCCAGTATCATTATAGTCTTGTTTTCACATCTTAGTCATAATGGTAGACACTGTTTGAAAAGCTAAACGAGATGGATTTTCCATTTTATCCCTACAACTCAAAACAGTTCAGATTAAAATAAACACAACATTCGAGCTGAAGCTTCTTGGGTTTTTCTTGGCATGGCGGCTAAAGTTTTCCTGACCACTTTTAAGTGTGGAAAAAAATCAGACAATCCTTTTTAATTCAGTGCGTCTTTTTGTTTTATATAATAGTCAATATTCTCAATAAAAAAAGGCAGCTGTTTTGTACAAATATGATCTCCAAACAGGGAACATGGTTTGAAAACAGACAGAAAGAAGGAGACAGTGCTTTACAGAGAGAAAAACAAGCTGACTGCATGCAACAGTCAAAGTAAATGGATCATATACATATAAATGTTCTTTCCTCATGGCTCATAGGAGGCTCTATATACAGGCATGTCTCTCTCTGAGGTCAGCGACCCACATCCCTCATTTCCCACAAAGAACCCCACCTTAACAACCACTTTTATATACATTTATGTTATTATACTGTACAAATTACACAGCTCTTTAAATAACCAGCAGGCTGTCCAGTTCTGGTGCAATCCCCCCCCTTTTATTTTGAGATCAACCAGGTGGGACAAGAGTGTCTTTCAGGAGAGCAGGCTCTGAACCTGTTGAGGTGATCTGGGCAACAGGTTCTCTGGGTCTTTGTAGCTGTTAGCTGGGCTGGTCAGTGCTGTGTAAACCTCCCTGTAGGCTCGACACACCAGCTCTGTTGACTGTCGGAAAATCTGGTCCCTGCACAAACAGATAAAACTCTTTAGATTCTTACACTTGCAATATAAAAGTAGTGGCAGTGAACAGGCTTTTTAATTAGGTACAACATTTCTAAATTGGACATGCAGAGCTATGCTGTAATTAGTCACTGATCAAAAACTGAAATAAGTCAGCCATGAGTAGGAATTTGTCCTAATTACTTTTTTTTGTTCAGTGACCAGTGTGTGCCCCCACTGTGTCAAAACAATGAGTGGCAGTATGTGGTGCACACTGCCATCTATGGATACATATTACAGCATTAATGCACTGCATCAGATGTAAGCAACTGCAACACATACTGAGTTAGCAAAGAAAATATTAGATAAAGTCAAATGTTCCTCCTCTTCTACATTTGCTGCCATATTTTAATGTAGACATGTGAAGTGTTACATTATGTTTCATTTTACCGATTTCTAGAGGAGATGTTTAAAATATCCAGTCATGTCTCTGCATATCATCTTTTTAGCATTTTTCTTTTGTTGATTACTTTAAGGCATAGATGATTGATAAGTCCCTTGGAGCCTACAACAAAATGTAACAAGGAACATCTAAAAAAAACCTCATCCTGTAAAAGAGATTGAAAGACATAATGTAACCTTTTCTTGCAGTGGAGATTGAGTGGAGGATGCAACAGTCGGACTGAAGAGCCCAGTGAGAGGACTCAAGTCCTCAGTTGTATCCCACTCAGGCTCTTGAGATCCATGTTTTTAATTGGCCCACAGAGAACATAGAACCACAACACTGTGTATAACTCCTTACACTACATCAAGTGCACTAACGAGAAATGTGAAATGAAGGGAGTCTAAAAGTACATTCCCATTATTTGTGCACTCCAAAGACTAAAGCTGTGTATACAGACAAAACGTATATGCATCCTTTTTGTCATTTATAAAGCTTTGTGTACTCATAGTTCTGTCTTATAAATCTGTCATTGTAGAACTAGGCCATGTACCCGAACCTCATTTATACTCCCATGCCTTTAACCAGTCTTTAGATTTGTCAATTAAACAAATGGGAAAGAAGTGCAGTTGTACAGAGTGTGTTGACAGCCAATACAGTAATTACACGCGACCATTACGCACAGCTGTGCGGCTCTTTCTTGTGTCTATATTATTAAGTCATCACATGGATCTGTAAACCATCATCACCATCTCAGAAATGTAAACAATGATTAGTTTTGTTGCTCTCATATCTCAACAAACTTTACAAGCTGTGTCACAACTACTGGTAAAAAAAAAGAGAATATTAACAGCAAAATAAAATGTTGATTCCTATGTAAATTAAAAGTGATAAAATGAATCACACAAAAATGATTATCAATATTATGTTTGTAAATGCACCTTTGATTGGCATTTTACAAATCTAAAAAAAAAAAAATCACAATCAGTGCAGTTGGTTGTTAATAAAAGAAAACAATGGTTTACTGAAAGATACTGTCTCTCGTCACATAACCCTCAGATTGCTTAAGAAAAGTGAGTACGTTTGGTGTGAAGAATGCGTGAATTGCGCACGTCCTTACCGCACAGTCTGTGTTTATAAATACTAGCTTATATACAGGGAATGGCGTATGGATGGTTTTTGTCTGTATACAGAGTTTATGCATCTGGCCCCAGGAGTGATTTCAGAGTGCTAGTGGGTGTTTTTTGTGTATTTAGGTGAGCAGAGAAGCAGACGTGAGAGATAGCGGGAGAGGGAGAGAGAGAGAGAGCGAGAAAGACAGGGAGGAGGAATGATTTCAGGGAACGAGTGTGAGTGAGAAATGGACCAGAAGCTAATTAATGGCGTCCTGCCCATCAGTCCTCCCATGTCCATTAATAGAGAACATTAACCTGAGGTACAGAGTGCTCCTCAAGCCTGCTGCACTTCCCAGTAAACGTGACTCATATAAAGAGCCCTCCATTGTAGCAGCTGGACTGAGCTAAAAGCATGTGCATTTTCTGATCAGTAAGACAAATACAGGCAGTCATGCCGACCGCTCTCTCAATGTGTTGGTGGCTTTAGCAATTTAGCATCTAAACTCTGTGCATTTAGTCGAGTGTTTTGTTTGGAATGCAGTAATGATCGTATTACATCTGGTAAACTAATGAATGTTCAACATTATTAGGTCAACGCTCTTGTGCTATTTTTATCACTCTGAATGTGCTCTTTACCCTGTTGAAACACCATGCAATGTGGAACACATTTAACTTGAAGCCTGAATGTTGCAATTCTTTCCCTGAATAGAGAGAATGGCTATAAACATTAGGGACAGGAACTCACTTGATGGCTGCACTGAGCAGGAAGTTGAGCTGGGGCATCACAAGAGTGTCAGGCGACGACAAGTACCTATCAAACTGGACCTGTTGTTTGTGCGAGAGACGTAACAGCAGATGATGAGATGAAGAATACAGGGAAATCTGCTTTATAAATGCACGCAGTGTTACTCACCATCGCTGCCTTCAAGGAGGAGCTATCCATGCTGGGGAGGAGGGACAGAGGACCCTATGAGAGGAAAAAGTAAACATCAGCTTGGAATCCAATTCAAGGTTGCAACAACTGAAAAGGAACATTTAATCTCAGAACTGAATGACGGTCAAGAGGCTGAGGTCCTTTATTCGCTAAGGTTATTCAGAGTGCTGCAAGGTTTTTCCTTTCTGTGTGATTTGTCTACATTGCCCTGATCAGCTACTAAAAATGGATGAAGGCAGGGATACAGTGATGCCTAAAAAAATAATGTTTCCTCTGGCCACCAAAGTGTATAACAAGGATATTTATTTTTTCTAAAAAATAAATCACAATTGTTTAAAGCATCATGAAACCTTCATGAAAGAAAAAAAGAGGATTTGGTAAGAGATTCATAATGTTTATTAGATGTCAATTTATTGCTCAGTCCTAATTTAAACTGAATAGATTAAATGGGGGAAAAATTAAATAAAATTCACCCTTTTATGAATAAACTGAACCTGGACATGTACCTCCTTAAATCTCACTGTTAACCAGACAAAAACTGTGCAGAGCAAATACAAGACTGACTTTGTGAACACAACAGCAGGTACCTTTAAGGCAATTAGCTGACACTGATTACCCACAATGGCTACATTAAGTAAAGCTTAAATGCTTAAATTGCCAACATTAAAAGCAGCAAATAGATGCCAGTGCAAGGGTCAAAACTACAGTGCGGTGCCTAAGTGTAATTTTATGGGAATATGGGCACATTAACAAACACACTATGAGTCTACAAACTCATCTGCTTGCTGTTAGTCAGTGGAACAGTTTTGTTATAATCACTGTTTCTGATTTGTTCATCCGATGTATCTCAGAAAATTACAGGGATAAAATGTTAAACAGATAGTGAAAGTCAACCTTAAAAGTCTAGAATAAACTTTGGAAATTTTGTCAGTCGTTGACATCTGGGATGCCGTCGAGTGTAGACAGTGAGTCTTAATCTTTTCAAACAGAAGACTATTTAAGGAAAAAACCCAAGACAGGCCACCCGAGGAGAGAAGTAGTCTGCTGCAGAATGACAGTTCTTGATTGAGCTTTGCGTTGAGCTACAGCAGGAGCAACAGGGTGTGGTGTGTCCTGACATGACCTGGGGTTTCAAGACTCGCATGCTAAACCACAACTATGGGTCTCAGTCAGCTCAGTGGCAAAGTGTGTTATAATGGGAGAGGAAGGCTCCAGGGCATCAGCACTCTCATCTGCACAGGACACTTTGAGGAAGCTAAAATATTTTAATAGAATAACAAGATCTCTCTCCATTCTCATATGAAAATCTGAAAATATTATGCCCTAATAAAGACATTGGTCATGTGTAACCATAGCGATTGCGATTGTAAAGCCCAGAGAGGTAGTGTAAACAATATGTCAGTACCTGTGTAATATTAAAAAAAGGAAGACCATTAGGGAGTCATACAGGAGTTATGTCAGAAAAAAACCACAGTTCTATAACTTCACAAGTGACTGCATATGAAAGTGTGGTTGTAGTTAAGTGCCACGTGAGACCTGTTCAGCACTGTGCTGCTGGACACAACTGTAGATATAACTGAGTCCGGCTCTGGTCAGCACGTAGGATGCCTGCTCGTTGATCAGGGTGTCAAGGTGAGCCTCGATCTGAAAAATGAGGGAGAGAGTGGTTTAAAATCCAGTCTAATGCTGCATTGTGAACTAATGGTACTTGTGGTTAATGGAGAATCACTGTGCTATTGATAATGAAACTTCCACAGGAGCTCTTGTGGTGCTCAATTACAAAAGATGTGCTAAAAATAAAGGGATGGATGGCGCATTTGAGCATGATGTGGCGAATATATATGACGCACACCCTTTTATGAGACAGCATATTAAATTATCTTAATAAAAGATTTGGGCTCGATGGGTTTTAATGAAAGGAACAAGAATAATTAACTATTTTAATGAACAATACCACAACGCTCAGACAATGTGATGACTGTAAGATGAGCATTCATGCTGGATAACATTAGTGTTCAATCATTCAATTCGACTTAAGAAGGTGTAGTTTGTTATTAGAAGATTGTAATTAAATGTTAATGGATATGGAAGCCTATAGGGGACTATATTAAAATGATAATGTAAACTTGAAAATGTTAATGTAAGATCCCAATAGCATTAATCATGTTCCACATATGTATACATACATATGTGGAACATGTTTAATAACTAATGAAAATGCAACCATGGAGTAGCAGGATGGTGTCCCGCCTACAGAGAATCATTAACGTTATAACTGAAGACCCGCCTTGATGAGAAGACAAATTGCAGGTTACACTACAGTGAGGTACAACTTTGAAAATTAAATGTCAAATAGCCTTTCAATTTTCATTTTAATATGGTCAGAATGTCCATACAAGTATGTGAAAATAAAAATGCAAATTCGATTAATGCATTTTCATTTTCATTTTATCTCAAATAACACGGTCACATTTGGAAAAAACTGTCATAGTACTGTGGAATTATATTTTCAAGTTTACTACTATATTTCTAAAAAAAAGTCCCATATAGGCTTCCATAAATGGATACCTAAAAAAATGAAAACATAAATCAATTCTCAAATGACATGAGTTGTATTATGTGAGGGCAGACCTGGAACTCAAGCATCTCAAGCCTCTTGTCAGTGAACTCAAAGAGAGCCAGTGTAGTCTTCATGACATACAGTGAGTTGACCATGTAGGTAGCCATGTCAGCGGTACCAAGGTTACTGGCTGACACAGTGCACAACTGCAGGAGTGGATCCAAGATGCAAGAAAGCACCTGGAAGAGAAGAGGTAAGGCAGATCCTTATGAGGTGAGACAAAATATCACTGAACAGGTGATAAAAAATATTAAACATTAATATTAAACACATTAACAGGCAATAATTGCTTAAAATATGACAGTAAAAAGAGGCCAGTTTGACTTTTCTCACATCTTTTCCCCACCCTGAACATATTCACAAAATATGCGTTTACCTGAGCAAAGTCAGCCTGACGGGCATCCAGAGGAACCACTGAGGAGTCGTGGGAGGCCAGGACCTCCCTGAGGAGTGACAGGGTCTGAGTGAGGGAAGCTGTGGGTCCCAGGTCTGCAGGTGGCAGCTCCACCTGCCCAGGCAGACAGGGCCAGAAGATGAGATGTATGGAGTAGAGGTAGTAGTAGGTAGACGGAGAAAAAGAGCAAAGTTATCCTTGCAGAGGATAGTTGTGTGGGCTGCAGCATTCACCAAGACAAGTGATCCTGATAACACCAAAACACTAAATATCTCTAATGAGAATGATTGGCCAAATGTACAACTGCCCCCTGCTGCTACACTGAGTCTCAGCTTGTTCTGAGCTTTTTTAGAGGAGAGCTTTTTTTTAATGAAGAGGGTTTTGATTTCACGGGATTCTGGACACACAACGGAGAACTGAGCCTGGCCACATTTGTCCACCTAATAGAGCAAATTATGAGAAGGCTGTGTTCCTGGCATTAGCTGGAATTGACACTAAAACCCTGAGGGTCTCCAATTTGATTAACACCAAGCTATAGGGATAATTATTGTAACTGCTATTGATTGGGACACAGCCAGCATATTATGTGGAAGAGCTCCTGCTCGTGCTGAGGTATACTTGGATGCCAATTTAACTAAAAGTCAAGTGTTTTTTGGCAGCTAGCACCATTTCGATGCTGTGGCCAGGAGGCCAAAAATGTTTACAAGTGCTTCAGAAATAGCCTTGTTGTCTTTGAGGGTTGAGAAGCAGAGCTGAAATACACAATGTGTGTCCACAGGGTGCAATACTGAACTGCACCGTCATTTAAGTACTTTTATGGAAGAACATTGTGAACCTTATGTCTAAAAACAAAGATTATACTGCTATCTCTCGCTTTGCTGGCAGTCACTTACTTTGACATCTTTCTTTCTTTTGTGCATGGATTTTTGTAGGAAAAGTCAACTTAGGTTTGATTTTTTTTCTAATTTCTGTTGATTCCCTACTTAAGCACTAACCACACTGGATAAGAAACAACTTCATATTTTATAAATAACAAATATATCTATAAATAGACAAATTACTGTACATCAGGTGGACGATAGAATTGAACATACTGCATGTACCAGGGTAAATATTGTGGATTGGTCAAATAAACCTAATCTTATTCATACTGTACCTTGTCCATGAGTCTGCTTGCATGAAGGCTCAGACTGTTGAAGAACATCTTTTTACTGAGGATGTGCATTTCCTCAATGGTCATAAGCAAGGACGCCACACTGGTTCCAATGATAGAGCTAGACAAAGATCATATGGGACAATTCATCAATGCAGCATGAATGGATAAACGACAGATATGTTGTTATGTTGCATACATCAAAAAGCTGAAATACCTGATGGTGTGGTGGTAGAACTTCAGCAGGTTGGACAACTTGTAAAGAAGGACGGCACCTGGCTCAGCCACAATGACCTGTTCAATCCGAACCTGAGGGACAGATCAATAATGATTGAATGCATGATTAGAACATGACAGAATACTGTGGCTCCTTCTTCCTAAACTAATGTGGTTCCTCACTTTTAGCGGCCTGCACACTCCCTCAGTGATGTGTCCAACCACCTCCTGCATGTTCTCCTCCACGCCTAATGAAAAAGGAATCCGCACGCACACACACACACACACACACACACACACACACACACACACACACACACACACACACACACACACACACACACACACACACACACACACACACACACACACACACACACACACACACACACACACACACACACACACACACACACACAGTCAAGGTAAACTGAGATTCAATGCATCAACACTTTCAAGGGTATCATAAATATGAGCAGTGTTAATTAATGCATCATTAAGGAAAAATGTCTTTATTGGAAAAAAAGTAAGTTAGTATAAGCAGTAGCATATTCATTGAGCATCCTTTACATTACAGGGGGATAAATAAATGTATTCAATCAAATCAATCTTAAGGTGCATTCACAGATTTGAGTAAAATCCAACTGTGGAACATTTTTTTTAAGTTCACAGGTGACAGCAGTTATTCAAACCCACCCACCTGAAAAATCATTGTTTTTTTCCAAATGTGTGAAATAATAAATATTAAGTACAGAAAACTACTCCAAAGGGATGTGAGGAGGTAAATGTTGACATTTTTTACAGCCAGGATTTAATAGCTTAGCATAACTTAATTGATCAAAGTCTCAACTGATCCCCTCACTGAGTTGTCTTCATTCTTTACTGCTATGAAAACTAGAGACGGTAAATCCGGGAAACAAGCACAGGATTAGTCTGCCAGGCTGAACTAAATGTACTGGAATTGGATTTGTTCACACTTTTTAACTGTTGCCAAAATGTCTAACCTAATGGAGTGGCTGGTTACTAAAACTCTGTCTAATAAACAAGCTATGACATTTGTTTACAAGCAGTGGTTCAACAGTAAAATACACTATATTTCATGGAGGTACCAATGAGCCACCAATGAGGTAAAAAACAAAAAAAACAAAACAAGCTGTAGGTGTGATCACATTGTTTGTCATTTAAGGTGTGGCATGAACCGGATAATGGAAAACTACACACTATGTAATTAGCATGTGGGAAGCGTCATACCTTGCAGAGTGATTTGTTTGAGCAGAGCTTCTAGATGCTCTTCCTCTGAGGCAGTGGCTTGGTGCAGCCAGGCCAGCATGTCCCCAACATACCTGAAAGATTGAAAAACCAGTCTGTATTAAACAGGACGTCACTGAGGGGCTAACCGGAGGGCTAATCTTACCGTGTCCTGACCACAGCTACACTGAAGCATGGGTCATCGTGTTTCACTCCGCTCACACACATGCACACAGTTTTAGTGTTATATAATGGTGGAAAGCCGCAAGGTAAACTTGAATGATTGTGTGTGTGTGTGTGTGTGTGTGTGTGTGTGTGTGTGTGTGTGTGTGTGTGTGTGTGTGTGTGTGTGTGTGTGTGTGTGTGTGTGTGTAAGTACGTGCGTGTGTAAGTACGTGTGCATGTGAACGAGGAGGATATAGGGAGGTGAGAAAGAACTTGATGTTCTCAGAATTGCTGATGCCCCCTATTAAAGTGGAGGTGATTTTGTGTTCCAAACATGGCTTGTATTCTGAGAAAATCTCCCATTTGGCTGCTGGGCAAAGGAGCAAAAGTGAAGAGGATGTGGTGCAACAGGAAACAGAGACATGTTTAGACACTCCTTGAAAAAAACAAACATAATTTGAAATCAAATTTCACTCTCAGGGGTTTGGAACAAATTCTAATTAATTTATAGATCCAGGGCATGTGACATTTGCAATCACACAACAGATATACTGTGCATTTGGGAAGGTAGAATATTTATATCTTTAATAGTTTATTAAAGGGACGGTTATGTTTTTGTACTTGATTTATTTTAGCGTCAGACACCCCATTGTTTCCATTCAAATGTCTTTGTGTAGCTTATAGTTCTTCTGAATAGTAACACCATTCTAACAGATTAATATTTTGTGATAACTAAAATTAATCCCAACTGAACAAATACTTCAACAGGAAACAGGTTGGAAGTAATGTGTCACTTGTTTCAGTTGAGCTTGTCAATTATCTTTGGAAATGCATAACGGTTTATCTTGTGTGTTTAAGGGGGGCTTCTCTTTGAAACTGCAAACATCAATTAATCGAGACATCAATGCTGAACTCCCCAATCAGCATACCTTTAAGAAATGTTTCACAAATGGGATTGGAGCAGTACCTCATGGGGTCATGTGAATGCATCTCTATAGGACGGGGAGTTCCTCCTGGCCCACCCCGTGTGAGGGCATCGATGAAGCCTCGTACCACCGCACATCTACGTGCAGTCCCAAACTCATCCAGAGTGTACCTGACCAAACACAAGAGAAAGAAGGCAACATTCAAAACCTCAAACCTTTTGTGAAAACGAGGTGGCCACAATGTTTTCCTGCAGAATGTGTTGGAGGTCAGTCGTTGACATAAATCAACAATGCAGGCAGCTTTTCCAAAAGGAAAGAGTTTGAGGTTGTTTTGATTACTTGGCGGTGGCGAGCTCTTTGTCAGACTAAACAGAAGATAGTGCTGAATTAAGATTCCAGGAACGCCGGTTTTTATTCTCTCAGCCTCAACATCCCCAGCCCACGCATGACCTTGGACACTTTCTGGGCACCGAGACAGGTGCGTTTCCAAGAATGCAGCATGGACAGGAAAAAGATTTGCCATGAAAACATATTTTGAAGTAACGTGAGAAATTTTAGGGACAAAGTTGAACTCACAGTAAGCATTGGGAAATCGGTGAATCTACGCAATTCTGCACTCTACGTGAGCACACACTGCTCTCTTGTACTGGCGAGTATGAATCATTTGGACAGATATTGATATTCAGTGTTTTTATAAAACATTTGATTCCTTTCTTTTATATATATATATATATATATATATATATATATATATATATATATATATAAACTCCCTGATTGAGTCAGTGATTGCTTTAAAATAACTGGGTGTAAAATGCATAGAGGCTGTTCATATGTACTTTGGGCACTTCAAGGCCTGAATTAAATAGTTACGTGTCATGATTCTCTTTTATCTTTTAGCTAATGTACTAAAAAAAAGCTGTTGACTTGAAAGAGGGGTTGAATAAGGATTCAAAACAAAGTAAATCAAGGACATCAGTGGACAACAATCTTTACATGATGCACATTTTCTGTTATACAGCATATACTTCTGTGTTTTGACCACTAGCTGCACTGTGGAGGAAATGATTTGATGAGCTGGTTCACACATTTCTGCAGTCTTCCAAATGTAGCCAAATGCATTTTGGAGAAAAAGACTAAATATAGACACAACTGATTGTTTACAGTGTAACTGAATCTCATACAATGTCTCAAATACAGAAGATCAGCTCAGAAATTCTCACAATTCATAAGGACTCATTTTGTTGAGCACAGTTTTATTAAACTACGAGAGTGTATGTTTTCAGTGCCACTTCTTTTATATTTTGGCAGTGCTTTTTTATGGGTTTGCGCTTTTTTCACCCAGTGATTGCAAGATGGCGACATTTTCTGTTGCTCCAGGCAGTTTGCACTGTTGTTTTCTAATCAAGAACCTCTTTGTTTCTTTTGCCAAGACCACATCGGTGACAGAGATGGCAAGAATCTCTCTGGCCATAAACTCTCACAATGTGGGATGTGGGGTGCCCACAGAGGACAGATACAGAGTGAAACGTATTGCTGCCTTCTTTGTCAGTGAAGAGTTGTGTCAGTAGACTTGCCCCATTGATGCCTTGATTTTGGACGTAAAAAATTCATCACTTCTACTTTTTATTAATGCTCTTAGAAGACACTATAAACACTGATTGGCATGGGAATGAAGACAAATGCAGTAACGACATTACAGTATGTTGTTTCGACAAATAAGTTAGGGTTTGTGAGTTACTTGTAAAGGACAGGTCGGTCCTGTAAGGCCTCCATGGCTTGAGTCAAAACAGGGCTGATATCACAGCTCTCCTGGGTCAGTCCCCTGCATTCATCTGTGTAGAAACAAAGACAATAGGACAAGAAATGAGCACTATCATCCAACCAGTGAAACAGCTGCAGTCTCTCTAGTAACTATGCTTGTGTTGTGTTGTCAGAGTTGCTAAATGTTTTGGACCATAACAACTCTGCTGGCAACAACCATACCAAAGCACGGGGAACATTTTTCAATCATATTTTCCCATGAGCTTTTCCCAAGACGTCGGTCAGTTTACTTATGCTTCAGACAATACCAACAATGACCAGGATTTAGGGTACTGGGCAGTCTTCCACACTGTTGAGAAAATGGGTCAACACACACTACCACTGACGTAGCTTACTGAATGCTTTAAATACTAAATGATATTAAGCAAATATCCTCTTCAGAAAATGTGTTTATATTATTTGGACTGTATAATTACACAAATTTTGTTTCTTTGATCTATACAGTTTATTTTTATTTCAATTATATAGACATGATTACTATTGATATAGAGGATATTATACACATGTCCTCAAATGCTATTACAGGATATTTACTTTCACTTGAGAGAGCACAGTTTTATATTTAGTTACATCCATTAACAAAAAAAAACTTAACTAGCACTAGCAAAAAAAATCAGATGTCTGAAGACAGAATTACAGTTTGTTTCATTAAGTTTGACAAAATGCATTAATGTCTCTTCTATTTGACAACACGACACTGAAAATTCAGTATGGAAACCTCAAAAGGGTCATAGTGAGTCAGTTTTATCCCTTGCCACACCCGTGGCATTAACTCTGTGTACTCTACTCACTCTGAGCCCAGCGGTAGAGCTGCTCATATGATGTCTCCTGTAACACGGCCATCTGCTCCATGATCTCTAGCCTAGAACAAGTACACAAACCAAGACCACACATTACATACTCATGACCTGCACCATAGTGTCAGATCCCTGACAGAGACATAAATACCAGACCTGGATGTTTTTTTCCTACCATTCAGGTTCATAAATTTAACAACAAGAATAAAATCACTGTAAAAAAACACTTTCTGTCTGAAGAAGTGGAGCA
Organism: Scomber scombrus; assembly: GCF_963691925.1. NCBI lineage: Eukaryota > Metazoa > Chordata > Actinopteri > Scombriformes > Scombridae > Scomber > Scomber scombrus. Next base: position 21,312,948 of record NC_084974.1, read on the forward strand.
CAGAGTAACACTGTGCGGTGAGACATGCACTTTACCCTGCAGTTTGCTGGTTGGTTCGCAAGAGGATTTTCACATCCTCGTGGATGTGCTTCACCCGGCTGAGAACTTTGAAGAAAGCCTGGAAAAAAATAAAGGACACATAATAAATCTGTTAAACTAAAAATTACAACTTTGGTAAAATGTTTTCTGGTGTGACCATTTAATAAATATAACCTTGATCTTAAACTGTACGGTGTCATTTCACATGTTTAATTGCTTATAATCATATTATAATCTAACAGTTTGTAGAAGTATCCAAGTTATTTTTAAAGATAATTTAGAACAGTATAAAGTGATGGAGAGGAACATATAATTTAACTACTTAAATTAAAATCCCTATCACATCTTACAACATATCAGATGTTATGGCATAATGTTGGCAGAGTGGGAAGAGGCATCTCCCTTCAACAGATGATCCAGGTAATGAAGCCTCTCAAGCAACAGACAGCTGCTGATTGGCAAGGCACAAATCTGTGCCTGATACTGCATCCTCTCGTCATTTAGGAGCAGATGGGAGAATTCTTCACAGGGTTTAATTCATGAGTGTACATCATAAGGGATATTACCTCAGTAATAGGCGCATCTCGAGCCCCTCGAAGTATTGCCATCTCCTCATTAGATAGCTGAAACTTGGCAAGGAAAGCCTGGGCAACCTGGGCTCTAACCTCAAGACGGTGACTAAGGGAAAAGGAATAAATGTTGTCATTTCCTTCACTTGTCACTGTTGCCCTTTGATATTTTCTTATTGTAATACTTTTTCATTTAGTCTGGCCTTTGTGTGTCATCTTTATTTGTTTTGTCTGTCTTCCAGGCCCCTTGGGAATTTTTTAATCAAACAAAAGTGCTCAAATGTTTTCTTCCTCTATTTCAGTCTTTCATCACTGAGCTTTATCATTGTGCTCTGTCAAAACCCTTGTGTTTTTTCAAATAAAAAGCCCTATTGGGGAAAAATAGAACCAAGTTAAATGCTGTAATTTAACATCAAAAATAGGGATGCCTGTCAACAAGCTGTAATGATTGAAGTCACACAGTAGATGGCAGTCATACTCCTCACACAATCATTTGCTGGCAGTGAACTGTAAGTGAAACTACAGGACTGAGGACACAGAGTGGAGATATCATGTGCAGCAGTCAGAAAATAAATAACAGAGGAAGACAAGAGGAACAAAAAGAGCACAGAGCCAGATACTGGCCAGGTTTTGTCTCTATCAATAACTGCAGAGCGATCACTATCAGTGTCACTATAAGTGTCCCAACACAATAGTGACCATGGCAACTGCCCCAGTCTAACAGGGAACTCTGTCACGGGATAGCAGAACAACAGTGAGTCCTCCCACTGTCCCCATCTTTCTGTCCAAACCACCTCGTCTATATTCCCTCCCTCCGTGTGAAGGCAAGGCTGGATCAGTAAATCACCAGGTTGTTTTGGTGGAGGAGAAAAACCCAACATTATCCGACCATTGTCTCTCACACGGCTATTACCAGTGACCAGCCAGCTGGAAGCAAAGGGTTGTAAATCTGTAGGAGGACTCTATGATTCAGTAAAAATGTATATTTGTTGAGCCTCACACACAATGGCTCGAGGCTTCTTTGTCCTTAATGTATTTTGTGTGTTTGGGTTTTGTCACAACATACTAGGACAACAGCTTGGTTGGACCGCTACCTTTAACTGGACTACTACACACACAGATAGGCTTAATGAGCTTCACAGCGACAACCCAGTTGTACCACTACTTAAAAATACCTTCTGAGGCTGTTACCAAAATCCTCTAATCCAAATGTAATTGTGGTACATTACTTAGGCAACGTAACATAATATTTTTGTATTAAAAGTGGCTGTGACTACCCAAGCCTGCACACACAAAACAGAGAGGATAAAGCTGAATGAGAATTATTTAGAAAGAGCACACATTTAGTTATGGAGAGATAAAAAATAAAAAAAAGCTATCTGATATTCCACCACAATTACAATTACAAGACTCGGTCAAAACTTAGTATATTGCTGGACTGTGACCGACCATTCAGCTGACCAATGGTGAAACTTCATCTCTCAGTCAGTTTCCCTCTTCCAACAAAGGTGATTCAAGTGATAAGCTCATCATCAAGCTCTACAGAAGCTTGATAAGGACCCATTTATTTGAATCAGGTGTGTTGGAGCAAGGGAAACATCTAAAACATGCAGGGCAGGGTCACCCCAGGACAAGATTGAAATACACTGGTTTATAGGTCTGGCCTGCTGCGGTCCAGCCAAAAATAACAAGCTATGCTAATGGATCATTAATCAAACTGAGTGATGCATAAATTAGAGAAACTATTTTGCATGTTAACATGCTTGTCTTCACACACAACCATTATTAATGTAAAGTCTTCAAACTCTTGTAGAATGAGTGGCTACATTTGTAGGAAAAGAGAGGCTTGTATCACTAATATGCAAATCTATGCAGCAAGCTTTTAGTGAAATCTAATTGGATAATCTGTTCTATAGTGAAGAACTGCAGTGCAAACATGGAATTAGTATTGTGACAGGTTCTTGAGTTATTATCTTCACAAGAAAACCGGCAGAAACGTGCACATACATAATGTGTGTGTGTGTGCGTGTGTGTGTGTGTGTGTGTGTGTGTGTGTGTGGGGGGGGGGGGGGGACCCACATAGCAGTTTTAGTAGATAGGAAATTGATTGGCCATCCGATGATCTTAATAATGTTAATGATCTAAAAGGCTTCATAACCTTATCTGCTCAGCCACATTTAACATGCCATAGCTTGGGATTTCATGAATGATGCATTTAAACCACAGACTTCTAGCAACACAGAGTGTGTCTGTGTGAATGTGTGTTTACTGTGTTTATGATACATTTAAATGATCCACTGATGTTGAGCTAGTACAGTAATAGGGAATTTTTCTAAAATGGAGTTAATTTGGAATGACTTAATTCAATTGATTAATACTTGATTACTTGTCATTGAAATGCAGAACATACAAAAAGATACATTTGTGAAAGGGTAAAAGGTGATGTTCATTGTTGTCTTTGCAACAAACCACTTGAACTGTGTTAATGTCATGTACTCAACTTTCGGTGTGGAAAATAAGATCTCATGAGTCTCATCATAGAGCAGCAACTGTTTTCACCTCTTCATGCGTGAGAGAATCACCCCTAGAAGACAAGAAATGCCCCCAATTTCTCTCATCTAGGCTCTGAGTGACAGACCTGTTCCTCCAGGATGTAAATCACAACAAACAGACATGCTGCACACGCCTGTACAAGGTGAGGAGAGGAGGATTGCGGGAGCTAAAGCAGAGGGGAGCAAGGCAACAGTGGAGCAGCAGGATCTTTTTTCTACAGCACTGTCAGGACTTGACACATTCTTCTCCAGACTACAATTAACAAATACCAGAGAGAGGCAACATACTTGAGTGAATCGGCAAAATCACACTGTAAAGACAAGTATGTAAAGACTCTAGGGCTAGTGGTTCCAAGAAAAGATGAATGAGGTAACCCCTTTTTTTGAAGAATGCCCAATAAGTGCAGGTTACACAATGTGACATGACAGGGTGAAATGTATACGTAACAGACTACAGTGCACTAAACACTTAACACGCTGCAGTGTGTAAGGCTCTGTCTCTTTGTTTTGTGTGCTCAGATTTCCCAACTAGGCCGATTGATTTTGTCTGTTCAAGCACGGAAAGCATTTAAGCTATATAACGCAGCACAATCGCATCAACAGCTTTGCCAAACTGAAACGCTGAAATTATCTGCGCCTCCTTAATTACCGGACCGTCAACTTTTAGAAAAAAATTGAAAGCGTGATCAGCAAGTAACATTTACCAAGCTTGCAAGTAATTATACACAATAGAAAGATAGCAGACAAGGTTATCACTTTCCTAAAGGTAGACAGTGAAGATAAACGACAAGAAATGATTCACAGGGCATTGTGCTAACTGATACAGATCGAAAGATTAGGAGATCAACTGCATGCGAACCATGTGACCAACCCCTCTCATAAGTTGTAAACCATGTGGGTTGATTATCCATTAAAATCTATTAGGGGCCATTTCAAAGGCTTGCGTGGAAATTTGGCATTCACAAAGCTGTTAGTTAGCTACGCGCCAATGATCACAGAGTGCAGTCGCAGCCAGTCCCATCAGAAAACACAAAGGCATACTCACAGCCATACCCTCATTAACAGCCAGCTGAGCCTTAATAAGGCTCAAGTGTCACTTTACACAGGTTGTCATTTACAATCTGAAATCCCTGATGTTCTCTCAGGGGTTTCAAAACTCCTGATTTATTAATGACCTACACAGAAGTCATACTGAGAGCATTTGCTTTATTTTTGGAGAAAAAACTGGCACAAATGACAATATCTGGTAATTCATCACAGGTTATGCTAACTACTGTGGGGTATTTGAGGTTACTAAATATATCTACATTGTTCTATGGCATTCAGCCAAACTACTGCTACTGAGTGGTTCAGTAATAGCTGGTCAATTAAGCCAACAGTCCGACCCCTTTACGCAATCCATAAAAATATCCGTTGGTGAGATGTCTCAACTTGTTCAGCTTAATAACATGTCACTGTAATACAAAGATCACACTGTGCAGGACAGGTGTGCAGTATTACGTTTAACTATGGAACAACACACAGTCTCTATTTAGTGCTGCTGCTGACAGCCTCTTTGAACAGGACTAGCCCCTGCGTGTAAACGAAACAAAAAGAGCAGCGTGTCTGAAAGCCAGCGGACAAACACAGGTTGTCTGCTCCCATTGGTTCCCCCTCCCTCCACCTTTGTTTCTGCACACTATAACCAATCTGCTCTTCCTTTCCGTTTCATTAGAGCTGACAAATGACACGGTGCCACTGGCAGGTAAGATAGCAAACAGTTCAGGACAGGCCTGCTCTGCCGGGTAAATACACATTAGCATCTGCAGAGCTTTGACAATGACTGTACTCTCTCTGCAGAGCGGCCCAACAAGCACAAAATGTGATAATATGCTGCAAATCTAACATGGCTATAATAAATGTCAACAGAAGAAAATAAATAAATAAATAAGTAAGACAGTGACTTGGGACTGCAGAGGATTGTGTGACCTGAAATAGATCTGACCCAGAAGACTTGAGTGGTGCGGTGCACAGGGGCTGGCTGGTGGGTGGCTTAAGAAGGACAGCTTGACTGCACACTTCCCCTGGCAGCTCTTCTGAGACAAAATTGCTAAAGACAAGGTCAAAGCCCAGCGTGCAGACACCATCCCATCTGGCTGCGGAGTCATTGTGGCTTTGCGAATGAAAATGTCAAACAGACAGACAGCAGGTCCAAAAGGGACCTTTATGCAAAGAAAAAGACAAGGCAGGGGGGCCACTCAAAAAAAGGGCATTCACGTAAAAACCTCTGACCGCTTACCTTCAACAAGGCCCCCCTGCACAAAGCAATATGAATTGTATTAATTCATTGCACATGTGCATTCATTGGTGGCTTTATTCCCACTGGTGTAATTGACTGCTCTTAGATTCAGAGCTCATCTCCTTCCTCCTAAATCTCACCGCCTCCCTCCTTATGCCACCTTTTCTTCTAGGTCCTGAAGCTGCGCCAGCGGAGCATAGAATTGCAGCAGTACATCACAACTGTCAGCAGTGTCTTTTGCCAGAAATCTACATCATCTGTGCCCGAGCCCCTGCCTCTGTGTCAACTCGCAAGGTCACTGAGCACTGAGGTCACAGCCGCCACCGATGCTAATTAACCCCACCCCAACCCCCGCCTATCAACTAACAAGAGCAACTGTTTTATTTTCACATCCCTGTCAACACTCTGCCAGCCAAATTCATGATACCCCGATTCATTTTATTGGCAGGCTCTAAACCCACCGCAAAAAACCCATCAGTATTCCAAGAGTTGTGGATGGGTGAGCACCATAGCTACACTATCTGCCTCCACTCATGACTCTATGTCATTGTGTGCATATATTGGATCTGCATATCTGATGGCTCCTAATGCGTGTTGTCAGCAAATCTCAATACACATGCTCAAATTGAGAGCTCGCTTGATGAGCTGCTCACCAGTTGTAATAGCCTGGCTTCAATAAGATCAGGGAGTAGCGCAGAGTAAATGGGAACTACTTTGATGTGTATCTCAAGGCCAAACATCACAAGACATGACGAATAAAACAAAATAAAACTCCATTAATGATGATTGCTGCCCTCCTTATGCAAATAGACAAGCGCAGGAAAATATTCATCGACCTCATAAATCTTTCATCCCTCCTCATCAAAAATAAAGATGTGCTTGAAAGTTCTTCCTGCCCTGCACCAAATCTCTCCAACTGCTGACCCTAAAGAGAGAGGCTGCATTTTATAGACTACAACATTTCTCTACAACTTAAATGGTGTTTTAACTTGGTGGGTCATATCTTTATTTGTGCAAATATGCCAAATTATCAGTATGCAATTTTAAAGTTGTGGCCTAGTTACGTTAAAGCTGGAGTGCAGGACTTTTACTTATAAATTAATCTTCCATTACATTCAAAACCTTGCCAAACAAAGTCACACAATGCTGATTAAGCCTATCACTGCCAGGTAAATCTTTAGATTTCACAGTATACCAGAGTTTATGAATGTGATGTTGGTGGTGCATTGACAGTGATGCAATTTACGTCAAATAGCTTTTGGTTTGCTACTGTTAACCAGGGCAGACTGTCCTCAGTAAGCCCCAATCATATTGCGTTGCCAGGGTGGGGACCAGCTCATGTTAAAAGCTTGAGGGGTCTGCAATGATGACATCAGTTTTTTAAATTATAATAACTGCAAGAAGGGGAGACAAAAGTGTCACACAGCAGGTTTAAAGGAGGAGATTCCCTTCAGTTTCCGGTGGTGTCAGATATTCAGTAAAGTGCAAAGGCAGCTCCTGAAAAACAAGGAAGTGCTTGCATAATCAGTCTCCCTTTCCAAACACTGTGTGTGCCATAAAAGCTTATCTCTTGCAAAGTGTACAATGCTGTGCCCGACGTGTGTTTTGATAGAAGTGCTATTTGTCTGGAAACTCGTCTGAATAGAAAATAGAAAAAAGGGGTAATTTCTCTGTGGAAATGAGACACCAGAAGATTGGGGTGTCTAGCTTTCGACTGATGAAGATGCTTATCAGTGACATATGTGACAGATTTGCAAAATGACTTGTAGCCCCACAGCAGATAAGGGGTGGACAATTTGCAGTGAGATATTTCTTCAGCATAAAGTTGCCAGCCTTATCTCCATGATCTCCCTGACATTCTGAAATGCCAGTTAAAAGTTCAGGGCGACAGTCTCGTCATAGGGTCATATTTTACATTTTGGTGACAATTTAGTTACAATCAGATCTAAAATATCTTGTGATTCCAATAGTTGATTGCATTCCCAGACTAATTTGCACACCAAAACTTGTATAAGAGTGACCAATGCTAAGCACAAAATGTGTTTGGCATAATCCATTATAAATAGCCTTACAATAAATACGACTGTACCTAAAATGTAACATTATATTAAGACTACTGCTTTAGTAATGTGAGTGCTTTGAGATTTGGTTCATCCAATAAAGCAGTTACATTACAACCATTTCACATCATCATCCGATTCAATACAAATATAACACAAACTACAGTCACAACAATTTAAACTCAGCTGAATTAACTATTGAATAATTAAAGCTGTCCATGTTCCAAAGGTGGTAATAAATACTATATATTGGATATCATTATATTGTCTTCTCCGGTCATTCTATGAATTTGATTCATGTGGCCTCAGGAGGAAAACGGGGAAAGTGTAAGTGTAAACCATTAACAGTAAGAAATTATAAATGTATCCAACCAGGTAATATCAAGATTTAGTCAGAGGGAAATGTTTTTCTTTTTTAAGTACAGTATTTCTCTGTCTTTTTTAGGTTTAATACAATAATACACACCACACACACACACACACACACACACACACACACACACACACACACACACACACACACACACACACACACACACACACACACACACACACACACACACACACACACACACACACACACACACACAATTGTCATCACCCATTCAGAAGAAACTCACTTCTCTCCCTGAAGCTTGTTGGTTTTAACTATTAGGTCTTGAGTTTGCTCCTTGGCAGCCTGTTGAGGAAAAGGTCTTTGATTATTTGCAGTGGCTAAAATACACTTACCAGCCACTTCATTTATTACACCTGTGCAATCTGATGCAATTCAACAATACAGCTCAGCAATTTATTTTACTGCACCTTTGATACACCTTTTTTTCAATTAAAAGTGGAGTGTGTCTTATACACCAGTAAAATGCAGAGAGATGTTGGATCTGGATTTGGTTATAAGTCTGTAAAGGGCGTTCTTCACACTAAGAGCCATAACTATAACAATAAGTATAAAGATAACGATGTGAGCGTCCACACTTATGAACTATAATGTCCTATAAACAGGGGTGTCAAGCATGCGTTGCATGTTCCAGCTGTGTTGGCAGCTAATGAAAATAGACCCATTCCTGCTATATGTTCTCTGAGAAATTAAAAAAAAAAAAAAAAAAAGGGTTCACAGGCAGGTGGTGATTCAGTATGTTGCTCAGAAGTATTTCCGGACACTACTTGCTGTGATGTTTCAGTATTTACAGACCAAACTGATGTTGAAATGCGATGTGCAAAAGTACACAGATGACCAACTTTAATTGCACAGTGGTAGAGAACACAGATCTGAAGCTTAAAGATTCACTAATTTTGTTGTTTTTTCCACTGGATGGAACAGAGGATGATGCTTTGTTTGACTCTGTGACTAACACAGAGTCCGAGGACAGTGTTCTTGGTGAGCCTTACAGTGAATTGGGTGTAATATTTGTGCACAGCAACAGCTCCGATGAAGAGTTTTTTGGACTCCACTGACAATACAGCTACACACTTTATCAATTATGTTAAGTTTCTGTGTTCTTTTAAAAGGTTTAAGTGAAACTCATAGCTTAACCTGAACCCAGACTGAGTTAATATAACGGTCAAGTTCAGTTAAGCAAATTATTACTGGACCATTAACCATTAACCTGACACCCTGCTTCAGGTGTAATATTTAAGTTATGATTGTGTTTCAAATAAAAGTAGATTGAAAAAGTTTTGGGGTAACTTGTATAAACATATGTGTTTATAAATGAATAGCTACTAGTGCATTCAAATAAACCAGTCTTTAAGAGAAAATACTTTCCCCCCGCATGACACCCCCCAAAATAAACTGTGTCTTATTTACCAGCTTTTATGGTAGATTGAAAAGTGTTTCTAATACCTCCAACCATTTCTCGTGTATGTATTTTAATGGGGTGGAAAAAATATTAGGAACACCATTCATGCACTCCAGTACACCACAACCCACTACAACCTCAATAATAAACAAAAAGTAATATTAATCACCTTTCTGACAATGTCAACATAAACTGAACGTACATAAGTTTTGTAACTGTAGAATATATGACAGAGCTGTTGCATTGAATTGCATTAGATTACACAGGTGCACCTAATGAAGTGGTTTGTGAGTGTATGTTCTCAGAAGAAATGCAAAAATCAATCTGATGTCATTAAAATCGTAAAGTTGATTCATACTATGTTAAGTCTGCACAAGTCCATTTATGTTGTTTTTATGTTGTACAGGAAAATGTTTTAACACATGCCAAGAAAATATATTGTACCTTTAACCTGCTGGTCATTTCTTCACAACATATTGTCATGGCCTGCACATCTTCATGAACACTTTCAAGTTCCTGTGGAGAAAATGAAATCATTGTTACGACAGCACTAAGGCAGTTCAGACATACCTCTCTGTATACTTCTCTCAGTATTTTGAGACACTGGTGATAGCATACACCTCATAGAAAACAGTTTTTTACATTATGAGTATATCAGGATTCTGTTATTGTGAATACATTTATGTAACCTGCTGGAATCACAGACTTTTAAGTTCCCCATTTCAGTCTTCTGTCCTGTGATTGCTGCTGGTAATGGCATTTTCTCAGAAATCAGGCACAATACATTCTTAACAATTGAACTCATGTAATTTAGATCAAACTAAACTAATTCCCTGCATTTGAAGTACAGTTTATGTAAGCAAAATCAACTGTATTATCAGTTTTAATCTGGGAACTGAAACCTTTCCAGGAGTGTTTCAAAGACATCACGGCCTTAAAAGTTAAAAACCCTAAATCAAGGTTGTTGTTTTGTGTGTGTGTGTGTGTGTGTGTGTGTCTGTGTCTGTGTCTGTGTCTGTGTGTGTGTGTGTGTGTGTGTGTGTGTGTGTGTGTCTGTCTGTCTGTCTGTCTGTCTGTCTGTGTGTGAGAGAGAGAGAGAGAGAAATATTGTCAATAATTTAAAACTATATCTACTTAACTGTCCCTGCTCAGACTGTGAATGTTCCCCATCCCAAATCACACACACTTTTCCTTGTACTGGGAAATTGATGTTGTTATAAATAAAGTGTAATACATTGGACTGTGCTTGCGCTCCTCAACATTACCTCTTTTACTTCTTTAAAGATTAGTGCAAACTCCTCGTTGATTGCCAGGCTTCGTCTCTCTATATCACCTCGAAGGTTTCTCCTGGTGCGCAGACTGTTCTCAGTGAAGAACACGGACAACGCCTTCAGAGCCTCCAGCATCTCCTAAAAAATTATACCAGTTAGTTATGACTTATATCAAACTAAGGATATGTCCCCCTTTTACAGAAACCACCGGAGAAATTAAATGTCTGTCATATTTTGGCCGCCTGCTTTTTCGCACTTAAAGGGTACGTTTCATCCCCCCATCATGTAGGGGGGATGAAACGTATGTAGCAACATGTACATACTCTGCTTTACCACAGCCAGTAATGTTACTGGTTCATGTCATCAGGGAAGGTTAAAATATCCCAGTAAACCCGAAATATCTCCCGTCTTAAAGCGACTAGTTTAGCTTCATCTGCTGCTAGCTTAGTTAGCAGGGAGCTAAACTCTTAACGCACCTTGTCATTGTCGAGCCGCGTCTCCAATATTTTGTTGAGTTTCCTCGACAGCGGATTATTTGGTTGAGAAGATGCATTTGGGTTCTGGATGACAGCGGAGCTATCAGTTGAAATGTCTACTTTAGTGTCAGACATTGTAAACACAAACAAACCCTCCACGTCAACGTTTGGGAAAGGATGTTATGGTCCCGCTATAATAAATGTCCGACCAGCCAAAAGAGTACTCGACAACAAACCAACGTTCCGCTATGAAATGATTTACTTCTAATACACAAACAATGTTGGGGAGCAACTAGTTACATGTCATTTAATTACAAAATAAATGTAACTGTAACCCGTTACAGCTACTGAGAAAAAATCTTTGAAAATGTTGATCGTTACAAAGGGGGTTAAGTCTGATGTCAGACCTTTAAGATGTTGCTCAGGAGGAAGGTTTTTTTTCCTATTTTTTTCCTAATTTTTACTGAATTACTTACTGAATATAAATATTGCTGTTTTTAATTCTTTAAAATCAATGTTTTTTATATATTTTGTAAATAAATCCTGACGTGGTATTATTTGGAGCACACATGGGCTTAAATTGTGTCACAATTAGCCCATGCCAGACTATTAACTTTTTTCATAAAAATATCTTTTTTTATATTCCAATATCTACATAAACTAATGAATACATTTTCAAAGGTGAGATAAATTTTGCTTTATAAGATATGATTTCCCTTATAAATCATGTCAGTATCCATGAAAAACACCTCAACTTAGATTTTGGTGGGCTTAATGGGTACACTTTCACTAACAGCTGAAAACATTTATTAGAAAATTAGAAACCAAATGAAAAAATGTAATAAGTTGCATTACTTTGATTAAGTAATTAAAATAGCTACATTACTTATTACATTATAAATTGGGTAATTTATTGGTCCAATAACTAGTCAGTGTCAAATTAACTTTGAAAGATAAATGAATATAATCTATATAGACGAGATATCTCCAAATTAGTGGAGGTCCAGGTTGACTAACTTTATCTACTTCTCACACTGGAAAATGTTGATGAAACGTTCAAGTGCTGTTGGAAATATTCCACTTATGAGGAAACGCAACAATCAATTATTCATGGAGATAATAGTGGGAATACCCTATGTGAATACTCAAGGTCTAAGGACCTAAATCACCAGTTCAAGAATCCCAGAAGTGACCTGACTGATCAAGTATTTTACATCAAGTAAATTATGAAACATATAACTTAAAATTCCACTGTTGGGCTAGATAAGGTGTGATTTACTGTGACTTACAGTAGGATATCAGTTAGATTCAAAATGCTCATAATATTCCCAGTTGCCAGTGTAAAGTAACAGTATACCTTGAATACTGTGTAATTATGATTTTCAAGTACTCAGTTATTTGCTTAACCAGTTTCAACACTACATTATTCTGGTAATTTTGCCTCCATAAATGTTGTATTTTTTGTGCCAGTTAAAAATCTTTTATTTCTGTTTATTTACTGATTTACAAAAAAACACATTGAATGCAAAAGATAACTGATTATTTACACTGTCAACAGATGATTATTATAATATAGACAACATCTTTGAACCCCAAATTACATAAAAGCAAAGAAACCCCTAATTGTCCAAATCCATATGATCTGATCTACAATAGGACTCAGTAAACTCATTAGTATTCATGCACTATAGTCCTATAAGCCATGACCTGATCTCTAAAAGGCTCTCCTATATTTCAAAATTACATGAAATTAAAAACTAATCCATTTAAATTTCAGTCAGGCTACTGATATATGCATGATATACTGACTGAACTGAACTGACACCTAATCAACATCAATGTTAATTAGGTGGAAATAAGAAGGGGGATGAGCAGCCTCTATTTTCCAAGGAAGCTGAGATGCTTCAACGTGTGCAGAGAGATGTTGGAAATCTTCGTCGTCTTTTGTGGCCGGTGCACTTGTACTTCACTGTAGCCTGCTGAGGGAGTAGCATTAGAGCTGGAGACACCAACAGGGTTAATAAACTAATTAAGGAAGCTGCCTTGGTAATTGGCTGCAAACCAGACACCTTTGATGTCGTGGAGGAGAGGAGGACACTGAACAAACTGTTATCCATTATGGATAATCCTGGCCAACCTCTCCCACTCGTACTGGACAGATAGTGGAGAACTTTCTCTAACAGACTGGTTCAGCTGAAATATGAAATCTTTCCTGCCCAAAGTAATAACTCTCTTTGACCCCCCCCAACCTCTGTTCAACAAAGAACTCTCAGAAGTCTCAGCTTTAAACCAAACTCCAATCTTCAATAACTTTGCTCATGAATTTGCACATCTTTATACTCCAACTCTACCTCATTGCATTTTTACCAACTTTGCATACTTGTCTAGTATGTTATCCTATGTTTATATTTTAAATTTTATTATATTTATTGTGTATGCTAATGTTTATTATCATATTCTGGCTACTGTAACACAATATCTCAATTTGTGATCAATAAAGTACATCCATCTATCTTTTTACTCCTACTCTATCTCACTGCACTTTTAAAACGTGCACAATTGTCTAATGTATATAGTATTTTATCCTATGTATATATTTTATAATATCTATATAATAATAATATAATAATATAATATATGTCTACTAATACTTAAATATACTATGCACACTAACAATAATACTAACCAATAGCCTACTGTTATAGATAATGGGCACTCTCGCACTATATGAATATGAACATTCCTTTTATCCAAGCCCATTCATTTTAGATTGCTATTTTTTGCAGTATGTTTTTCTTGTTTTTTAAGGGAAACAATATTTCGTTTTCTTGTGTATTGAAGTGCATAATGACAATGGCAATACAGGAACCTTGAATCTTCAATCTTATCACTTTTGGCTATAGCAACACAACAAAATGCTTACAGGATTCACGATCGTCATTTCCAAGTGTGGCTTCAGGAGTTTACGAGGTATCCCTGAACGCATCAGGAGCATGGAGGGAAATGATAGTAGCGGTGAGTCCAGCCCCTGGGTGGGGATTTTGCGTGATTGATGGTCACCTCCCGAGAGTGTTTCAGAGACTCGACCCCATCCCCGCCCCCCTATCTCTCTCTCTCTCTCTCTCTCTCTCTCTCTCTCTCTCTCTCTCTCTCTCTCTCTCTCTCTCTCTCTCTCTCGCAGAGCAGGAATGTGGAGACAGTAGTGCAGTCACTCAGTCAGCGCCGCACGTTTCAGCACCGCACAGGAGTGAATAATTGATCATCGCCTCGGTTAAATATATTGATGAGGAGAAAGTGATTTGTGAACGGATTCTGCGGTTACTTTTGGATTTACATTCTCACCTCGAACGCATTTCTTTCCTCGTTTCCTCTCCTGAAGAAAAGTTTGCTTTGAGAGCCAAGCACAGCTGGAGTCCGCAGATGGAAATAACCCTTCAGTGTACACTGAGAGCACCGTTTTCCAAAGGTCTCCCAACATGTAAGCCCTCTTCTTCTTCTTCTTCTTCTTCATCGTCTTGTTCCTTTTCTTTGCCTTGTTTTCATTATTCACATTCCTACGGTGTGAGCGCTGCGATAATACATCGGGTTCCTTGAGGTCACCCCTAGAGAAAAATCACTTATGTCCATGCAGCGACTTTTATGTTTGGTTAACTAAATCTCCTATTTCCATAGGCTATATCATACTTAATAGGCATTTTATATAGCCTCATAAAGTAGTCCCATAAAACCTGTTTTTTCTTTCTATTTTGTTGGGCTGTGTGTATAATATCAATTTAAAGTTTATTATGATTACTGCGTCTGCCTATTATAATAATTAAAATTAATTTCAGTATATAATTAGGCTACATTGCCAGAAGGTATGCCTATATGTCATTTTGTTCCAATGATAAGCTGTTGGGATGTACGGGTTGTTAATATGCATATTAACTTGTGTCCTACAGATGCTGAATGTGGTGAAACACTCGCTAAAATCTGTTTGTTTTTTTAACATTTCCACATAGAAAAGCCTTAAAGAATCATGCTTAAGCAATAATCTATCATATGTTCTAATCATTGCCTTCAGCTTATCAAACTATTGAGTTAAGTATTTATTGGTGAATTTAACCATTATTGTATTGGGTGTATGCTATACATTTTCTATTAAACCAGGGTCAGTTGTATTTAGTCTACTTATTTGCCTCATTGTGAGCCCTAAAGGACTTTACAGAAAACCAGATCTAACTGATCAGTAGTCAGCCACAAAAACTTATGAAGCCAAGCTTGTTTGTCTAATTATTGAAGGCCTGTTAATGAGTATTTATTTACTTTAATTCTCTCATATATCTGATACTGGCTGCTGAGTTATTGAGTTAATTGTATTACTTATAATGACTCATATTTCATATCAAGCTGTTATCTATATGATCTCTATGTCAGTGCTAAAGTCTGGTTGTTTCTCTTCATCCACACAGGGACCTAGAGTCACTGAGAAGGTGAAGACTGCTGGTGGTAAATGCTCACTGCGAGGCTTCCCACAACACTGCGACTGCTCAAAACTGCTGTTAGTTCAGTGACTGTGTGAACTGTTCGCAGACTGTTTACCATGGCGTCTAGTCTGACATGTACGGGTGTTATCTGGGCCATGCTGTCCCTGCTGTGTGCTGCTGCCTCCTGTGTTGGCTTCTTCATGCCCTACTGGCTGCTGGGGACACAGATGGACAAGCCCGTGTCCTTTGGCACGTTTAGGCGCTGCTCCTACCCAGTGCGGGATGAGGAGAGGCAGGCCACAGTGATGCTGGAGCAGTGTGGGCGCTATGCCTCCTTCCATGGCATTCCGAGTCTCGAGTGGAGGATCTGCACAATAGTGACAGGCGTTGGATGTGGCCTCCTCCTTCTGGTGGCACTCACAGCTCTCATGGGCTGCTGCATCTCTGACCTCATCTCACGTACAATTGGCCGTGTGGCCGGAGGCATCCAGTTTGTTGGTGGTAAGTTTATGTTTCTTAGGTGTGTGTGCATGCGCCTGAAACCAACCCTGACCCTGCCTTCACAGTGTGGTCAGAGAGTTTTTCTGTTCTGGCTAACTGTGTGCAGACAGAGGATCTGGATGCATATGAAGAGATCTGTCACATTTTGAACAGTCTGATTGCATATTTTTCAATGCTTTGTTTTACACTGAAACACAAGTGGAAAACTACACCTTCTCTGTTACTCTGACGTTATAGGTTTTTACAGGGAAGTGGGAGGTTTTGATGGCTGTAATTACTTTCTCATCAAATTTGATTTGCTCTCGCCCAACAGAACTTTTGTTCATGAAACAAAAACACATTAGTAAGGAAACAAGGAGGCATAGAAATCTTGTTAACCATGAAAAATTTTACCTCTGGCCAACTTTTCTTGGCCAACAAACCTGCTGTTGGGCCAGAAAAGCCGTTGTTTCCTCAGATACTCTGCTCCACAGGAAATGAATCTCCCAGTGAGATGTTGGTCATGTTATTCACTTTATGACGGCAGATCAGTTTACATTTTGAAACTCATGGCTGCAGTTTAAAACTTAATTCTGTCTCTTAGTTATGGACTTTTTGAGGAATTTTTCAAGAATGATACAATATTTTCCATAATATTCTCCAGAATATTAGATGTCACATGAACCTCTCCTAGTACTAGTTGTGCAATAGATACATATTTTATAGAATATTGTGATAAACAATTTTTTATACACATTTTGTGAAGTTCTTTGGTCATCAGTACAGTGAAACGTTTTTTAAATCCCAGCCGTTCATGAGAACACTGGAATTGGGCTCACATTGTGTAAATATTATAGAGCGTATAAATTAATACAGAGTAGAGCTGTTTCATAATACCTTTCTGTATTTTACTGTGATCAATAATTAGCTTTTCTCTCTCTCGCTCTCTTATGTGCTACAGACTTTTGGCATAGATTTGTATCTTTTGTTTTTTGGTAATCCGATGAAATCATGGAAAATTGAGGCTCATTTAGACCAGAAGCCTGCCCAAAATATGTCAGTGTGATTTTCTGCTTTGGGTTTGATCCAGAGGGCGCCCCTTAAAGTTGAAAAGAAACCCACGCCCTTTCACTCTGCACGTTTGTCTTTGCAAGACATAGAGTCCTGTCCAAGCTGCAGCTCCGGCTGTGAAAGCGTCTTTTTGTTTGTTTGTTTGATTACAGTAAGCGGACATGCAAGGCACCAGCTTGGTTTGTGTGTACTGTTGGTTTTGCACGTTTTCTCCCGGGATGTGAGGTCTGAGGGAAGGCTTCCATGGAAGCTGCAAGTTTTTCTGCCCTAGTTTAAGAAGCTGTGGCACTTGAGCCCTCTCATTAACTCAAAAATGTTTGCGCGCATACTGTGGCTCACCACTCTGCTATTTACAATCCCCACCACTTCAGTTTTGCTTTAAAAAGTGATGTGACAGAAAAGCAGGTTGCGTGCAGATTTGACAGAGCTGCCAGGTTTTTTCCAGAAGGATAAATCTTCAGAGGACCACCACAACGCACCATGTCCTAGTTCTAAAAGGCTTAGCTACTTAGAAACATCAGTATTAATGATTTATAATATGGTGGATGATTAAGGTGAAGGCTGGCTGGTTTATTCAGAAATGTACTTTTATGAAAGTGGAGCTCCTTTTAAGCTCACAGCAGCCCCATACATACAGCATTATAGCAAGCTGCTTTTTTCGGGTTGTAGGATTAAAAAATCTCTGTCTGTCTTTCTCACGATTTCTCTCTTTCGTAGAGTCACAAATCCAGACATGCATGAATTTAGATGGAAGGAGAACAAAGTGAAGCTGGGTACAATGCAAGGGACACCGCTCAGATCTTTTAAACTTGAATGAGGCAAAGGGCAGAGATGTCAGAAGGGCTAATTGGAAGTGACACGAATGGGAAGCTCAGTGAGCTGCTCCCAGTATTGTCTTCTACCACGTACAATGGGTGTAGAAGTGTTGAGGCAGGCGGGGAAGTTGAGAGAGAGAGAACACAACATACCTGATGATTGAACCATTCTGCATTCGCTTATTAACCGAGAACCTCACGGAAACATAAAGAACCACAGGGGAGGAAAAGCGAAATATGCGTTAAGAGATACGTATGATCAAATCTCAGTGATTAGCAGGAACAGGTAGCGGGAGTAAATGAGGTGTACAGTTGGTGAGGCATCGCATGTGAATTCAACAAATGCAAAGGAGCCTCATGGTTCTTCATCTGAAGCTGGTGTCATCCTCCTTTTGTGTTTCTGCTGCTGCTTTTGTTATCCGCTAATGAAGAGTGTCTTTCCAGAGAGGCCGGGGCCTCTGGGCTGCCAAAAGTAAAACATCCACTCTATATCCCCCTCTAATTTATCTCAATCCCATGAAATAGATTCAAATTGAAAGGATTTATCAGCAGTTTGTCTCGTTAGCTGATGAAGAATAATTTGAATGATAACTATTATTGTTGCTGATGTTGTTGTTTTCCTCTCATAAAGCTATTTTTTCCCCTAGTTCGCTGTGGGCAAATTGTTCCAGAGCTGGTTAATTGCCAATGGCAAAGGCCCAGATTTCCTCTACAGGCCAGAGAGTTAGAGTCTGAGTATGAGAGTATGAGACTATTCTGGCTCATAAATCAAAGACTTGAGATCTCTGTGCTGCTTACATTAAACAACTGCCTCTGCTGTAGTTTAGTTATGCAGTGGTGCGGACTCTAAACGACTGTGGCACAGACGGGAGGTTCAGACTTTAAAAGATTCTTGACTTGGATTTGGTTGTTAGGGATTTTGATTCTCCCCTACAGAGCTTTGCCTTGTCTTTTTGGGTGCCCCAAGCAGAGCTGCACACAGCAGGAAGAAAGCTATTTAACTTTTGTTTTCGAAAGCCATGATTTAAGAACACTGTGTGCATTTTTACATAATGTTTTTACATGCTGTTTTTCTCCATGGCACAATAACTCACCCTTAATACATGCTTTTATACCCTCTCTTATTTTTTCTCTTTTTCTTCTCTGCACCTGACAAGTAGTCTTGTTTTGACATTTTGCAATTTGATTGCCTCATGATGACTGACAGTTTGACAGGCCCAGAGATGGGATGACTGGTCTGCACCAATTAAATATGAGGGGATTGTAATGGGATCCAGGGGCCTCACCAAGTCAGTCTCTAATGGGGTTTTTTTTCATACTGATAGACTCTTTTCAACATTTCAGATTTTTTGAATGCATATTAAAATAATATGACCACCTGCATTACAGTCAAGTGATGCAGGTGGAGTTTGAGAAAGAAGACCAGATCAAAGGAGTAACTAAAATGCTGAAAAAGAGACGATAACAGCCAGATTTGGAAAAGAGAGTGGTTGGGAAAAGCAGATTAGAATGGTTGTCTGTACTGCTAAGAGTCAGAGGTAAATTGTGAAAGCCTTTTAAAATAGCTAGACCTTGATTGTGCATCGTTTGATGTTCTTGTTACATATGTTTTATTGTTCAGTTCAAAATATTCCATAACCACTTACTTTATTAGTTAATTTCCTTTCATTGGCTTTGCTACTTCTTGTTCTCCAAATCAGCCTTGCATCTCATTCTAACACTACAAAGCGCTGCAGAAAAACTTCAAATATGTTTGAAATCTGCAGATGTCTTAAAGAGCTCAATCCCTGGCTCAGACTGCATCTATGACCCGATCACACCAAACAGATTTCCACGATGGCGGTGTGCTCTGTTGGCTCCAACATCAAGATTTTTTCTCAAATCTCAGAAACTTGTCTGAGACAGTCTAATTCACGGAGTGTGCGACTGGCTTTAAGGGATTAATAGGCTTGTGGTGTAGCCAGCTGCCAAGCCCGGCTATAGATTAAACGAAATCTCAAAATAATTTAAAAACTGGCAGGAAAACAAAACCAGAGTAGTGTGATCTAATTTTTCTCACACCTACACACAATTCCTGGCGTTCCATTTCCGAAGATAACAAAGGACTAATTAGTGCTGTTGTTTGCTAAATAAGAAAAGACAATGTGATGTGCTTCTACTGTATATAATCGACAAAAGAGCTTCCAAATTTCAGAAATACCCCTTAACTGTAGAATAAAAGCTGAAATAGTTCAAGGCAGTGAGTTGTTTTTGAAAAATCAAATCCAACATATGGTGGTTACGGCCAAAAAATTGCGAATAGCAGACTGTTAAGTTTGACAATGTACTTAAAAAAAAAAAAAAAAAAAAAACGAATCACAAGTATACACCCAGTTTACATCAATGACAACCATAGCCAGTTTCCCTTTTAAGACAACCAATCAAATGTAACTGGTGTGATTAAACAAAGCTTGATTTGCTGTATGTGAAGAAAAGATAACACTACAAGTCATATTAAGAGAGGCGGTAATAAAGCATTGTACCAAAAAATGTCTGAAAAATATTATGAAATGTTGCCCTGACCTTCCGGGAATGTCATCTGGATCAAAATTATCTTAACTGTTGATAAAAATGTCAGGAGATACAGTTACTCCTGACCAGGTGATATAGGCTATATTTCATTGAGAATGTGTTGAACCGCTACATCCTTGAAACTGGAGGCGAAATAAACAAGACAGGCAGTATGATGCATGACTGGCTGTACTTGTCCTTTTTCAGTTTGACGGGATAGTATGTAGGGTACAAACAGAGGACTTCATATGTGCGACTGCTGTTCAGAAGGAGGTGCAGACCAATGAGGTACAGCTCCCCCAAGGGATGTGGGGGGGAAAAAAACATTTGATGTCTATTACGTTAAATATTACCCCTGGGTTCTGACAGTTCTTAGATGAAATGAGATCAGAAAAATGTGGGGTTTTTGCAGGCATTCCTGCTTTCTGAAGCTCCCGTGTGAGATCTTTCAGACTGAGATGACAAACTTGTAATTCATTTGACACACATTTATCTTTTGACCCATTGCAAACCTTTTGGTGTAGACATATTTCTTCAAAAGTAGAACTGGAGAAATGAGAACAGTTTCAAAGTGAGTAGAACAAGATTTTACTAAAAGTTGATGTAACTGAACAAAAGGACATGCTTGTGTGAGAAACAATGCGATGCACCAGCTCTAGCCTCTGCAGTGTGCACAGGCTTGTTGGCCGTTCTGGTTGAATACTTCCCACATCAGCCTCCGTTCAAGCTGCAGTTGATCTGAAATATCAAATAATTGGCTGTGTTGCCTTTTGGGAAAGCTTCTCCATTTCGTTTTCTGGTTGATTGGCTGTTTTCCCTGTGTGCCAGCATCTTGTTTGCCCACACTAGTGTGGAATGTCAGTGAATGAATGAACCACAGGGAAAATACATGAAATACATTTAACTTTGGGTCTATTTCAATTACCTTTTCCTCTGGTTTTACTGTACTATTTGGTAGTGTTTCCCCAGATATGCCCTGTAACAGACAACATGAAATACAGTGTATTAGTCATATATTGTTCAAACCAGATGAATTGAAATTGACTGTCCACGTTACCTCTGTAGCTCAAAGTGTATATCAAGGGCATGGGCACTAGTATGAGTGATAAATTTAAAGATAGGTAAATAAATTACAGATGGGCTGCCATTGTGGCTTCCATAATTTTGCCAAGGGTTATTTGGCATAGGAGTGTGTTGTCCTGTTTTAGAGCCATACCAGCACAGCTAGGAGCTTTGTCCTTGTGTCGGCTTTGTGAGTTCTTGCCAGCTGGATCCCACCCAGTCCCAGAATGTGTGCTTCCACTCCCCTCTCACCACCAGCACTCATTTTCAAGAGGTACAACAAAATTAAATGGCATCCATACGAGGAAGGCTCTGGGATGAAGAACTCATCTTTCAGGGGGAGTATTCTGTCTGAAACAGTGTCTCTTGACAGTCAATGTTTAATGGTGTCGGATCACGAGACATTTCCGAGGCGATGGGTAAATATGTCCTGACGCGCCATGTTATTCTTTTACTTCCAAAACCCTATCTGTATTCCTTCCTCCTCGTAGGCCTGCCAGTTTGATGTGATGATGATGAACTACACTGTCCGATCTGCCATGTAGGCATTGCATAAAACTAATGAGTTAGCACTGGCCCATATGTTTGAGTGGAGAAAGCCAGGCCATTTCACTACAGACAAGAACTTTGTGTAATGGTTTTTAGGATGTTATCTTGCTCTTCATTGCTTACGTTTCCGGCCACTGATGGTTATAAAGTGGACATATTTTCCTCTGGGTTGATTGATCACCTAAAGTGCAACACTCTAATGTGCTCATTCAACCTGGCAGCTATTTTTGCTCACCATACAGTTCTCTCAAACCCCCACTAACACCACCACAAGGGTGACTGGAGTCAAAGAGCAGCGAAATGTAGCTTGTGTCTATTTTCTGAAACACTCTGGTTTATCTTTCTCCTTCACCCTTTACTCTTTCTCAGGATAAACTCACACCTTTTCTGCCCCTTTCCTTTCGGGTTACTACAGTATTATTTGCAGTGCTCTCAGTCTTTAACTCTCTATTTCAGGCTTGTTTCACCTTTCCCCCAGTTCTGCTTTTCTGCCCACCCCTCTGTGTCCTTCCCCTCTCCTTCTCCATCTATTTCGCTCGCTCCTCTTCTCCTTCTCCTACTGGCTGTGCACATTGCTGTCTGCTGGGAAAAAAAAAAAAAAAAGATTGGGCCAGTACCCAGTGACCCGAAGAGTGGACCTGGCCTCAGCAAGAAAGACAGAAAGAGAGAACGGAAGGAGAAAAAAAAGAGCGAGACAGAAACAGAGAGAAACAGGGCGGAAAGCCCAGCATCAACAGGGATTTGGTTTTGTCAAACAGGAAGTCTGGGGTACCAAAGGACAGACAGAAGGGTTATTTCAGTCTGTTCCTCTGTTAAGTCATTGTTTTCACTGCCATAGTAGCAGGCGTGCTGCATATCAGGTTGTTTTTTTCAATCGGAAAAGAACTGTTCCAGAAAACGTGTCTGGTGTGTCTGCAGTCGTGTCTAGCATTAATGTGGTCATAAAAACAGAGAGCAGGGAACACTGACCATTGGTGGTGCCAAGTCCAAATATCAGTCAATGAATTGATTAGCTGATTGACAGAAAATTAATTTTGCAATTGTGACGATTGAAATAACGTATCCAGCAAAAAATGACAAACATTGTCTGGTTCCAGCTTCTCAAATGTGAGGATTTGCTGCTATTATTATCATAGATAGTTGAATATATTTGGGTTTTGAACAGTTGGTTGGATAAAATAAACAATTTGAATTCTAGGACTTAATGTTTTGTTTGAGCTGTTTGTTTTCTGAGATCATTACTCCATGATTTCTGCTCTACTTAAGCAGACAGAAAAGTAATTGTTAACACATCTTTGCCAATGACACCTAAAACAGTGTATATGTGTGAATGGATGAATCACTGCTCTGACAGATGCTCAACAGATGGCGGAGGCTCCTCTTCTCTGTATCACCGGTGACACACATTGTGGAGGGCATGTTTCATTGCCCCAGCCTGTACTTATTGTGAGCAAACCTCCCCAGCTAGGAATACAAGAATAAGCCCCTTTCCATGCACTTTGAGCCTTCTTGGTACTTGTTTCTCCGGGCAGGGAAAACAGAAACTAAAAGAGAGAAAAAGGGAAGAAAAAAAACAAAAACTCTACCACATGTTATGTCTAATAACATATGAAGAAGATGGAAAACCCACGTTTGACCCGTTAGACATCTCTCAGGGAGTCGGAGGCCATGAGTCGGCTGAATAAATGAATAAGTATGAATTGGACGGAATGGCTCTGAGCCCTGTGGGATAAAGTAGTTTGCTCAGTATTCATGCCCTGTTTTACAGTCTCAGAGGCACCGTGCCTTTAACACTACAGTTAATTATACCCTGAATTAGATCAGGGTCAGTGTGCAGCTCTGGATGAGAAGAGAAACCTTGTCCCTCAGTGGGTCACTAGACACATGAAGCCAAGCTGTTAGACAGAAAGGGCAGGTGAAGGTGGCGTAAAAGACAGCTGAAGATCAGATCAGAGGAGGACGAGCGTCACCTGTGCACACGCGTTTGTCTCTCATGAGAAACCGCAGTTTGTTAATGACTTGACGACTAC
Organism: Scomber scombrus; assembly: GCF_963691925.1. Lineage (NCBI taxonomy): Eukaryota > Metazoa > Chordata > Actinopteri > Scombriformes > Scombridae > Scomber > Scomber scombrus. The sequence continues at coordinate 21,337,012 of NC_084974.1, forward strand.
TGCATGCATAAGAAATGTAGGCATTTATCTCAGTGTGTTTCTTTGAGTCTGCAAGTGATTTGGTGTATTAATGTCCCGTGTGCAGAGGCCAGGGCCTGCTTTTGCTGTCTGCCTTAAGGAATGCTGGGAATTTGAGGTAAATATATTCTGTTGCCCCCACCCAGTCCTGACTTTCCTATTCTCAGCGCCACTGCAAGTTTATTTGGCTTTTAAAGAGCACGCTTGCATCTGTTGCAAAAGAGAAAGTTTTTCAATTGACTACGTTTCACAGCATTCCTTTTGTTGTCTTTTACAGCAGAGGGCCAAAATCTATATTTAGCTTGTGTTTGTGAATGCAAACAGAGGCAAGAATTTTTCCGTTATGAATTCAGCTCATATAAATTAGATGGGCCGAGACCCTTGAGAGAATGAGTTTATTTGTGTTTAGTGATCAATACAACACATGAAACTTAATTTGAAGGAGTAGAATGTGCATTGTGGGGATTTTTTTGAAGCCTTGCAGAAACACACCATCAAAGGCACCTTGGCACAGAAATTAAGCAAAATGTCACTTCTGTCATTATCATAAACTGACAACCCTGTAATTGTGCCGCATGAAATTATGTCTCAGAAAAAGAAAAAAAAAGTGCATGCCTCAATTTTTGTAAGGCTGACACAAGCTGAACAATAACCTCCATTTTGTGGCCCACGGCTGTAGTTGTGGCGAGTAGGGAGGGTTTAGTGTTTGGGTGGAAGGCGACGCAGTGTGATTCCAGCTTTGCTTTACTTCCCAGACTGTCATTCCAGCTGGTCAGCAGCAGTTGGGTGGGCTCTTCCCATTATAGGATCTGGTTTCCACAGCAGCATGGGGTCCAGACCTAAAGGAGAGAGGGAGAGTGGGAGAGTCAACATTTGAAGAAATCCCCAGAGTCCTGTAGCGGTCAGTGGTCTGTTGCTCAAGATAAACAAGTTAAGCTACAAGTTGCCTGTAGATTCAAGAAACATAACACCACCATTCTGCTGATAGTCTCCCAAAGTCTATTTTTACTCTCCATGAGCAGATAGTCAAGCCTCAGCAGTTAAGCAGCTCCTTGTTGACTGGCCATCCTGTGAACTCAAAAAGAAAAAAGAAGAAAAAAATCACCAGCAACAGCAAGACATAAACAAAACCCAGCAAGAGAGACGTGCAGATGTCAGGCATTTGCTCGATCTGGCCAGCAGACACAGACTGTGAAAGTGCTCTGGAATAAGAGGCCCTGAGATGGGATACTCACCGTATGACAGAGTGAACCAATGTATTTTGAGAGACTCCGTCCAAAATGCAGTCCTGTGAAAGCATAACACAAGGTCTCTGGAATGCACAAAGTGAGCTTCATCTCAGAGAAAGGGCTTGAGGAGACTATAAACAGCACAGAAGATATGCTCTACCCATATTTGTATGTGTTTATGAAGATCAGCAAGGACTGATGGCCATATATAGGATTGTTGTGAAAAATAGTTTGGTGGAAGAGATGTAAGGAGTTGTCTGAGGTTTTGAAGCCATTATAAAATGCCCTGCAGAAAAGTTGTTGTAAGAAATAAATTCCTAATAAAAGAAGCGCTGGAGTCTGAATGTAAGGATAAGTTGAGTTTGAGTCAGAGGCCGTTTAGAAATAGCTGTACAGTAGGTAGGGATAATGATATCAGCACTGATACCATATCTCTCACCTCACCTGTTAGAAGAGTATAGAACATTAGCAAGACAATCTACCCTTCATGCCTTCTCCGCCTCTTCATCTGCTGCTTTCATTAGTCACTTATTCTCTTTTCTGTATTCCCTTATTTTCTTCTACATGCTCTTTGTGGTTAGACAGAAACAAAATATCACTGAAAACTGAAATGAATAGCGAGAACTGAGAGTTCTGCTCCTTTCCAAAGGGAGCATGGGAACAAAGGTACTCTTTGATCCAGCTGAGTGACTTTGCTCTCTGCACTAATTCTGGGCCTGGACTAGTCTGAGCCCCCCCGGTGTTGTTCTCCCAGGCTTGACAAGCCAGCTACATCCTCGCTGATAGTCCTGCTGACTGTGGGTCCCCATGGCAACAGCGACCTGGCCCTAGTTACAGTTACACCAAAATATTACAGAAAGTTTTCCTGGGTGTGATTTAGAGCCATACTATGACTGAACCCGAGGCTCTTTAATCACAGATTCCAGCTATTGCTTTAGCTGGCTCTTGAGCTGATGTCTCTTGTGGGAGATGGTCAGGATGAATTTAAATGATTAAATATGAGTTATTCTCAGGATTTATAGACTCGCCAGCATAATGAAAACATCAATCTTCAGTGAATAGCTCCAAGATAATACAAACACTGACCACCATCATTTGTCTGCTTTGTATTGTGGCTTTCATTTTAAATAAATAGTTGCGAAACAAAGTAATCTAAATCCATTCAAAAGCAAAAATGAGATCAAATTATTTTGTTCTGCTTGTGTCTGAGCTATTCTAGCATCCAACATTTGAAAAAAAATTGATTTTTATTTTATTTTATTTTTTTATGAAATACATTACAGTCTCCACACCTTAGTGTTATAGTCTGAATCTGCCACTCCGTAAGCATTATTACATGGGCAAATTGGAAGGAAACCAGCAGGCTTTTAACAAATGACTAAAGACACCTGTAAAGGTGAAGCAGAATGGAGGATTTATAATTACAGAGTGATCATATGTGGAGCCAAGCCCTTGGGAGCTGAACCGTACTTCTCTGCTGCCAGTGATATCACTCATCTACTTATCTCCTTCACCGCCAGCTAAGACTTGATCATTAGTGAATGTGTCACTATCACGACTGCCCTGATAGTGCTACTTCAATGTTGGCCCTTTATTGGCATTCCCCTCAGGGCATCTTCCTTTCCTGCCTCCTGCTGTCTCCTATCTCCCTTTTAGAGCACGTAAATGTATGAAAACTGAAGATATGGCTTTCATATGAAAATTGTCACAATTGCTTTTCAAATTCAATCTGGCTCATTCCCAAGGAATGCATTTGATGTGATTATTTCAGGGCAAAATTACACAAATAAGAAGATATCAAGCTGATTGCTTATCATAACAACATAGTTTCAGTGGCTGGCTGAACTGTTCTGATAAAGTGATAGCAGGATAGAAGTTGATTTTATTTTTTCCTAACCTCACTGAATCTCTGTGAAAGCTACTGGATCAAGTAGTGAAGTCCTCTGAAGCTGTTCTACTCTACTCAATGTTTCAGCCTGACCGTGATGTGCTTCACCATCTGACATTTGAAGATAACCACAGTCAGTGGCTGTCCGGAGTGTGTTTTTCTTTTTTCTTTTTTTGTTCAAACAGAGAGCACTCAGTCTGACTCATGATGGATGCCGAACGGCTCGTCATGTGCAAAGAGAAAGATAATAGAAGCCGAGAAGTCACAGGCACTCAGGCCTGCTGATAACATAGTGCAGACCGTCAGTCACAGCATAGTGGACAGCGTGTAGGTTGTACCATTTTGATTGCCTGCTTGATATCTGATTTTTGATTTGATGTTACACTGATGTGTTTCTCCCAGAGTTGACTGGTCCAAAAATGAAATACTACCCAATATTGTTTTTCCCTCTCTATAACTGCATCAGCTCTGCCGTGTAAGGTAGTAGAGGTGGCTATTATAGAGGCAGAGGATCATTCAGTAGTTACACTGCACATCACCCATGAACAGCAATGACATTCAGGTTAGTCTGTAAGCCATCCGGTAAACTGACCCCGGCTGCATACACAAAATGTCAATAAAAGCAGAGACAGCTGTGCGGTGCACAGAGACCTTGCAGTACCCTGCTAGGTTTTGGGCTGTAAATGTCCATTATTATCTCAGCATCTTCCCCTCCAGCCTCCTGTGTGTCTGGAGCTCTGAGATCATTTAGCTCCCGCTTCCTCAGGCAATGCAGTTGAAGAAGAGTTATTCACTATTTTGTCAGTCCAAAAAGCAGAGAAACAGCTGAGAAGCATGTGGACTTGCTGGCTGTTGAACTGTGCTGGAAATGTCCTCTAGAATAAAAGGGGGATTTTATTATGTATCTTGGCTGATGCAAACTGTATGGTTAGACCAACTTTTGGATTGAGTGCAAAGCAAGAGCTGTACGGCTTAATGAAAATCAAGTGGCAACTCCACAGTCTGCTCTGTTAGAAAAAAATGGTATGTCTGTCTATTCTACAATGCATTTTTGTTTGTATGAGTGCCGAATGTTGGTGCAAGCGTTCAAACACTTGATCTCGGCCAAAATAACAGGAGAATTATGCTTGAATTGAACTGAAAAAAGCTGTTTTTGAAACGGCATCAAGTGGTTCAGGGTGGAGTTTCCCTCGAAAGGTTCCAGCAGTCATAACTAAGTGAAGCATTAATATGACTATTTTCACAGCAATTCAGGATTAAAAATGTGTGTTTTAAGAAGGAGAGAAAAAAATAGAAAAGAAAAACAGTACAAAATGAAATGTCAAAGGTTTCGAAGGAAATCTGACAGCTTATTATTTTAAAGGATTGCGTTCGGGTTTGCCGCTTTCATGTGTGTGTGAATCTCACATTGTCTGCCTCTAGTTCATGCTCTGAGTCCAAAGAAAAGCTCATACCAAAGAAATATGCCAAATATATGGTTACTGGTCAATCCAATCCATTCTCCACCATCCAGAGACATTTACAGTGAAAGACATGAGAATATGCTCAACACTTTTTCCAGAGCAGTTGCTGCACTGCAAAAACTGATATCTAAGTAAAAAAAAACTTGTTTCAAGAAAATTAGACTTATTTTTTTGTCTAAATAGAAAAGTAATCATGAACATATTATTTTAATTTAGTTTTTCCAGCTAATATCAAGCTGCATTTAACCAGTAAAAAGGTAAGACAATAGATTACAAATTATTCAAGCAAAGGCACAAGATTGTACTCATTTTAAGGAATTCTGTCTTAAATAACTGTGATTTCATTGCTTGAAGTAGGCATGGATTGCTTAAATTTTAACATTTCTGTCTAGTTTTAAGGCACATTTTGAGTATTCAGTGTCTAGAATTTTTTGGTAGTTTTAAGAATTCTAACCAAGTAAAATTCTTACCCCATTGGCAGATTTTTTTGCTCAATACAAGATAATTTGGCTAGATTCAGGATTATTTGGCTTATTTTGAGAGGGGCCGTTTTTGCAGTGTGGCCAGCTACTGGCAACTGGTGCATGGAGATTTCCCCCGGCAGTGTACATACAGTTAGATGCACTTATACTACACATACGCCTCTGCAAACCTAAAACAAAAAGGCACTGGTGTTTTACATTACTCTCAGCTCAGTTAATGCGGAATAGTTGTGAGTTGGGTAGCTGCTAGTCAATAAAGCGTTTAGTAAAAACCTGTGTGGTTTGATAAGAAAACCTGATTTATAAATGGGGTGAAGTAACTCCTTTGGGCAAGAGTTTATGATTCCCTTCATAGAAATAAAAAAGTTTCATTTTTGAATTCGAGTCAGAAGGTCTCCTGGGCTTTCACAAACATCCTCTTTCTTGGAAGACAACTGAACAAAACAACATTTCAAAGCGGACAGCTTGTACAGAGGTATCACAGGGATTTAAAGGTGTATTATCATCGAGGCAAAGCATTCAAACAGTCATCCTTCCCACTGCTTATTGATGGGTTCTCAGCAGGGTGTCGCTGAGTCAGGAAGACACCTGCCCTTAGCCACAGTAATCTGTAATCATGATCAAAGCTCAGATCCGTCAGCTGGGATCCCGGTAGTGTCCTTGCTCAAAGCTTTGTTGTTTTGTATGTGCTCTTCCCCCTCTTGGCGAGCCCTGCGGGCAGTTACACAGGAGGAGAGTGGCAGTCAAGGGGATGGGTCAGGGTGGAGACTCAGACACAAGCAGGCACCAGAGTCTCGAGTACATGACAGGGGCGTCTGCAGGACGTATTGATCTGTGAAAAGAGATCTATATACTTTCCTGCACTACTAACTAGCCACTATTTGTCACTTGTGATGGTTAGCGACTTTCTGCTGCCTTGTTGTTTGCTCTGCATGTGCTTTATACTGTCTCTCCTAATAGTTAAAAAAATCCTTCATACAGCACTTCCATGTGCTTTCTCTGACATCCAGCCATTGACCTACTTATGTTGTCTTCTGCCTTAAAAACCCACAAAACGATTGACCCTACACCGTGCGGCTGGCAATTAAGGAACCCCCATCGCAACTCAGCTAAACGTATCATCCTCTAACATCCTCCTCTATCTCAGCACTTTGTGATAATTACTCTGTTGTTAGACCTTGAGCTTGAGAAGTAACGCCTAACCAAGGGCAACATGTCACGTGCAGAGTAGGACTGTGATTCATTGGCATGTACATGGCTAGCTATATATCTTCAAGGAAGCGGTAATAGGGGGGGGTGGTGAGGTGAACATGGGGAAAATGGGCTGCTGTCACTTGAGTGGCTGCTAATTTGGTCTTTCCCTCTGATAATATGAAACAATTGGAAATACGATCTGTTATTGTTACTCTATGTACTAATAGCCAACAATAACAATGAAAAGCTGTACAAGGGTTCTTCCTGATAATTTAGTATTGATATGTACATAGCTGCAGCTCAGTTCTCAGCACCCACGTCTTCAATATCCAAGGATATGATATAAAACAGACAAAGACATTTAAGATGCTAGAACTAGTGAACATTAAGCGTTTTTGCATCATGAATGACTTTAACGATTAATTGACTTGTTTTTAGTTAATTTTCCATTGCTTGAAAAGTTGATCATTTCACTAATTGTTTCAGCAATAGTTGTGTATAGTAATATATAAAAGAAGTTGTAAACATCTCAACATCGGATCACATGTTGGCCATTCCATTTTCGAAGTAGTGAAAAACACTTGAGCCTCTCGCACCACAATCCCATTGCATTCTGCTGTGGCATGTCAACAGTGATCCAGACCTAATCTACCAGCCCAATAGTGAGGTCCCTGCAGGGAGCCCAGGGGCCCCAGGCCCAGCGCCATTGCCTCATCCGTCTTCAAGACAGGCCATAGGCAGGGGCCAGGCTGGCTCTTGTCTGGTCATGCTTGCATATGCAGAGCTATGAGGGGGACCCTGAACCCTTAAGCCTTCATCTGGTTGCCAGGTGGGCACCGGAGCAGTGGCCTGTCTCTTCTCCCATGCTCTGTCTGTAAGCGTGGAAATGAAAATCAGTGAAGACGGACCTTTTTCCATGCTGGAAGCCTCCAGCCTCCTCAGAGGCAACAAGCAGCCGTGACCGTGCTTGCACACTGAGGTGACAATGAGTAAATAGCATGGGAAGTTAGTTTGCCTAGCTGTGTGGCTTGTGGAGTTTCCTGTTATTACCTAAGGCTTTGGTTGAGTTTTTGTTTTGAAAGCTGTCGTAAATTTCGATCACAGCTTTGTCACGTCTCCAGGTTAGAGCAAACAATCTTGCAGTTATGCAAACAAATGCACATGGTGCCGAAGTAGGCACTGATGTTCTCCATCTGCGTGTTTGATCCCCATTACTCTAAGATTAGAAGACATTGGAAGACAAAGAACTGTTTGTGTGTGCTTGTTTGCTTGTATTTTGTTGCACACTGCATCCATCTGACTGTAGTTTAGATGCTTTGCTGTGGAGACATTTTCTGTCTTAAAATCTCAAGTCAGTTTATGAACATTTTTGCATGGAGTCTACCCACATTCAGTTAGTGATTTCATTATTGAAACTGAAACTGCATTTTTATTTTACTCTTGACTGGAAAGCTCACTATTGGCATTTTGCCCAAACATCTCTTCCAAATTTAAGAAAACCGAATGCAAAACTTTGAGCTAAAAATGAACAGGAAGCAATTCTGCTGATGTTTTGCACACACTTTACATAGTTCAACACTAAAGCTCCACCATACTGCGGCAGACAGACGGCCAGCCCTTATGGTGAGTTGTTTACTCTGGCAAGTACACTCAGAAAATCTTGCAGTTGTGGCAAAGTGAATGACATGTTGCCTCTCACAAAGCTGACCTCCTTGTTTGTTCCTCTCAAGAGGAAGTCAAATACAGCTTCAACAAACTTCAACTTAACTCTGCAGAAAAGGAGTCGGAGTGCCTGTTTCAACCGAAGAGAGGGGCTGATTAATCATCACTTAGAAATTACCCAATTTTGACGTTTCTCTTTCAGCAGAAAAATAACCCATGAAATGAGGCATTAGAGATGGCTCATCTTTAACCGTCCCTTCTCTCATCTCTCCCACCTCTCTCTGCACGAGCACACAGAGTAAAGAATACATTAGGGGGTAATGAAATGAGGGCATTTAAAGAAAGATTTGAATTGAGTGTCAGTCATGGGTAGATGATCACATTACCAGTTGCCTGTTGCAATGACTTTCCTTCCCATTAAGAGGTATTATGATCTCCTCTGAAATATAATGATCATGGAAATGGATCTGTGCTGCTGAAATGGTCAGGAATATACAGAGAAGTTAATTCTGCTGTTCTTTTTCTCATTGTCAGTTCCTGAATTTGGAGACTTCATTAGATCAGACGATAATCTTTTGGCCACTCAGCTATCCTGGCCTAGCCAACATTTCCTGAAGTGAGCATTTACATGAAATGAAAGAAACTGACACCTACACTCGCTCTATTTGTGGGTACAAATCCCTGAAGACCCTACAGATCTCTATAGCCTGGTTAAAAAAATAGTGGAAGTCAGATGGTTTTCAATCAGCCTCTTCCTCCTCCTCAACTCTATTATTTCCACCTCCCTTTCAGGGGCTGCTCAGGGTTGATGGAAGCTGAGGCTGGGGGAGGGTTGTGGAAGGAAACGGGCTGTGGAAGCCGCTCATGGAATCTTTGCATACCACCAGAGAAGGTGGGAGGGATTTTTACACCTCCACAGGCTCCGGACCCCCGCCCATCCCTCTTTCCATGCCTCCCAACCAGCATCATAAACTGTATAGCAGCAGCTGGTGTCAGAGAGAAAGACTGAGAGAGAGAGAGAGAAAAGAGAGAGGAGTGACGCCTTGCTATCTCACTTGCCATCTTCTTTAAATAAAGGGCAGTAAGCAGAAAGGGAAAGATTACACACAGAAGAGCGGAAGATGTGGCACCCATCCCTAGATCTAAATCAGGTTCCCCCTGCTATAAATACAATGAAAAACAGGCAGACACAGGGAATAATAAGCAGCAACATATGCCGTGGTCAACCTCTGTGGTTAGAAAATAGTGCTATTCCTCCATGCTTTGCATTTCTCTTCTGAATTCATCCATGAAGGCACTCAGTTCAGCACGCACCACAGCAGTGGAAGCCCTGGCAGCAGGACATGCCAATCAGACCAGTGACCCTATTTTCATGTTTTCTCTGCCGAGGAAAAACAAGCTGTATCCAATGAAAATTAACTTTCATGATAAAACGCTGCATTCACCTTTATGGTCCAGCAACAGCTCGGTATTACAAGAGCTTTGGTCCCTTGTAGCTCTGTAATTAAATGTTGAGCAAGGGGCTAGTTGGGTTGAAAGCTGCTGTGGTCATTTTTTTCCCCTGTGCTGTTGGGTATCATAATCTTCGGATGGGTGGAGGAGGGTCTCCTTTGTGTGCCCGCAAGGATCAATTAAGGCATCAGAAGGTAGAGACAGTAATAAGACATGTAATGGAAGGTCCATGCTCCTTGGGGAACACTGTTAAATTCATCACCGCCTCGTGTTCACACATTTATCGCTGGCACATTACAACTTGTAATCAGTCACAGATGTCAGGGTGGTGCAGACTCTCTTCTACTCCTCATGTCTTGACACCAATATCAGTTGCTGCATAATTATTTTAATATATGTTCCTGCTAATGGTGGGACTCTATTCAAGGACATCATGTGGATTAATTAAATTAATTAGATAATCAATTACAATATTGCAACATAACATTTTATAATATCTTTGACTCATAAATGGAAGCTTTTCATTAGTTTACATCACCTTCCTCTCAACATGATGTCTGTGCAGTAGAAGAATACAGCAGTAACACCAGATGAGAGTAGCACACTCCACACATGAAGTGTGATCCTCGGGTATGCTTCATTTTCACATTATAACACACACTCCACATGCCTGTCTGGCGGGATGAGCTGGGTTAAATCTATTTGCAGCTTTTTCTCCAGAGTCGGTTTCACACTTTCTTCCAGAGGCTCATTTTATTCTAACACAGCTGGTGCCATAATGAAAAAAAGCTGTCCGTATAAACACAAAAGGGCAAAAATATTAACTAAAGTACTTGATGTTTTTATTGCTTCCAACCAATCACAACACAGACCAACTCGTAAACCGAGGAGTGGATGGGCAAGTTTATGTGTTGTGTTGCTGAGGTGAAGTGTAGCAGTTTCAGCTTCGCAGTTCAGTATGTGCTGACCAAAATATTGCAGCAGTGCACCTTGTAATTCTGTGTTTTGGAATAAAATGGTTTGCTTGCGTGGCCAACCCGCAAATTTCACTTTGCTCAGTGTGGTCTGGTGAGAATTTCAACTACGCTGTACAACAGTTGACTGACAGCGCTTTTCATCACTCATACATCATTATAAACCCTTCCTGCACCTGACTAGATGAACACACCACTCACTTGGCTGTGTTTGGCATCTGACCTCCAAATTAATTTCAAATAGGGTTAGGGTTAAGGTTAGGGTTGTTGTTGTCAGCAGCATGGCCAAATTTCTCATGAATTATCCAGCATCATTCACCAAAACTGGTAAGAAATGAGCCATACAGCTACAGAATCAATTTAAATCCACCGCACCTAGAGTGTAGAGTCTTGAGTCATGTCATCATCCGAATTGCTCCCCATAGTTCAGTGATTGCTTTGCCAGCTGTCAGGATGAGTTCATTCTTAGTGGATGTTTTCTGAGTTTGCGAGCTGTATGGTGAAGTTGGAGGATGAGGTTTCGTAACATACAATATAGTCTACAAGGCAAACTTTAACCTCCTGAAAATCAGCAGATTTTTAATCACTTTTTTACTTCCTCACAGTTTACCTCCCCCAGCCATTTTCTCACTACCTATATTTTCAATTTAAAGTAGCAAGGCCCTTTTTAAGTGGTTTAGCAGATTCCTCGAAGACACCATTGAGAACAGAGACACTGTGAGAGTCTTGCAGAATACTGCCTGCCTAGTTGGCCTTGCCATATGGTGTTAGTGGAGGAGCCAGCGCCTGGGGAGGATGCTGCCTTATGGTGGCAGGAAATACACAGACACAGCATAATGGCAAAACAAGACAGAGGAGGAATGCGAGTGTCCTTGCTGCAAAGCAAAAAGAGCAGACCAACCGTGAGGAAATACAGTATGACAGAGACGAATGAATGAGAGGATGAGAAGAGAAGGGGTCAAAAGTGACCTTCAAACTACATTACAAGGTGCACAGCAATTAATTTGTTCCCTGCACAGCCATAAAGTCTAATGTCTTTCAATATATCACTCTGCATCCTTTTTTTTCCTCCTCTTGCTTCCTGTCCCATTAAACATCTTAACAAAAGAGCTCTGATAAAATCTGTTTTCCACTAAGGAGACACGAGCTTCCTATTGAATTCAGCCTTTGCTACAATCTCATCAATGACATTGCGAGTCAGGTCCGCTGCCGTTTGACATTTCAAAGGCATTTCTGTTCTGTTCTGTGTTACACATTTGAAAAGAATGATTGTTGAGCATTCAGAGGATTGAAGAGAGGCTAAAAGCCTTAGGAGAAACCAGCCTTAGGAATCTGTTAGCAGCAGAAAAATGGGTGGGTGAGCAGGTTGGGGTGGCTTTTCTGAATTTTGTGTGACCTTTTTTAGAATGTCTCAAAGGATTTTGGTGCCATCTGTGCCCTCCGGGTATCAGTAATCCCATTGTTGCTACACTCAGCAGTAATGGGTACCTTGAACCTTTGCAACATGCCCCTGATCTTAGTCACAGACAAATACACACTCCTTTATTTGTTGCTGCTCCTACTGAAAGCACATCTCATACATCTCCCTTTGCATTTTTAACTTGTTCTGGCAATAGTGTCATTGTGTTCTAGTTTGATTAATAGTTCATGCTTACTCTCTGCTTTTCTGTGGCCACTTTGTCAAACAAAACAGGTTTTCATAAGGAGAAATAATACATATCACTTGGCTAGTCTGTATTTGCTTACTGTTCAAACACCTACATATCACACATACATATTCAAATTAGATCAATATAAAGGCATAATTTTGACATTTCATTCATATCAAATAGGTTTTTCCTCCTTTTGCCTTAACTTGAATGCACTGTAAAATGTATTGTAGCTGTTATTATGGTTGTATCAGTTTCTCTCTATCTCAAAATGTATTTTCAACCAGAGCAGATTCCTCTTTATTTTTTTGTATTCTCTCTTAACCCTGTGGACTGAACTTTGAAGTACCCCCCCCCCCCAAATGAAAGTGCACCGTCTGTGTGTACTTATTGACTCACCTGTGCTGTCACGTTCATGCTTATGTGCCTGCCATGCCTGACTCAGAAAGAAAAACTGCATCTTTTTAGACAGAAAACTCTGGTCCCTGCTGTGAGGCAGCCTATTTTAGATTTGGCTCCATGACAAAAACTGAAAATGGTGCAAAAAAAAGAAAAGAAAAAAAGAGATAGTTCCAAGCCTGTATTGGACAGAAGAACCACAAGTAGCCAAGCATTTATAAATTAATTCTCAGATATCTCGCAAAACACACACATAGACACACATCACCACTACCACCAAAGTCAGCATTATTCTTGATGTTGGTGATCTATCTTTGGCATCTTCGTCTCCGGCAACTTAATTTTCACTCTTGCCATGACAATCTTGAGACCGCGCAGTGGTGTCAGAAAAGGTTTAGCAATTTGTTTTGTTTGACACTTGTTTCAGCAGCTTAGTTTCCTGTCAAGTGTGTTGCAGATCTTGGCTAGAGGTTTTCTGCTTTCTTTTCATGACTGTTCACCTCATTTTCCTCTGCTCTGGATCCCCTTGTGTGGAAAAACCCTGTATACCCTGACTGTTTTTCTCAAGGGGAGTGAGAACACTGGATGATCAAAGTCGTCCCTCCTCATTGTGGTGGAGGAAAACAGAAAGAAGCTTCAGGATATGGCACAGATTTCTCTCTGCGATATACGCTGTGGACTGCCAGAGCAGCTCTTCATATTATTATTTTCTTTTTTTCTTATTGGTAATTAGTTTTACTGTGAACGCTTTAAAATTAGTGTAGGTTTAAAGACCTTTCCTCAGCCATCAAGAGACCACTTGAAGCGAAACACAGTCATAAATTGCAATATTAAACCCTCTGGTGTTTTCTTGCCTATATGTTTGATAAGTCCCTCTTAGTTTTCAAATATTTTTGGAAGTGGGTGGGGGTGATGATGAAGAGAGTTGTATTTGGTACAGCAAGTCAAAGTGATACCAGCAGGATGGAAGAAACGCAGAAGATTGACAGTCGAGCAACGAGAAGAGTGCAAAGCCAAACTCAATTGGATTTGTGCACCATGGCCGTGTGCAATATTGTCTCCTTGCCTGTGATTTATTATTGTGAAGCTTTCATGCAGGACAGGTTTTTTGGTGTTTTTTATTAAACTGGCTGAAGTGTGCAAGTGCTTCCCAGAGGAATGATTCATCACTGGTTGGCCGGGACAGACCAAAGCTCACCTCCCTAACGTATGAGCCGTTGGAGCAGCCGGAAGAGTTTTCTCCTCGGTGTCCCCCTGGTTTCTACTGTTCATTCATCTCAACATTGATTTTAATGGTCGGGGAGGTGGGGGTGCAGCATTTGAGGGATGGATGGTCTGGAAGCAACAAAGTCTGATCTCATTTATATTTTTTATAGCTTACAAGGAGAAACACTATATTATAACGCAACACAACAACACTCCCTCCTTGGTGATGAATTATGGGTGATTGCCACTGGAGACAATCAAGTCAAAGTCAGACTCACATTTACCTTTTTTTGTCAGGCACAGACAGCACATATCTTTGCATGCTGACAACAACACATCATGTGCAAATAAAGATCTTGACACTGAACCCCCCCCCCCCCCAACCACTGTTTGCCTGTGATCATCAGATCAGTACCAGAGTAAGGACACAGTGACCTTCACGTTTGGGGGATGGTGCGTTTTTCTGTAGGGACTTAACCAGTGGGCTGAACTCAACCTCTCCTTCATCAAGAGTTCCCATGTTCCCAGACACCAGCGATTGTGCCTTAATGAATTCACTGAATACTAATCAGGCAGCCTAAGTCCAGGGGGTGGGGCAGGGCTTGACACAGACAAGGTCCATATAAATATGCAGAGGAATTTCCCCCCACCGTCCCCCAACCATCATCAAATTCCCTCTGATTTGGAACGCAGCATAACTGAAATTGGGGTTGTTGCCCTCAGTATCTTCTAGTATGCTTTGTCCCTCGTGTTGCTGTCCAGTTTCATCCAGTTAATATACATTTGTCTCATTATGGAGTTGTGACAATTCTGTTTTGAGTTAGCTCGTGTCCTGAGGATACCCTGTTATTGTTTCATCCTCACTGCCTTCAAATCGCTCCAATTCAGTGTGTGTATATTTCACCGCCGAGACCCTGTTTATATAAATCTTTCAGCACCACTGGCTAGAGGTTATATCCTCTAACATTAATCAAGACTCAACAGACTCCTAATCTTTTATCCAAGTCCTGTTAGCCCCACGGACAAACTCTTTATGGCTCAATCAATCAGACTGACAAGCTCTGAAATATCCAGTGGTACATTCTCAACAGCCCATGGCAGGTTGTTCAGTCACTGTAAGGCTACCAAAGCAATGTTACAGTAATCAACATTCAAGACCGAAACCAACGAAAAAAATAAAAACAGTTTACCCATGCAATGACCTATGATCTTGATTTGGTCTTAATTTGTGAGCCCGAACAAGTCCCACTAAGAGCTGCAGGCGCTCAAATTGATTCAATCAGGAGCTGCATCATGGACGAGCTCTTTTGACAGTGAATGGGAGCCTTTGTGGACACATGACATTACAGCGGCAAACTTTTCTGGTTCACAACTCTGAGCACTATAATGACACAAAGTTAATTTTCCTGTGAAGTTTCACAGTTTCATCCAACAGAGTTGATCTCTAATTCATCGGCACTGCAGCAGACCCAAGTTTTATCTCTCATTTTAAGCTTCTGAAGAGAGTTGTTCATGTTCATGAATACTGATGAAACTTTATAAAGCTCCATTTGCATGGAACTAATATAACCTGAGGTCAGGAAGTGATTTGTATAATTGAGTGCGATCGTTGATGATTTTAATCCCGGTGTAAATCTGCCATTGCTGTAATTTTTGTGAAATTCCAACACAAATTACCTGCCACATCTTAGTGAAGTCACAGGTCCGCGGGTAATGCTTACTAATCCACTAATGCAAATCGACTTTGTTTTTGACATTCAACAGTGTCCTTTTCTTTTTGATGCAAAATATTGCTCTTTGTTACAAAACTGAATGCAGTAGCTGATACTATGGAGGAAGGTCATTGTTACATTGCACCAAATTTCATTTTCTTGTTGCCTGTTTTTCACAAAACACTTGGGTGAGCTGGTAATTGATTAATTACATGAGGTGAAAACATTGTGCTGTTATTCCTGTGCGAATTAAGCGTAACGCAATATGAGCAGTGTCTGTTATTTAGCCCCTCTGGAGTGGAAATTCATTCCAAACACCCTGATTGTTGAAGGAAACCACTGGTGCTTAAAGAGCATTGTTCCCACATCTTATTGCATCTGGGGGTTTTTCTCAGCAAAAGATCTCGGTGAGGGTCAGTTTTGCAAGGACTCAGGGGAACTATTGATTTTCATTCGTCCTTGCGCCTCTGCTATAATCAGTGGATTCATACGATTCACTGCCTCTTATGACATAAATGCCTGCAGTGTGATTGAAGCCATATGTTTGTGGGAGGCAGTAGTGTAGAGGTGTTATGTCTGTATTGTCTGAAGTGTAGTTAAAAGGAAACTTGGTGAGGGCACCATCCTGTTATAAAAATTCTCTTATTAGAAACATATTATGCTGAATAGCTGCTCCATTGTTCATTCTGGTTTTCTCTTTCCTAAATGGACACAGGAGTGAATACAGAAAAGCCACTGATTTTTTTTTCTCAAATAATTATAGGAGTTGTCTGGATTCTCTATAACTATGCATATAAAATAGAAACATAACAGCCCACTCGCTAGCGCTCTACCCTTGGGTTTTTATTTGTCAGTGTTCATTCTCATCCAGCTGGTTTTATTTCTTTACCTTTAATGTTTTTGATTTAGTTCGCCTCAGGGTTTCACTGACAAAATACAAACTGTTTATCAAAAATGAAGATTTAATGAATGTGCCTGTCAAAACAAGAACCAAGTCCTCACATTTAGCCAGACTATTTACTGGTTTGGGAAAAGCCCTCAGGCGCTCTGCATATTTTATCATCTTTTACCATACCAGACATTTTTAACACCAAAATGAAATTAACAAGTGTCACTGTCATTTCTCTTTTCCACATGATCAGCATAAAGAAATGCTGTTTATTCTAGATCTTATTTTATTACCCATGGGTTCAAAGGACTCCGTACCAGCCTTGATATAAAGACAAGTCTTCACCAGGAGGCTGCAGTTTCATTATGAACATTTATCTCAACTTAATAGCATCCACTTCAATTTACCTCAGTTCTTTTTACTGCCTGTCAGAGATTGCAACGTAAAAATGTGCAATGTGTAAATATTCATGTGAAATAGAATTGATAGCCCTTTCTTGACATCTGTTTGGTTTCAATCTGTGGAATCATCGAGGCAGAAATAGCTTTTCATCCTTGAGCAGACAGGATAAACCAGATATTATATGATTATGTAGGATCACAATAACAATTCAATATCATACAAAATGTCAAGAACACACACAGTCACGCAGAACATGATCTCTTCCTCTCCGCTATATTGCGCTATTGTATTTCTCGCAGATTATTTGACATGTTACATAATGTGTTCTCATTTTTGCTATTCTTCTCTTTCTCAAGGGATCTCAAATGTCAGCATAACAGCTCATGATGAAAAAGGAGAGTCATCTTGTGCATCACTGTGTAACCTTTATCTAGCTCTCTCAAAAGCGTAAATCAGGTGAAGAAAAAGCTTTTGTGGTCATCAACATTTTTAAAAAACATCAGCATACAGCACATCATAACTCATGAACTCAGAAGTTTCTAAGGAATTCCTCTTATATAAATAGTTTAACATTTTATTGGTAGTCTTGGCAACTTTGTAATGAAGATTGCTCATGTCTGTGCACCCCATAAGCTACAGCCAGCAGCCAGTTAGCTTAGCTTATCACAAAGACTGGCTGCTTTAAAGATAACACGTTTGTTTAACCTGTACAAAAACTGAGCTAGGTTGGTGAATTTTGTTGGACATTGCAAGGTCTGCTATTTATCTCTGTTTCAAGTCTGGATGCTAAGATAAGCCAACTAGCTGCTTACAGTTGCTTACACAGATTTGTCAGTGATGTCTAGCATCTATCTATCTATAAGTGTATTTCCCAAAATGTTGAGTTATTCGTGAAAGTCGCGAATATCACATCAAGCAGTTCAGCGTTCAGGTGGACACTTCGCTTAAAAAGTCGTAGCTAACTGCTAATCTTAGGCTTAACTACAAGCTTGCCTGTTTTAGTAATTAAACATGAATGAATCAGCATTTTCTCAATATAAAAATGTTACTAGCTACATTTATTTAGTTCTACAATCGACTGCTGATGTGTTATATGTCAAGTTGTATTCTGATGTTTTTAGACTCTCAGAGCTTAGTAACCAGTCTCATTATCCCCACACAATGAAATGCTGGGTGAAAAAATGACCTGTTAGTGAAGGGAACATTTTGATTTTTGCTTCGGTAGGTTGGGTGAGCTACTACTACTACTACTTAAACTCAGTCCCCAGGGGTAATAAGCTAACTTTTGTGTGTCCCAGAAGACAGCATGAATGCAGTGGGTCGGCACTTAAAATACAAGCTATGGAGTACTTTGTACACTTGGCAGTGGGAGTCAGTTTTTCCTCAATCCCTGAAGCGTTGCATTGTCTTTTGAATGGAAGCTCTTTGTGTTTGCGGTGTGGAACTGCTCACATGATGAGCCCCAGTACTGTCAGAGAGGCATTTTGATGTCTGGTAGTGTGTGTGGAGGATACTAAAATATTCATTGCATATGTGGATGCTATTAACATGAATATTGAAGCGTAGACTGGTATCTTTGATTCCCTTCTCCCCAGAAGGCCTTGCGTTAGCATGTTTACTTCTCATTGTAAAGGGTAATTAAAAAAGGAAATGCAATGCTTTCCTACATGCTGACTTTTGGACACGTGGCCTACTGTCATGCCTTCCTGTTAGGCTGTGTCAATAGGAGGAGGGTGCTGCTCAAAACATCAGACATGACCCAGTTAGAAGAGTTTCACTTGTAGGACCCTATAAAGTGGATCATACCCCGAGGAGAATTTCCATACCCTTTGGCTTTGTTGTTCTGCTCATATGTTTTCTTCTTCATTCAGCTTGCCTCACTTTAAATAGAAATTCCAGATGAGAATGCATATGTATTGGCAACACTTTGTAGAAGATGCCAATATTCTTTATTGTTCAATATTCCTGAAAGTGTTTTTGTATATGTCAGAATGTTAACAACATCTTTGATTTTCTTTAAATCATCAATTTTTAAAAGTTGAAAGAAGAAAAATGACAGAAGAAAATGCAACAAAGTGCAATGGAAACTGACTTTGTGAATAAATCATGACATACATGAAGTGTGTGGCTTAGCGTCAATCAAGATTTGGAACTGAAAAGACAAATAAAAAATGGTGGCAGATCAGATCCGTGTGTACCAACGAGGAGACTGTAAACTTTCATCTCTTTTTGTTGTTATGTTGTTCTCCCACTGTGGTTCAGATTTAATTTCATGAATAAAAATGTTTCAAAAACATCCCCCCTTCTGATTTTTCTCACAAATCACACCCTGAATGCCATATTTCCGTCAAGTTTTCCACATCGTCTGTTTCACTGGCACTTCCGTCACATCATCTTGTTATATTCGTAAAACAGTGGTGGATGGAAGTGCTCATTCATCCATATTTTTTGTTGCTGATGTTCTTGAAATGTGGATACAATTTTGCACTACATTTAAATGAAAACTTGGCTACTCGGTTATAATATGTAATTAAAATATTGCAAGATTTTCAAAAGCTCAGCACAGCATGGCAGCAGTCAGGTAATTATCATGGCATGGCAGATTTTCTCAGATCCTGACATACCATTGTGCGTAATGCTCTTCATGCTTTAGATTCCAACACCATTTTAGCACAGGAGTGAGTACATTGACTAGGGAATGGTAAATGTGCAACTCTTTGGAAAAGCCAGCAGAGGAATTTCTCTTAGGAGGTCGCTGTATTCTTCCCTTTGTTTTTTGTCTGCCTCTTATTTGACATGTCTTCTTACTGAAAGGAGGGAGAAGAATGTCCAATTTGCAATATGAGATCAGAGCAGACATGGTTGAGGTCGCATGGAGGCGTGGGTTTGTAGCTGGAAAGAGTGAGACATACAGAAAATATCTGCGCCCTCGTGTGAAGAGCTCATTCTCTCCACACATCCTGAAGATGTTCTCTTTTGAAAGTTATGTGTTACGTATTTGGCACACTCCACTTTCAGCTTGTGCTCATTTTTCTGCTCTGAGTTGTGCTCATGAGCTGTAGATGTGATGCTGATGCTGTTTCTGCCCACTGCTTAATGAACCAGAAGTTAATTTTGCTCTTGTAATTGGTGTGTTTATTAATTACCGGTTGTAGTCGGAAACTGTGTGACAAATGAATGGTGTGATTAGATAAGACCAGCTCTTGACAGAATGCCTGTAGCAAAAGCACTGAAACAGATCAATATAACAAAAGCTGCTCCTTCCGCTCAGGGCCAGTGGTAAAGACTGATGGGTGTACATGGAACAAAATGAGACTGTGCTGCGAGAGAGTGTCAACGTCTCAAAAGCCAACACACCAGCACTTAGTGTACATTGAATCAGGCTGACTTTTGGCTTATTCTGCAGGAATACGCAATAAAAACTGATAGTTAAGTTAAAAGTAGGCTCTCATTTGTCCATTTTCTATGAAATGAACTTTAAACCCACTGACACTTTGCACAACCTGATCTTTTAAGAACCTATTGGGCTTTGGTGCTGGGGTCTTATTTGCATTTCCTTTGTATTTAACAGGGAGGTTGATCCAAAACAGCATCCAGCACATCACATCACATTTGTTCTGCAATTGGCTCTGTTGCATGCTTAATTGCTCCTGTGGACCAACCCTAACCCTTTGGCACATCTTTCCTTTTGCATTCACATTTGCATGACCAATAACAATCAACAGCACTGCTAGTATTGCCTGAAAACAACCGGACATAGCACCCCCCCACCCCCCTGAGCTGGTTAGTTTCACGAAGCTTTCTCCAAAGCATCCACAGCAGCAATAAAAGCAGAAAAAGTGACAATGACTACTTTACTTTTCACTTTAAGATAGTTTTAAATTCTTAAAGTCCCCCTCCACTCAAAGTATGTATTTATTCTTATTCCTACAGTTGGATGTTTGAGCTTCACTGTGCATAAAGATGTATGTGCAGAATTTGACACTGGAGGGCTGTTTTTGAACTCATCTGCTGAAAGTGAAAAGTTTCACTGTGCTAATTGAAAATCTGAATTTAAGGGGTGGGCCCACAAGCATGATTTGTGACATCACAACTAATTTTGAAGCCAGTTCTGGTCCAATATTCAACATACACAAGTGTGATTTGGAAATTTAAAGCCTCCAGTGCACACACACACACACTGAAAATGGATTTTATAGTGAAGTAGGAGGCACATTGTTGCCAGTAGTTCAACTTTTGAAATGGAACGTATTTGCATATTCATAGTTTCTGGATTTTTAACGTGAAGGAGAGGGAGTAGATGCTGTTTTAAGGATTTTTAAGGATGACACAGCAGGTGGTAAGAGCGCTGGGGCATCCCTGCAAAAAGGGTAATTATAAATGTTTTGTAGAAAAACTACAACAGACACACATTATTGTTCCAAGCAATGTGTTTTTATTTGTCTGTATATATCTCTGTAGGGGATTTTTAATGCAGTTTGAAGTTTCACAAATAGTAATCGTATTTGGGTGCAGACCAAAACAACCATGCTGAGACCCTTTGAGGAGTAGTCTCAGTCTGTTCCCAAATGAACTCTGGAGAATTTTGTTGGTTATGGAAATATGATTTGACTTTGATCGAGCCAAACTGGTAAATGGACCCTGACAGTTTTGAGCTAAAGGGCTCTTGTACCCAGGTTTGCTTTACATACTGGTATGCTGATGAGCAAATGTAACTCTAGCCAGAGAATTGATTGAGGTCCAACCTGGATTAAGGCAACAAAGAACGTTGTGTTTGTCCAGAGGAACTTCTTCAAGACCTTTACTTTATGTTCTTGCTCCTGCCCCAAGCACATTTAACCAATGAGCAGTGTGAATGTTTTTCTCTGTGTGAAAAGATACCAAACCAAGAGGACAATGCACCAAATGTACTAATTTATCCACTGCCTTAGACCAGAGAAAACAAACTGTAAGTTAAGACATTAGAAAAAATGACTTGAAATGCAAAACCAAGACATGACAGGGACCACTTAATGGACCACAACACTAATCCATGGTGTGCTGATTTTTGTACTTTGGTTAATCTAAGGTTCATTTCAGTTTATTATTAATTAATCCCAGAGGGCAACTGATAAAGCAGTTAAAAGCAACAGCAGATAAAACAAAACAAGCAACGCAACCGCATGACAAAAGACCAAACGCAAGTGAAAGACAAAACACGTGGAAACAACAGTCTGCTTCCAGGATGACATAAAAGTATAACTATGCAAACCTCACATGACACAGCATAACAATGAATCATTTTATAGCTGATGGTAGAAAAGAGTTTTTGAAAGCGGATGACCTTTGCGTGGGCTGGCAGTAGCAAATACCAGAGGGAAGAGGGAGAAATTTGTCATGGAGAAGATGGTCACACTTTGAGCTCCAAGCTTCATATTTTTCGGTCATAGAGCCCATTCCTGTGATAGAAAAACATAAGACTGACTCAGTAAAAGACTGTAGACTGGAAGATCCTCTTTGCAGTCACCCATCACACAGGAGGTGATTCTCAAAACATTGGCAGAAACAAATCATTCAACCAGAAAACCCTCTTCACTAATACACCCCTGGTCCAACCGGATGGCTGAGGAGATCTCTGGGAAGTGTTGTGTAGAAAAACTGCAACAGTAACTGGAAACTGCTAAAATAATCTCAATAAAAAAGAAGATATCAGAGATTTCTACTTGTAAATGAACCAATGAGTAGACTATTGGCTAAATAATGTTTGAATGGCAGCCACTGGCAGCAGCAAGTATTTATATGCTTCACTGTGCACATCACATATCACACATATTTCACATACTCTCTTTAAATCCCTCCTTTCTCTGCATCTCCCTCATCCTCCATCTCTCACTGCTCCACAATCTAAGGTTTCAACCGAATCTCTAGATCCCCGTTTCGCTCACATAAAAAAACACCAGCTTCACCAGCAAAAATGCTCACACAGGAGTAAGCCCTACTAAAAACACCCGCGTTGATCCGACTTGAATAACACGGAGAATCAAAACATCATAAGAAAAGCAGGCATGCGAGCTGCACATGTTGACGTGTGCCTTGTGTTTCAAGTGAAGAAGAAGAAGACACGTCTCAACATGCCGGGATGGGTTGGTTGACAGATCAGGCACATGGGCTATTAGGGCTGAAGTGACACAGGGAGACTCAGAACGTGGCGCCTCCTCTGATTAAACTCAGATAAGTAAACCGAAAGAGAATGAAAATGAGTGTAGCCTACCTAAACATAACGGTATAATTTAACTCGCACTAAAGGAGAATGCGTTTCTGGCTAAATGTAATGAAGGTGAATGTGTTGAACCATATGTGCCATTTTGCAAAATTGAGCGCAACTGTGGACAAATTATACCAGCTATTTTTCTAAGTAAAGGCAACCATGCATGAAATATATTTGTTTAACCTCTCATTGAAGCAGAAAAGTGCTGTTGAGTAATACATTTATAGATCATAGTAGTCTGCCTTATTCGCTCTTTCTTCATAATATTGACATGTTTTATCGAAATTTGCCTTAACATATAAAACAACAAGAATAACCTATTGGCTAAATATTTCAGCTCTCTTGAGGAAATTTAGATTTGGAAACAGAAAAAGACCAGAGAACATTTAGTTGCATATTATTTTGGCACTGAACAGGCCTGCTTTCCCAGGTGTGGTTGCTCTAACATTTTCCTACCTCTTTGAGATGATCCTCCAAGCCCAAAAGGGAATGCCCTACATAAAGCCGGCCCATTCAGGCACATCCCCACTCCAATTCCCTGGCCACCAAAATTCTCTCCAGCTTAGCGGCAGCCTTTCTCCCCGTCCTCTTTGGCCTTTTGAATGATAACCTTGAATGGTATTGTCTAGGGGCATGAGGGAGGGTAAAGAAATTCCTTCGTTCTTGACAGGGAGCAGGAAGGTTTGACAAAAGGCATCAGCACTCCCTAAATCAGAGAATGTGGGGGGATATGAAAAGGGGGCAGTTTCTCATTCAGGTAAAAAGCGTTGACAGAAAAAGGATGAGGAATAATGGCGCAGCTCTGATGGAATAAAGCACTTCTCTGTGAGCTTCTTAAAACACAGAAAATGTGATTTCAAAAGTGAGCTCAACTACAATGATGTAATCTGAGGCAAAGATAGGCATAAGAGAGATCACTATATTGCAGCTTTTATGGATTGAACACTGATATGTGTGCCTGATTGTATTTGTTGAAGTCCATTTAACTGAGGTCTTTCTCAGTTCATAGAACAGGCTTTCAGAGAAGCCACGAGGTCTGAGATAGTCATTCTGATAATGACTACATGGAGATCAATTGAAACTCAATCTGCGAACAACTTGTCTGGCCTCTTAGATTCTGCTCTGAGCGCTCTCTCTGACCATTTCCTCTTCATCTTCACCTCTTTCAATCAGAGAAAATTATCAGGCTTCAGCTGGCTGCCATGGCAACTGAAACAAGACTCTGAAATGGGCTAAGGTTTTTACAAACAGTTGTCGTCTGCAAAAAGCATCAAGGTAAACAAACAAACAAACAAACCTCTCAGACCTGTGTTGATGGAGCCACACTTGAACTTCTCCTGATCTCCCAGAAAGCTAAGGGCATCTTTACATTTTACCTGAAGGCAAGGTGGATGCTGCTAAAGGGAAACTGGTTATTTTTATCCTCAATAACCTCGGTGGAAGACACATTGAGTGTCTGCGATCTCTGCTGGTTGCAGATTTTTCAGATTTATGATCTTTTCTATCCGTCTGTTCTACAATCTCGTGCCGTGGTGGCTGTGTATAGTCACTATAACTGCCTTCTGGTGACTTCCACCAGCTATCCTCATGGCAGCTTAGTGATGTCCTGCAACGATTTCATCATGAGACGACCATCTGCTCACAGAAAAATGAGTGTTGTTGAAGTTGATGATGGTGTCTGAGAGAGAACAGAGTCTCTCTGTGGGTGCGGGACAGTGAAGAAATTCACAAAGGACCTTATCCCTTCGAAGTTAAGTGAGTCCAATTTTACTGAAGGTTTTATAAAGATGTGGGATTTTTCAAAGGTTTTGAATATTTTCTTGGTAAAAAGAATATGAAAATAGTTTAGTTAAAGTTTGGATTTTGTTTATTATTATTTCAAAAGACTGAATGCATTATCCTCTTTTCATGCATTGAAATGTCTTAAATTATGTTTTCAATGTTCTATAATGCTTTAATTTAAAAAAAACTAAAATGAATGAATAATCAGTTAACTAAAAATTAAGTTTTACACACAATGAATGTATGTCAGGAGGCTAAATCATCCTCATTTGAACACATCTGACGTTTCCCTTTAACAATCTTTGAGCAGACATTCAGAACATTGTGCACTTTGCTCTTTCTTAATATAACTATGACTTGATGTAGTTCTCAGCTCTTCAACGTAATTGCCTAGTAACTTGCAACGTTTAAACATAA
This sequence comes from Scomber scombrus, assembly GCF_963691925.1. NCBI lineage: Eukaryota > Metazoa > Chordata > Actinopteri > Scombriformes > Scombridae > Scomber > Scomber scombrus. The sequence goes on from NC_084974.1 coordinate 21,362,077, forward strand.
ACTGCATGGAAATGAATGCATGTGTTTTTAATCTGGATTCATTGTCACTATTTTTCACATCAGGGAGGTGCTAGACAACATTGTCAAATACTGGCAGACATGAATATTTTAATAAAGCATAGTAACATCCCTTTGAAAAACATGGTGGCAGTTCTAGTGTTGAAGGTGCAATATATAACATTTAGCAAACAACTATTTGCTATGTAAAGATGAAGTGGAGTAATGGCGCACTGAGCAGCGAATTAAATCACACTCCTTCTGTGTGTGTTGTTATCTTAGCTTCTTTGGAAGCAGATCCGGCCATTCCAGCTAAACAGTACACTAACATACGTATTATGAAACGTTTAAAGCAAGAAATAGATAATGCAGTACCAGAATGTTGATCCATATTTGGTCAGCACTGAGCTTTGTGTTAACGCTATGCTCCTCCATTCTGAAAACACAGAGTCGTTTTCAGAGTCATTGGAAATTGACCTACTCTGTCATTTCGGTATGAGGATGTGTTGATTGTAGTGAATCTGCTAGTCTGGTGGTTCTAACCCAATGTTAGGAACACCACATTTAGGTCAAGTCATTTAAGGGGAAACACAAAATGATTTATGGAAAAACACATACTGTTCTGTACTGTAACTATACTCGTTCACCAGTCTTCATATGCAGTTCTTAATGGGAGGTCATCACTTCAATTTAGGAAGTCAAAATCCAAACAGGTTAAGGAACACAGTTGCAGCTGACAACCACATACTAAATGACACAAATCCCTGACTTGTCTGTCTGTGAAGATTGGACGTCAGCTTAGCACATAATAAGGACAGGAAGTATCTGTCTACAAGAGCACGCATGGAGAATCAGAGGTATAGTTGCCTCTCACAAGTCCACACTTCCTTCAAGCAGCTTGGCTCATAAACATTATGTGAAGGAACATTTTTGGTAATCTTTCTCCCACATCCCAGTCAACCAGCCTTCCTACCTCTGGTTCTGAATAACCCACATAGTGAGTGTGGAGGATGGGATTTGATGGAATTAACTATCCTGGGAAACAAATAAATAAATAAAAGCAAAAACAGAGACGTTGAACCGCAGATGATACGGAATTGAATTACACCTTGGCGGTATGTTTGCATTTTTATTCATCTATTCCCACAGAGATTTGTGTTTTGCAGCATCTGCCTTAATAGTGTCATGATAACATGCAAGTGCACGCATTGATTTCACCCACTGCAGTGTTGCAGGCTGAGTGAGTTTATCCCCAAAAACAAAAGAAAACACTGACTGCTCATACAGAAACCTTTGATTTTTTTGTGTGCAGTTACACAAAGGAACCGAGCTCTCGTTTTTGTGTGGCAATAATTTCCCTCCTGTCTGTTGACTTATAGAGTGATTTTCAGCGTTCACTGTCATCATCATCATCTGACCTGATGTGGAAACTATGCACTGAAGTCTTTCTTTCCCCATTTTTCTTCTTCTTCTCTCTATGGTTTTAATCGTTTTAACAAATGTGTTAATCAAAGAAAGATTGTAAATCCCCATAAATCTTGATTCCATCAGTTTGCTGGATAGAATAGCAATGTCGTTGGGCAAACAATGCCATATTCTGCTCTGCTTTTTTTCCCCTCCCTTGTGCTGCAAGGAAATTCGATTTGATTACATGCTGCTCTATCTCTCTGCATTACACAACACTTGAAAGAGAATTTTTGATTATGTTAAATATTAATCATGAATACATTATCATGCTGGCATGCTTTACAGTCTTTACTGTTACAAATGTGAATCAAAACACATTCGATAATATTATATAACTGAGAACATTTAAATGACTGCGTGTATGTGCACTTCCTAAATGCATTTTTGTACCTTGCATACCTTGTCATTTCTTTATGTTGATCAGGGGGACTGTGGTGACTGCTTAGATGGGGATTTACATCAAATTCTCCTGTGTTACTTCTGCTGTACTGCTCAGCCAAAGGTTGAAATTTTAGGTCTGAAGAAGAAACTTAAGGGTCTGAAGAAGAAACGGCTGAGTTGTTACATATGAAAATCCCTGGATCCCCTCTGATCCTGAGCTATAATGACATATGCTTGGTCAGAGCCTTTTTACATCCCTTCATTCTCATCAACATGCCAAAGTTTCATAGAATTGATTTTCTACCACAGGTGCCATAATCAGCCACTCTATTTTCTTCCAGAGTCGAGGCAATGATGTTCACTGTACTCTTGGCTGCAGCAGGGGAAAACACAGATGTCTCTTTCACTTTTCTTTCTCCACCTCAGATGTGAGCTGGTTTGTCTAGCCCATCTGCATTAGCATGTGGATTAATTCCTGGTTGTTATCTGCCCTAGATGTAATAAGACAGTCCTGGATGGCAGGGGTAATCAGGTTGGAAGGCAGAGCTTTCTTGCCTTCCCTTCCTCCGCTGCCATCCTCACATCCCAAAACTGATAGCAAGGCAGGCACATCGGAGGGGATTAAGCTAATGTGATGGCGGAGCCACCTAACGGGGGCCCCCACAGGGTAATTTCAAGAGACAGGCCTTGGCATCCAGGGAATAACTTGTCAAGACCTGGCTCCAGGCAAATATTGAGGATATTAATCCTTAATGTAACGGCCTTGACTAGATTTTACTCTTGTCTCTACAGTATGTGCAGCTTTAAGCGCAGTCATAAGTCTCTTTAATCACTGACATGAAGCAGTCCCTCAAGGATTTTACAGTTTTACAGTAATTATTGCGTACCAAAAAATGCTTGTTTTTTTCACCGTAGCCTCTGTGAGAAATTGCCAAGCTATTTGCATATGTTCGTTGTTCATTCGCATCAGTTTTATGAGCTGCTGGCAGAGGAGTGCTTTGTTTTGTTGGAGTAAAAATGTGATGAAGTGTTAAAATCGCAATCCGTGTCATTTTTACAAAAGGATGTGAGGCTTGTTCAGAGGTAAAACTGCTGGAACAGGTCATAGCTGCCTCCCCACCAGTATCTGCTGGAAACACTTGATAAGGGAGAGAAAAAAATGACAGAGGTGAGGTCACACACATTATTTTATTGGGGAGCAGCAGTTTATTGTCTTTTCGATCATTTAATTAAAACATAACGTGAAGAATGATACCTGAGTTTTAATTCATTTCAGCTTGCTGGATGATTTGGTGCATTTATAGTTTCTGTGGCCCAAAAAAAAAAAAAAACTCACCGCTTTGCATTTTTTCTTCCTCATTACTGAAAAGAGTTTTAATAATGAAAGACCCACTGAGGCGAGGTCTTACAAAAACATTGGAGACCTTCCTCAAGGTGCTGAGTGAATACCATGATGGGGAGAGTTTGTAATTTACCTTCCCTTTCCCTGTTTTCCCTTCACAAATGGTGTCAGCTTGCAGCCATGTTATATGACTTTTTTTTTTTTTTATTTAACATGAAGAGATCTATGAAGTTACTGCCTCACCGTCATCACTGACTGACTGACTCTCTCTCTCTCTCTCTCGTTCTCAGGTCTGCTCATAGGATCAGGTTGTGCACTCTATCCATTGGGATGGGACAGTGAGGAAGTACAACAGACCTGCAACAACAGTTCAGACCAGTTTCAACTAGGTAAGGCATCCACCAGGAAGCTCCATCAAATACACACACCTACGGCCTGTTCACGGCACCTAAAATACACACTGGTGCTTCAACCTTGACTGTGTAAATTTATCTTGTGTTCACTGAATGTTCTGGTCCCTGAACAGATAAATCTATGAAAAAGTTGGAAAGGGAGAGCAGACTTTTATGTATGGCCCTTGACATTCTGCCTTTTTTTTTTTAAACCATGCAGACACAACTTTCAAGTACTGTCATACCAGGGAGACACCATCCCTTAATATTTAAAATGTATGATAGAAAGTCAAGAGAACCTCCAGTTACTGTTGATTTCTGAAGTGTTTTATGGCTTTAAATATGTGCTCAGAATAAGCAGGAGCTCGATGTGTGCTCTGTATTCAGATGGCATTATCAGGACTATCTCATATGCTACTGTATCAGACACTACGCAGGCAGATGAGCTAGTCATGCTACAGCAGCTGTCTTATGTGATGCTGATCATGTGCTGGATAATGTTTTTTCACATTATGTAAAAAAAAAAAAAAAATTTAAATTTAAATTCATATTAATACCAAGCCTATTAACCATTTGAGGGAAAACAATTTGGTTTGATTGCAATGATTTATTTGAATGTCAAAGGTATCATCTCATGTAATCAAGTGACCGTGGGTACACTCAGATTTGTCCTCTCTTTCAATTTACATCTATGTCAAAGGTTTATGCTGATTCTTTAAAGCTTTTTTTGGTCTGCTGTCTTTCTTACTAATTTAGATATGCAGATATAATATATCTTCAGTGAACTGGATTACTGCCATTAACCGCCAAGCAAAGAGAGGCTGCGATGTTAATCACACCTCACAATATTGAATGAAACAAAGAGAATTACCGCTACCAGGGCTAAAAAAAATAAATATAAATATATAATAAATATTTGAGAGTGTAGAGCAAAGGCCATGATTCAATCTTTTAAATCAACCTGGTTCATCTTTCTTCAAACTTTATGTGAAACTTTGGGAAGCATAAATGTAGTCTGTGAATGTCAGGACAATCTGCTCATTAGATTTTGATATTTCCTGTGTACATGTAGAAATGTTGGCCTGATATAGGAAAGGTCACTGGGGTCCACCAACAGCTCCGAATTCATACATAATTCATACATATACAGCCATTTTCTTGGAAACCCAGCTAGTTAGTTTTTGAGACTCATTGCTATGAATCACACTGTTGATGTGGAGTTTTGACCTGATAGTGGCACCAGATAACTATTATTGGTATCAGTATATTACTAAACCAAAATGTTAGGAAGATGGATGGACAAACTGACCAATTAACCAGCTTCACCAATTCACAGAACCCATCACTACCAGGGCAAAAATAACACTACATAAGTTGATATCATGCGGCAGAGAGCCAAGTGATGATGCTGTGTACTGATTTATTTTCAGTAGATCTATACGAGTAAATTGGCCAGGCTGATATATTGGCAGATATATGCTTATTGCAGGTATACTGTATCTGTGTATGTGCCAGCTGATAAGTAACAAGAAATTGGAGTAAAAAAAAAAAAGAAGATAAACCAGGTTTGAAAGAAACACGGTCACCATTACATAGTTGGTCCATCAAAGAGCACTGACAAGTTGATTTTTCAACTGTAAAATAAACCTTTTACTTTGTATACTGGTCACAATTCTTCAAAAAAAATTAAAAAAAACAACATACAGGGGATCCATATTGGGACTGAAAACAAGTATCAGCCGATATATCATTGAATTTTTAAAACTCTCAAATATAAATATCATAAAGTACCCCAACAAATCCAGTTTTTTGTCCAGATATAATTTTCAGTAGATGAACTGTATGGATTTTACAGCTGACAGTATGTTAGCAGATGGATACAGTTGCTCTGGCAGCATTTAAACTATCTCTGTAAAATATAGTCAGATCTAAATCTGACTGGTTTTCATTTCCAAGCATTTCGAAACACACTAAACATCGAAATTTCCAAGTATGTCATCAGGAATAATTAAGTTTTAAGTTTCTGTTTTCCCCTAGAAATAACAGGTTCTCAGTACATATACTGTTAACAAGTGTGTTTGCGTCAGTGTGCTGTTCTGTTTAGTGCTGCAGGCGTATTGCGTTTTCTTGTGAGCTTCAACATAGCAGGTTATTTCAGCTTCACCACTTCCTTGTTAGCACCATGACAAGAGTGTGATGTTCTCCCACGAGAACAGTGGATTTCACACAAAAGAATGCTTTCACCACGTAGAAGAATTAGAATATCATCTCCTCAGACTGATTCATTAATCATAATGATATCAAACAGTATCTTATCAAGGACAGATTACTTTGATTGTAGTTGCTTGACACATTAAATGAATGTATTTTTAATATGGAAAAGTTGTGAAATACTTAAGTCTACAATAAAAATTAGTAACAAAAAGTCATCAGAACAATCCAAGTAATTTCTTTAACCAGGCATGTTATTCAAAATGAATATTTCCCCTTAAATACAGCCATACTTGAAAAGGAGGGGAAGCTAATTTTCATTAAGTATGATATCGACAGAAAATGGGACTCAGAGACATAAGTATTTTCAATTTTGGCTGCTGAATCAGGTTTCCACAGTGACAGCTGATGATGATGATTTATTAATGAGCCGCATCCTCCACCCCCTCAGCTGGTAATTAGATAACTATATTCAATCAGATATTCTCTAAAAATTAGAGGTTTATAATGAGAAGTCTTGATGGTCATCGAACGCTTTCCAAATTTAGAATAGATGTAGGTCATATCCTTATTTAATAGCGCACATCATCTCCTCAGAGGATTATAGAAAATGTGTCTTAAGGAGGCACTTTGTTTTAATTTGTGTTTGCTTTCAGCCTTTGGCTCAGTTTCAGCATCTTTTGTCTCCAGCATGCTTTCCAAAATGCTGACTTGTGTGAGAACAGTTGTCTGTTTGCAACTATGTTCAGTGAATTTGCATTTGAATTTGCAACTGTTTTTCACAAGAGGGAGGGAAATGTAGTGGCTTGGACAAAAATGTCACAGTTGATGACATTTTCGGCCCGTAACACTAACTTGTTAATGTTGGATAAGTCTAGAAGTGTAATGTAGTATTCTTAACATACAGACAAACTGATTTTATGAGATTAACAAGAACAGCATTTGGCATTACAGCGCTGTTATCAGTTGCTCGCTGTCACCTTCACTGTCCTGACTACACACTAGAAAACAGTGGAAACCTCCACCAATGCTAAATGGTTCCTAAACTTGATGATAAGGACAGAATAATGTCCAACATCACTTTAGTTCCCTAATTTAAATGATTTTTAAATGCTGCAAATATACCTTTAAATTTTGAAATCCAGTGAGAACTTTCTATTTACCAAAAACTTTGTCTTATAGTAGAAATTTCATTCATACACTGTGGTCCAATTAGAGTTATTTACTCCTTTGGTTTGGGCATTATGTGATTGCAACTCACTAAGAAGAAGAGATGTAACATCATAAATGATGAGCACAAACACAAAAACAGTAGTTGTAACATTCAATATACAAAGTAAATGGACATCAAAGCAAAAATCTTTCACTCAGATCCTTTACTGAAGTATATGTACCAAGTGTAAATTGGTAATTGTAGCTGACATTATTAAACTGTTAATACTGAAATCAATATCAATATGTAGTTGGTGGAGCTAGTTTCAACTACTTTGTGTACAGTTACTGCAGGTAGTTAAGTACAGTGGTTCCCAACCTGGAGGTCAGGCCTCCAAGTTGTTCTTCAATGTAACTAGTACTACACCTGTCAAATTAATGCAGTACACTATTTCATTTTAAATTGTAACGAAATAGAAATATCAGATTTTATAAAATGGAAATACTCAAGTATCTCAAATTGTACTTAAACAGAGTTTTTGAATAAATGTACTTGATTTAAGCAATTAAATACATATTATGCTGTTGCTGTTGTGTAATTTAACAGTTTCAAACTGGGGAGATTTATAGGATTTTTTCCTAAAGATGCTCTATAGATCTAGACTAAACAATGCAAGCCTCAACTCACTTTGAAGTGGCTGACAGACAGACAGACAGATAAACCAAAAGGTGTAAAGATAACATCCTGAATCTTCTACTTTCCTCTGCAGGTTCCTGCCAGATAGGCTGGGCGTATTACTGCACGGGGGCAGGGGCAGCGGCCGCCATGCTGCTGTGTACCTGCCTGTCCTGTTTCGCAGGCAAGAAGCAGAAGCAGTACCCGTACTGAAGGAAGCATCAGTCAGACGGGAACAGGCAGAGACCTCGGGCAGGACGACAAAAGGGAGAGGACTCTGACTCTGTGGACTCACACCAGTACAGCACATCAGGCACCAAAGACACCAAGTCATTATGGTGCTCTGCACATCATGGGACACTACTCATCTGACAACTGCAGGGACTGTTTCATAATGCAGCACACACACACATGGCTTTGAAAACTAGTTCTTCTCTTAAAAGCTGTTCTTAAATGACAAAAGTATGGACCAATCCTGTTTGTAAAGTTGCTAAATAACTATTTCTTTAACGAAAAGAGTGTTCTTTTTCTTGTCTTTCTCCTCTTCGGTCATTGATGTTTATGTGATAGTCTTCCCTGTGACGAAGACAAAAGTTATATTGCGTCATTGTCATGTGAAGTGTTTCTGTCTCCTCCTCATGTCTCATCCTTGCCTTAAACAAACTGAAATGCAATAATCCCTATAATGTAAAGCAATCCAACACTGGCTGCCTGCTTCCTCAACTCAGCCTTTTCAGATTCCAAAAAATCTAAGCATAGTTTATTTAACACATTCATAAGATATAAGCTGTGTATGATAATGTGTTTTATCATAATAGCACATGTTTTGTATTTACTCTTCAAATTATTCTTTGTCATTATTTTCGTTTTGTAAATAAATGTTTATTGAAATTCTGGATTCAGAGTGTTATTTTAGTTACACAATATGCCCTGAAGCAAATTGAACAGGCTTCCACTCGCATTCCTAAAAAGCTTTTCCCATGACCTCTTGATCTTGGTGGTGTTCAGTACATGTGGGAGACTTTTTTTTTTTCCCCAATCGATAAAGAGGATAAGGACAAGCAGCACTGTGAATTTAACTTTTCCCTATTATTGATGAGGTGAATCCCATGACCTCCAGTCAGATTATTTGCCTTTTGATCCGGTTACTCAACTTCAAAGCTTCACCGTCTTCCAGACAAAGCCTGAGACGCAATCATACCCTGGGACACTGAGTAGCCGTGCATCCATCAGCTTAATGTCAAGGGGTATCTCATAGTTCCTCAACCTTCCTTCATAGTGTGAATAACAATAGTGGTAACCTTTTCACAGCAATTACCACAGAGGCATAAACTACACCCTGCTTTTCAGTTACTATTTTTAGTAATTTGTTCCTCTCCGTTTTCCCTCCTTTGATTAACAAACAGCACTTCAGAGATTCATCCAAGCCCAAGTGTACAAAGTCAGCTCATTTACAATGCAGCTGTTCTGGATGTATTTGGCCCTCATTAGCATGCCCATTTTCTCACAATGCGTGGCATCCCCCAGATAATGGGAACTCCCCTTCAACTTCCACCTCCCCCTCTTCCACCCTCACTTGAGAAATCTCTCTCTCATTACTTGCTCTGTTTATTATGTTAGCACGGTTCCTCTGTATTGTGTTCTCTCTCTGATCTGCTGTGCTGATTGATATCACCAGCGATTGTTACAGAATGTCAACCAGATGCCTCATCAGCAGCGCCTGACACATTGGGGTCAAGTTTGAGCATTCCCTCCTTTATATCAGTACTCATACGTTAAACTGACAGGGTGTACCGTGCAAGCCGAGGTCTCGTGCCTCATGGGCGGCTGGTTGTCTTAAAACATGAAAAAATATGTGTTAAGATGAACAGTTCAGTACAGTTGCTGGGTAAAAGAAATATTGTCTAAAGCCACTGTTTTTACTGTTTTGAAGAACAAGATTACTGCTTTCATAGACAATTAAGCTTAAAGGTGTAATTTTTCAGTGTTGGGAGAAGCACATATTGATTTCCATTCACCTCATCCGTGTTGGGTTGGCAGAAGAAATTTCAGAGACTGATATCTTAAAACCTGAGCAAATGAAACCAGAACTATCTGCATGGTTAGATACTTATGGAGAAAGAAATCATGTCTAAACTGATCTGTTAACAACACTGTATAGATCTACAAGGGTTGATACATTTGATACAAAAAGGGACACATTTTAGGTAAGAATCCATAAAATGTATGGTTCTATTAAATGAAAATGATTACTTTTTCTCACCATTATTTTGGAGGTGGATCAGCTCTGCATATAGAAGCTACGGTGTGATTTGATCTTGTAAGGTCAGTTTAGGTTAAACTCACACACATTAGTGTAAAAATGTTCATTTCTCATTTCCTGATATACTTTCTAGAACCTTGAAGGAAAATACCATGAGATTAAGCAAACATATTATATTCAGAGATTAACAAAGCGCCCATAGCTCAAAAGAATGCTACAAAAATTAACACAATTGTGTGACGTTGGACAAAACATCCAAACTATGCAAACTGGAGCAGGGATTATCTAAGGACAGTAGCACCTTTAGAGAGTTCAACCTTGGCAGCCAGTTAGAAATATCAATTAATTCTTTCTAATTATTTTTTCCCCGACAGTACCGTAGAGAGATAATTATTGCCCTTAAGAGCAACTCTACTTATAAAAGGATTTGGGCAACTATAACAGCAATCTCCATAAAGTTATTGTATAATTGATATTGCTGCAGCATAGCAAGATAGTGAGCCATGACAGCAACTATGGAGCCTGTATAGATATTGGTCCGTGACCCCGAGACATCAGTTATTTTGTTGTGTAGTATAAAATGTAGCAGCAATATGTCAAAGTAGCAAGTGATGCACACATTAACTAGTTTACAAACAATGATATTTGGAAGTCACTCAATCTTATTGATTTAAAATCAAATGCTACACATATATTCTCTTAATTTCTATGTTGTACTAGTCCATACTGTAAAATGACTGACTGTAAACATAGATAATGTGTCTCCACTTCCTACCGCTATGCAAAGTGAGGCAGAAATATCTCCTTTCCTGGAGCTGCCATCTTGCTTGTGTGACGTAATTTGGAGCCAGAGTCGGAGCAGTAGAGTCAGAGCAGGATGACGGACTGTTGGACACTTCCCCTCAGCCGTCTCGCCACCAGACGGAGATTCAAGAGCAGCTGTCATGATGTCACACCCCTTTTGATATCATTCAAAAACCAATAAAAAGTAAATCCATCAGAAATATGAGCAATTGGACAAATATAGCAAGATAAAAACTACCTAAAATGACAAATCATCTTTTTAGAAAAAAATGGTTTTACTCATACTTTGATTTTTTAGTTTAGTTTGGGATTTATGATGGAAACTACAGAGGGTGGTCAAGATGTGTTGTCTTCCCTTTTAGAGAGCTGTCATGATGTCCATTTTCATATACAGTCAATGGTAAAATGCTTTAACTCACCAACAAACTAGCAAATTAGCATTAGCAAGCCATCATCTCCACAGACCCAGTTTTGTGAATGAACCCACCACCTCAACTGAATACTAAAATATAACTTTTCACTTTCAAGCAAGTAGGAAACACCCCTCCTTCAGTTGCAGCATGGCCAGCCGAAGGGCCAGAGAGCTGAGGCCGTTGCAGTCCTAGGTGAAATCCAGAGATCAGAAATAAATGCTTGAGTTGTACTGCTGTATGGCAATGCAGTTCTTGGCGGCCTCAACTCTGAGGGGTCCTCCTGTGCATGTGGGTGTTCTGAACCTGGAGTGAATGCCCATTTATGGACATCGATAATGAGCTCATGTCATTTCATTGCAGTGTGAGATTTTTTTTTTTACTCACTGAGCTCATTTCTCCAGGCCCTCACCACAGAATTTGCCACTTTACATGTATATCTGACAACTCTTCATAAATGAGGAAAAAAATTGCAGAAATATATGTTCCCTTTAAAGGAACTGCTAATTATCCCTGTATGTATGATCACACACCACACAAATTGCATCAGCAAAAAGGATCAGAGGCTTTTACTCCAAGCTCACAATCACAGATAGACGGCTCAAGATTCACTGGTTCACCTAGTGATACAGAGGCTGCATTTAACAAGGTTTCCAAATTGGCAGTTTGTTTGAACTAGGAGGGCACGTTTGAGTGAAAGGAAAAATCAATATCCATAGTGCTTACTTTTTATAGGCCATGCATGCACAACCACACAGGTGTTTTACTGATTCTGATCAGACTTTTGCTCAGGTTGAGAGTGGATGGAGCTATGCTGGCTGGCAATTGCGTCACCAGACTCCATAATAGGCTTTAATGGGCTTAATTTTAACAGTAGACTTTTTTCTTCAAAAAAATCTCTTGCACTCTTCCATAGGGAAATAGCAGGTGTTACTAATAACATCTCCCAGCAAGTCTTTGGGTTTAGTAATGTCATGCGTGAACGTAATGTAAAATTATCTAACATCAAACAAATGGAGGAATGAAGGAAACATTTGAGGACATAGACTAAGTCTGTCAATCACCTGCATGCATAACAATATACTTTTCATTATTTCTTCCTTTAAAATGGGTATAAATACACAGGAGAGAAAACTATTGGTTTGTCTATTGGCTTTCAAAAGCATATTAGACCAATCTATTCTGGCATCACTTATAAAATAAACCTGTGGACCTGGGTTATATGTCTGCACCACTTCATCAATAACAGATGTCAATTTTTTAATAAGGAATAAACATCCAAATTCAAATAGCCTCCTCATTCCCTCACTCCCCTCTTTACCACTTCATTCCTGCAGTCATCCATCTCCAAGTTATTTCCTGTGAAGATAGGAGAGCTTTTTCCTTGTGTGCAGTTAGCATCAATTATAAACTGTAGGATGCAGGCTGCCACTGCTGGCTTTCAAGTTACTTTAGTGGAAGTTAAAACTTGGGCTGTAGCATTATTTCCAAGACGGGGGGAGACATGGCTACACCAGCTGTATAGTTAATAAACACCAAAGGTACAGGCTCACAAATTTCCATGAATTGCAATCATAGTTACCTCTGGGCACAGTCTCAAAGAGATGGCACAGTTTCTATTCGATACTGAATACTTGAATGTGGTTCTGTTACAGTCGTGAAAAAAATCTTCTTCACAGTCTTCCCTTAACTCGGAGAACATAGTGTACACTCCTATTAGCATAACACGCAAGCCAACAGAGAGCAAATATTTCACGACTGTAAGACCTATTCTAATGCAAGATAATGTATAAGAGAGGATGCAAGAGCAGCATTCTTTGAGCTGCTCTCTAAAAATTGTCACAACTGTTCTGTGTAATCAACTCTGCTATCAGCCCTCTGTAGTGCAGAAGACTCCCAGGAGAAACATGCAGTTTCTTTTATCCCTTACCCAAAGCTTGTGAGTACTAGTTTCACTGCTAGCACTTAATTGTAATGCTGTTTTAAACCCATTTCCCCAAAATATGCTGTATGAAGTGCTTCACCTGTCCCCAAAATGTTGTTTAAGTAGAGCTCCAGCAAAAGGCCTTTAATTAAGTTATCCCAGCGTCTTGTCAGTGACAAGTCTCTGGCCACCAGTATTTATTTGGTTTGAAGCAAACAGTAGTTCAGCTCCTATTTAAGAATCCAGCCTTGATCCTTTAATCATTTGTAACCACAGACCCAGTGTTTAACTGCTATTTTTGTCTGGTTAGTTTGAGACAAATGATATTGATATTGAGAGATTCTATTTTTAGGGACCCATTGTACTAAAGCAGCCTATCTGAAGGCATTAAAGCTGCATGATTTCAATATTTTTCATAGCAGCATTAAATCAAATGTGCACTGTTAAAGAGGTCGCTCACAGTGACAAAGAGAATGATTGCCAACTCTACAGCTTTACACAGCTTTTTAGCCCCTTTTACCCCAGTTTCAAACAGACAAGCTCTGATTAACCCACTGTTAACCACCTGCCCAGCACTAAATGAGTTTTACAGTGTTTCTTGCTAAATTCCCCTGGTAAAATACAATACATCATGTTCTGTGGTGCTGGTACTTCATGTTCCTCAGGTAAATTCCTCTTCCTCCTCCCCCTGGTGCTTTTTATGTTCTTGTGACATTTTCTCTGATGTGTCAGTGGTACTCAGAGACGTGTGTGGTATTTTGGAATACAGGATTACAGTAATTAACCACATGTTCTGTGGTACAATCGGTAAATGTCCCAGCAGTGGAATGCCAGTACCACAGAAGATATGATATTTTACCACATGAACTTTTTTAAAAGGTCAAAGCTAAAAGAGTGAATAGTTCAACTTGGACTCATCAGTAGACTGAACATTACTGCATGATATCCATCACATCATCAGTCTTCATCCTTAATTTGCGCTGGGCCTGTGTGACTCTCAGCTTTTTTTTTTTCTTCTAAATCTTCTGTCATCTGGCCAAAACTAATAAGGTAATAAATTCTGACATATTTGACTCTGTCATCCCTCATCACACATTCAGCTATATCTCTCACCACTGTGAAATGTCATCCTTGTTGTTCAAATCTCCAGACATATTATTCAGAACTCATTAGGCTGTCTGGTAATATTAATTTGAGTACCAACATTTGGAGGAGGATTATCGACACTTAACCATTTGATGTTATACAGCAGTCATTTTTTATCCACCTAGTATGAAAAAATCAATGTGCTTTTATCCTCATCTAACCTGGAAAGTCATTAATGTTATTGCTAATATTATTAGGACTGCTGTAACTCCATTTTAATGCAGTCAAATTTCATGTCTTGTCTTTAGATGTTAATATTTGAGCTCAACTTTGAGTCTCTTTGTTAAGCTTTGAAAGAAGCAGTGCACATTTTATCGGCCTTCATCCTCCCTCAAATGAGCAGAGGCTTTCTTTCTTTCTTTCTTTCTTTCTTTCTTTCTTTCTTTCTTTCTTTCTTTCTTTCTTTCTTTCTTTCTTTCTTTCTTTCTTCCTTTCTTTCTTTCTTGCTTTAATGCATTCCAGAGAGGATTGAAGCTGTATGACTGGAACATTATGAGGTAATTGATAATCATACTGTTACCTCTTTTTGCACCTTCTGTGGATCTGTCATGTGCTCTTTAGTTCTGTGAAATTGCTGCAGAATGACATTCTATTTGTAGGTAAAAGACAAATTCAAGTTTGTTCTGTTTTAGTATTTTTTGTTTCTTTGAAAACAGAAGAAAAGACAGTCTGATTCATCCCTTACCTGTGAAGGATAAACCCATAAACTGCACCGAAGACAATGGACTGAGAGAGAGTGCGACAAGGTGACAGCATCCAAGATAACTGTGATAAAACCTCTGCAGTATAATGCTCAAATGGACCTTAAAGTTGAGCTCAACCTTGGATCAGTGCATAAAGTGATCTTCATTGTCCATAAAGCAGCTTCACTGACACGACACAGTAGATTATAAGTTTTGTTTCTTGATGTCCATCTTTAATAGCCTGATAATCAGCCTGAACTTCTGTTTCGTTTCACTTCATCCACTCATTCTATTTGAATTGCTGACCAAATTGGGAACATGGGCAGTGATTCAGGGGTGTGAGACTAAGCTACATCTTTAATGTCTCTTTCATCTATTCTTGAAACACTAATTCATACTTTTTTATAACTTTTTTGTTATCATTATCTAAATCTCAGGACATAAATTAACACTGTCGTCTTAATGTATCTGATACACCAAAATGTCTCATAGATCTATGCATAATTTCCTACTATTTAACCATTAAGTATGACATCCTTCTCTGGCTTTTAATCGGTCTCTGATGGTCTGAGTTATTCACCCTCTCATATAGTAGATCTCCAGCTGCCCCATGAAGGACCATTTGATGGATTTTAATATAATATAAGCTGCTTTTGGGAATTAGACTGGCAAGATGTTGAGGTTTTTTATCTGACAAGAGATGTATTTCATTGATAGTCTCAAGCATAAATAATTTAGTGAAGCTTAAAATGACAGATTATATTACAGGGCAATGTTCTCTAAAAACATTTTGACATAATTTAATGCCATTACTTCAAGGTTTTTCAGAGTCTTTAGGCCCTAGATCATGTTTTTTGGTTTCAAAATTCTCATGTCCCCAATAGAGTTACCAAGCTGTCATGTGAATGTGAGGGTGTTTGTTGCATTAGAATAAGAATGATAAGTATGAATTGCATAAAAGCACTTAAACTATACCAGACAAATATTACTAAATCAGTCCTTGAAATATCTTACAACTCTGTGTGTACATCAAGAAGACCCACATGGGGACTCTGCTCCCAGCATTGAGAAACATCTACACTAGAGGCTCTTATTGTCATTCAGTTTGAATTTGTATTGCCCCACAGCTGCTTCATGTCTGTCATCTGTCATTCTTGAAGCAGCACAACTAGAAGAGAAGTGTCATAACATCTGACTGATACCATATGTTAGGATTTTGCATTTTAATGTGCTGTTGGCACCACAAACACTTACAGCGATGTCTTTTCTTCTATTAAAGTGTCCTGATCTCACCCCTCACACCTCACAAAATTAAACATTTTCAAGTCTGAGGTAAGAACTTGCACAGCTTGGTCATTCAGTTGCCCTCTTTAATAACCAGCATTTAATGATTAGCTAGCCATGTGAAAGTTCCTCCCTTGTGAACTGAGCAGAGCTGATCTCAAACTAACCGCCTGACATTGTTGTACTTTAGCCAATTACTGGTATAAAAACACAGTATTGTTCCACTTCTGCAGTGGCGAAGAAGGGGCTGAACTGCTGCAGTCTTGTCTGCTATTTCATGGTAAAAATAAAATAAAAAAGTGACATATTCTTTGGATACCAAAGGTTATAGTTGTAATACACAGCTTTTAATTATAAATTTGCCTAGATTTAAAGACTGGGATAGGTAAAGTGTAATTGTTTGATTTTGATGTATGAAAATCTTTTCAGAAACATTTTTTTCTGTGTGGATGTTTTTATCTTGTGAAAATCACCAGCTAGAAATCATAGTCATTCTACCATCTAATTTGCCAGTATTTAATTACATAATGCAAAAGTTCACACAAACTCTATGAATAATCATGAATTATCCATTTCTCAGTGCTCGCTCAGCTGAAGTTTGTACAGAGCGTACTGCCAAACTAACAGAGACTTTTTCCCCCCATATTTCCCCAAAAACTGTTTGTGCAGCATGATCCAGGAGCTGTATAGACAAACTGTTGCACCAATATTTACCTCATTATTGCCTCCATGTTCCTCTTTTGGAAGACTATTTGCTGATATGCGCAATCAGAGCACTGCCAGAGAGCAAAACAAAAGAGTGAGTATTAAAATTCCTGAGATATAAGCAGATGTAATACATGACAAGCTGGTTACAAGTCACTAGACTTATAACCGGCTTGTCATGTATCACTGGTCACTGTTTTCATTTAGTAAAGTGAAATAAATATCGATGCAAGAACAACATAAAAGGTTTGTTTAATGGCTGATACTAGACAATGAACTGAGTACTCCAGTTTGACAAAACGTTTTGATGATAACATCTACATTTCACTAATATAATGTTCTCCCCAAAAAACTCACTCTAAAGATTCTATTGACTCACATTATAAATAGTAACTGAAACAATTCTACTTTACCTGTAGCTGTATATTTTACTTTTATGTAAAGGTTTAATCAACAAAAGTTACACCTTTTAAAAAAAAGGTGATAAGTGATTATAATGCATTATAATATGATTATTATTGTATTACCGCTATGAGAAGTCTAACACATTATAATCTGTGCAAATAAATGTCAGTTTATGACCAACAAGTATGAAGTCTTATGATACTTAACCTTATAAGTCATTATAACACCTCCATAATGTAATGGTTATTTTTTTTATAAAGCATTATGAATATTTATGAGTGCTTATAATAATGAAGCAGATTTTAACACATTATAAGTATGTTTTATGAGCGTCATAGAAAGTGTTACCAAATGATCCTCAATTACAGACAAATTACACACGCTTTGTTTTAAAAGCGAGGTTGAGTTTGGGGGAATTAGGATTGATGACCTCGGTATTTTGAAACGGCACTGTGAATTGCAAATTAAGTAGACATAATTTGTTATAAATTGGATAATCGGTATTTACCTTCATCTTTGCAGTTCAGTGGCCTTCCGATGGTTGCTTTTTTTAATGTGGAATCTCTCAACTTTTCTTTGTGAAACGATGTTTTAATGTTATTTAAAGTGTTTCGGCACGTATACTTTAAGATTAGTCAAAACATCTATCGCCCGAACAGGGACTTGAACCCTGGACCCTCAGATTAAAAGTCTGATGCTCTACCGACTGAGCTATCCGGGCTCTGCCAAAACCCTGACGTGGCACCTTTACTCATACCTGTCCTATCGGGTGTTTTTCCTGCTGCAGAAACATTTCATCAGTAGTCCTCGCGACACACTGATCGATTACTTTTCCCATCATGGCCACATTTCACCTTGACCTCTCTATCACCAACACAGGAGTTGTCTAGACTCTTAAGTAAATCTTGCTTTTGAGCTGCAGGAGGCACTTACCAAAAAAAAGGGCAGCATTATGAACACAGCCCTCAGTGTATTGCTGACATAATGGCACACATGGAAAACATATACAAGAGGAGGCAGCCACGTGTATTATACAAAGTGCTGGAAGACTGAATTACTCCACTCAACATGAAGCCACTAGAGCAGTAGTTCTCAGTGGGGTGCGGGGAGGTCCTTGAGGAGCTTCCAGGGGATCCTCAACAAATGTATTTTCATTATAATCCCATCCATAAGTAAAACAATGACAAAATATATTATACACTTTTAAATAAAACATGTAAAAGTAGCTACAGATCTTAGCTCAGTGGTCCAATGGGGTCAGTTTATGGGGTCCCTGACGTGAACAAGTTTGGGAACCACTGCCCCACAGTAACAGGTTAATGCAACACTCTAGTGGTCATTAGGAAAGGTTAGGGCAGGCTCAATTTGGGTTTTAATCTACCGCCATCTAGCGGCAGTGCGCTGAGGTACAGGTGAGCCTCGCTGACGTCATTCAATAATAAGGAAGTAGCGCCGAGCAGGTAGAAGATTTCTATCAGATTTGTCTTTTATGTACTGTAATTTACTTAATAGACTTAAAAACAAAAAGACCTAACACTGAAGTCTCCGCTGGCTATTGGAACTCTCTATCTCAGACGCTGATCCCATGTGGTCCCTCTTCTTAATAATAGTTTATAAAGGAGCTCTATGGAGAGATACACAGTCCACAAAGTCATCGGTGAAGGATCTTTCGGTCGGGCTTTGTTAGTCCAGTGTAAATCCACTAAGGAGAAGTATGTGGTCAAGGAAATCCAGCTGCCAAAGGTAGGTATGCAAATAAAGATGTACGTTACTGTAGCTTCATCCTCACCTGGAACAGGTTCAGGACATGAACTGCATCACCCCCATGCAAAAAGACATTCTGGTAAAAAAAAAAAAAAAAAGAAGAACTAATCATAATCATCATAATAATAAAAAAAAAATGTGGATGACACATACAAACATGTTGGATTTGTACCATACGCTGTGTAGAAAAAGCACATTGCTGCAGATTACATTTGAATCCAACCTGTTATGTTATAGCCTGGGGTTGGATATATGGAAATGTTATTTGCAGTATGCTGATAACATAGCAGATTGTTGCCCACGCAGAGCCGTGGAAGCTGTTTGTTTTGCATAATAGAGAAACGCATTCGTGCTTTTATTTGCATTTTTATAGAATCAGTCCAAATTTGACAGCACCAGGAGAGAAGCCATCCTCCTGTCCAAACTGAAGCATCCCAATATTGTGGCTTTCTGGGAGGCATTTGAAGGTAGGTATTCACGCACACTACTCTCCCTTTAAAACTCATTACACCACATTTTGGTCTCTTGTATTAGTTATTATTATTTGGATTGCACAATAGCCAATGTGATTGTGTTTGTTCAGCTGATGACCTCCTGTGTATTGTGATGGAGTACTGCGGTGGAGGAGACCTGCTTCAGAGGATCCAGCAACAGAAAACTGTGCAGTTTTGTGTTGATGATGTAGGTCTCAACTACCTGCAACTATTTTCACAACTCAGTGTCAATGTTTGTTCTCTTTTTAAATTTTGTTTTATTCATTTTTTTTCCAGATCTTGAAGTGGTTTTCACAAATGTGTGCTGGTGCAAAACATATCCATGATAAGCGGGTTTTGCACAGAGATCTGAAGTCTAAGGTATGGTAGTCTCTTAGTTAGTTAGGTAGTTCTTAATTACTATATACTGTACATCTTAATGGATTTTGCTGTGTGGGAAACAGACTGTTTAAATGTGTCCTCAGCCATACGTTGAACAGGCTTTACAAGCTCATGTGGAAGATCAGATTTTCTTTTTGTTTGTTCTCTGATTCAGTACAAGAGGTCAATCATTTTGTTTATTGGTTGGTTGCATGGTGATAGAATCTCAGTGTGAGCGCTGTGCAGTGAAATGAGCAATGATGATAGTGCTGATTGAGATAAGATCACAACATTATTTCTCACTTATGCGTCATATCATCATATTCTCATGGTTGGCTGCTCTTACTTTTGCCTCATGCTAAGTCATCACTTCTCTCTCATTTCCTTACACAGAACATTTTCCTGACAGATAATGGGACAATCAAGCTCGGGGACTTTGGCTCAGCATGTATTCTGAACAGGTACAAGAAGATAAAGTCAGCAGTTTTCTTTAAGTTAATGCACTTATAATTTGCTGCAGTTACATTTTCAAATTTCAATTGTGTTTCAGCTCAAAGGCTTATGCTCATGCATATGTTGGGACCCCATATTATGTCGCTCCAGAAATCTGGGACAACAAGCCATACAACAATAAGAGGTATACTAACATGTCTGTTGGATCAGTTCCTCCATTTGATATGGCACAAGATAAAATGAAGCTGTCATGACTTTGGGTCAATGTCCATGTGGTGTAATTGGGTAATTACAACAGGAAGTATTAATTGCTAAGGCAAGAGTCTAAACCTTCACAATATATAGCAACATTTTGAGAGAACATGAAAAAACAGATGCTGCATGAATGCGTATGATGCACAAAATGCACTACAAAGAGCTATATGCATACAGACAGTGCTCAGGTCTTTGTAGGTGAATTGAAGAAAGCTACACACCTATATGTATGTCATTGTTTACTCATGTTTCCAACATATCCACAGAATTTGCAAACATGGATATGTGTAAAACCCCTTGGAGAGATTAGACGTGTACAGAAAAATGACAATATAATGCACATAATATGAGTATTACTTTAGAGAGGGAAAGCAGGAAATGTGTCACATGGCTCACAATGAGAGAAGTACTTTATACATTCTCTATTGTTTCCTGGGAAAGTTAAAAAATCACTGCATGGACTGAAAACTCTCTCTCATTTTCTCACAGTGCTTGTGGGAACCTGAGACTTGAGTGTTAGTTGTCAAATGGACAACAGACAAACTTTTGAATTAAATAAACTACCAAAAATCAACATGATCTCACCTAGGTTTTTTTATGTTTGCCTACAGTTTTAGCTTTGATTTTTTTGATGACAAAACTTGTGAGTGCATTGCTTTTCAGTAGCCAGCGATGTCAATAGGAGTGCCAGTAAATGCACCAACAATGAAAAGTTTTCATAACAGTGCCTGTTCTCAGCTGAGTTCTCAGCTCAACAGAGATTATATAACTCATGCGTGGGTCAGTTGATCTTGTACCGCTTTCCCTGTGCCAGTACATGATGAATGTCTGTTGTAGATAAATAACTGCCTGTATATTTATCTGTTCTGCAGTGATGTGTGGTCTCTGGGCTGTGTTCTCTACGAGCTCTGCACCCTGCGACACCCGGTACTTACCCTCCCTTCACTCTCCATGTACCACAGGTTTGGGGCCCAGGCCTCTCTCCAAATATTGTCAATAAATCATTGTATAAAATACTTCTGCTTCACAGCAAGTGACTGCAAAACCTTTGTTGTGAAATGAGGGAAGCTCAGTTTTTATGAACTGCTGGATTTTTTAAATTGCTTTAATGTTTCGGTGTGGTTTGTGTTCCTGGAGATCTCACACGTCTCACATCTCGCTCTTTTGTTCAGTTCCAGGCGCCCAGCTGGAAGAGCCTGATTCTTAAGGTGTGTCGGGGTACGTACCCTCCCCTGCCAAACCACCTGCCTTATGAGCTGCAGTATTTGGTCAAGCAGATGTTTAAGACAAATCCAAAAGACAGGCCGTCCCTGCACACCATCCTCACCTCTCACCGTGTTTCCAGACTGCTGCGCACACATCTGCTCCCCCAGGTAAAAACACAGTCACCACCTGTGGACCTAAAGTGCACTTCACTACGGTTGAGTGAGCTCCCTACAAGGTGATAGTCACTCAAGCAGTTGAACGTGAATTGATTTTATGGCGGCCCATCTATCAGAACGACATACTGTCACGGCATGGTGTCAAAGTGAGAATTTAAACTCTTACACAACCTCCCCAGCTGTGGTGACCCTATGTGGAATCTGACCTTTGACAAGCAGCTGTTAGTTCAGATGGCCGTAGAGCTCATGTTATGTGTTTGATTTACTACATTGCTTTGAATCTTTTACAGGCGATAGAGGCGGAGGAACAGGGGAGGCGTACCGGGCGATGGAACAGAGAAGAGGGAAAGAAGGTGGTCAGTGTTCTGGGAGAGAAGAGTTTAATGAAAACATCAACATTTGAAGGTAGCATCAAAGTTTCAAAGTTTCAAAGTTTCAAAGTTACAAAGTTACCAAGTAACCAATCATGACCAATCATATGATGCAATTCTGGGAGAATCACATAACTGAAGTTTTTCTGAAGACTAGTATAAATGTACATGTGGTTTTCAGTGAGAAAATTAGCGCCATTTTCAATGTTTAAAAAAAAAAAAAAAGAATTATAACTAAGTAACCCTTTACCCCAGGCATGGAGTCAGCTGAGGTTTCCTGTGAAAGCAAAGAGACCGACCCTCGAAAGCAGTGGGCTGCTGAGCCATCGGACTCTGTGCTGCAGATGTTGGCCAATGCCAGCCTCATCTCATCTGACAGCATGGCATCAACCTGCCAGACCATCACAGGTTCTACTGCTAAAAGTATGCTAGCAGCAACAGCAGCATACACGTACAAAAAGTTTGGAGGCTAAAATATGAAATCAGAGTGTATCAGCTATATCCCTGTTGGTGTAGGTGCATCAGAGGAGCCAGAGAACAGTAGGCAGAGGAGAAGATGGGAGAAAGATCCTCCCGAGAGGCTTCTGAGCGCGTTGGAGAAGGCTGGAATTAGCCGAGCCTTCAGCACCTTTTTAATCCACAGAGGAGGTCTGATATCTGAATGCATTATTATTAGAAGCTACTTTGCTGTAGCGCACAACAAACTAGCCGAACTTGTGCGGTAGATTATATAACAGCCCTTTTTGGTGTTGTGGTTCCTATTATCAGCTGACAATCCTCTGGTTGGACCCCTCTCCCAGCCACAAGGTGACGACATTGATGGCCTGAAACAGGAAGTGTTCCTAGACGAGGACCGCCTGCATCCACGCTCTGATGACGAGGACACGTGAGTAAAGCTGACGGTTCACTCTATTTAACACAACATTACCAAGGAGGAACATAGTCTGTGACTCTCTATTCAGTGCATAAGCGGAATAAAAAGGTCAAATATCTGTTCCATGCCTTTATTCAGATGCTCAGTTGATTTTATGCATTCTTAATGTAGCTTTTAAGGGCCATTAGAACTGGTTTAGTCCTTTATGTAGAACTCTTGTAAAGATGCAAAGGACTGATGTGTGAATTGAGTGGGAATGTTTTCCATTTTGTTTCTCAGTAAAGATATATGGCAAAAAAAGAAACATGATAAAATGCTTTGCAACTCACTTTTTAGGTCTCCAAAACAGAAAATGTGGGCTGTACAGCAAATGATGAAAAAGCAAAAATCACTGCACCTGGCAAAATAAACACGGTTCACATCAAGGTTCACATTAAACATTCATATGTACAGAGAACGTTGCGTGACTCTCCGTTGGGTATCTGTTGAATGTACGGAATGTACTTGGTTTATATTAATTGTATATGTGACCTCCTATATGAAAACAAAGTTATAACGTACTGTGTGTCCTCTTCACAGGGACTTTGAGGAAGAATCTTCATGTGACTGGATAGATGAAGTTGAGAAAATGTGTTCAGAACACTAAAGCCACGTTCATTCAGAGCCTATGCAATCACAAGGCAGTCATTATTAATGTTTACATTCACTGAAAACAGTTTGTACTGTTTGTACATACCAAGATCATTTCACTTGACTCGGCTTTTACATCAGGTTTAAACCAAGTATACACATCTTGTTAACCTCAGTGAGTTTTTCATGTTGTATTTTTCAATCTCTGCACTGCTTTTTGTGTCACACAGTTGTATATGGCTGCAACAAACACACTAAGATTTGAATTGAATACTGTTCAACTTGTTATAAAAACCTTTTTTACATAAATATATTTCAGTTGTGTGTGCGTGCTCTGTCTCTCATTTGATTAAAAACATCTGCTGTGCACTGCTCAGGTTACCAATGATAACATTCCCATTAGATTGAGGTCTGGAAGCTCCTGTTTGGCTTGTCGGGAAAACAGGAAATATTAGGCCCAGAGCAGCTGGGTCTCCGTGGGGTCACATCACTTTGAGCCTGCCTGCACATTTTGATGTCCACTTCCTCTGCAATATCAAACGTAGACTAAACATGTTCAGTTGTTGATATTCTTTCTTTTATTTTCTTGGCGAGGCACTGACAAACCATACATGTGGTCCCTGTAGCTGTTATTTTTAATTTGCTCTGACCACAATGGCGCAGACACAAAAAGATTGCAATGCGGTCCCACATACAATTAATGTGATGAATGATGATATACCACTAGGTGGAGTTGAGATCTGTGGTGTGAAGTCTTATGAGGAGGAAGTAAGAGAGGTTACATACAAGTAAGAGACAAAGAAAAGATATAATTATGTCTTTTGATACTAAATTGTACATGAGTTGACGATGAGTTTTTGACTAACAAATGTTTCAGACATTAATCTTAAACGGTTTTTCATTAATCTGTTCAAATTGAAATTAGTTGTTTATTATATTTTTTTAAAATGCAAGATGAAAATCTCACCCTCTCACCCTTATGTGAACATAAGGCACTATGTTGTTGGTTATTGGCACCTTAAAGAACATAAAGACCTCTAAGATAAGGGAACGAATAGAGCATGTTCCTCTTTTTGTTTTTCCAAATTAGAGGCTTGACAGAATAGAAGAAAAGCAAACAATAGTTTAACCTCAAGTTTGGCAGCAATAAAACAAAAGCCAAGCCTCGCCCATGGCAGTTTGGGCTCGACAGGATATAGATACTACAGACCCTCGAGTCAATAAACCATAATGATGCTGATTCACCAACAGTCACACCAGGGATGGATTATCCTGCTACCAGTTCCTGCAGTGGCATTGGCTGCCAGGAGGACTCCACGATTAGAGTCTTATGCCAGATGTGTTTTATTGAGGAAACCCAGTGCTGCAGTTCAGCCCTTATCTTGAAGCCACACTGGGGTCCAGGGATCATTCTCCAGCCCCCCGCTTTTTTATTATTACTATTCAGAAATTTCCCCTGTACCACCATGTTTAGTAAAGCTACAGATAGAGTGTAAAGTACAGCAGCCAAGCTAGAACACCATCGTGTGTGTGTCCTGTAGATAGGAGGGTCTCCCATCAGGGGAGACCCTGACAGACAGTGTCTTTATAGCGCAGTCATGTTAAAAGAAGAGTTTGTGCCATTAGGGTATGTAATTGTTATTCAACTTCACATATGGAGTGTGAACTGAAATGTGTACTTCAGTATCAAAATTTGTACTAAATGCTTGGTTGAATTCTCTAGCTTCTTTGATCAGAAATGTTTGGATATACAGACTCTACAGCTATCTCTTGTAGTGATATAGCTAAATATGCTACCCATATTTTCTTTCCATTACCTACATGGGCCTCAATCCCTGTTGTGTTGTTGGTGGTGTGTTTGGTTGACTTTCTCTTTCTTATTCAGGCCTCTAATGAAAAAATAAAAGCCAAAAAACATTTCATTATATTGTCTAATAAAACACCATAAAATAGAGCCTTTCTGACACAATCTCAACAAAAAACTTAACATTATACATTTCACAAAGACAAGGCAAGGCAAGTTGGTTGTTTTTTCAAGTGTTCCTGTTATTTTGTACATGCCTTTTTTTTTTTTTTTTTTTTTACAGCAAGGGAAGATTGATTCCTTTCAAAAAATCCTGACTGAACAATTTTCTGAAGTTGTTCTCCTGAAAATATACAACCACGCAAGCAGATGAACAGGGACTTCCTCTTCCAGGAAGGATGTGAAGTCTGTTGTATCTCAATGGCTATAAATGGGTCAAAAAAACAGAAATTTCTGTTTGAATGAATTCCACATTTGGGTTCTTACACTCACGGTGAACAGCAGAGTGAGTAGGTCAAAGTGTAAACATAACTTTCCTTTTATATCAAACGGATGATACAATTCCTTGCACCCACTGAAGCTGACCCTAAACAATGAAATGTAACATGACATCACTCAGTTCATCTCTGCTGCAATTTTGTTGACAAGTACAAGAAAACCACAATGCCTTGTGTGCAAACGGAGCGGCTCGCATGAGAGAAATCAGTGGAACTAAGGCACACTTTGTGATGTAGCGTTTCCGCTCTCGCTATCCCTGTTCGTCTTGCCTTGCAGTCTTACTTTGCTTAAAACATGCTACATCCTGACTGTATTTCAGCATTGAGTCACAGCGAGGTTGCATCTATAGACACTGCTCAGACATCTAATCTGAAGAGCTTCATTGATTTTCTTCCGCTCATCCTGGTGACCTGATAGCAAACAATCAAGTAACTTCCCCTCTTATCAAATGATGCACAAAAGGCCTTTCATTTTGTCTTTTCAGGAGATTGTCCATACACCTCGACCCTCTGCTTCTGTCATCAACCGTGATGAAATATCGATGCTTGTTATCTGTGACAATCTCTCTTCCCCTTTTTGTCTGTCTGTCTTGTTTTTGTGGCCTTTTTTTCTGAATGCTAGTTTCACTCAGGAAGAGCTCTGCAGATGCAAGATGACCCAGTGATCTCAGTCTGGCTACCGATGCTTAGAAAGTCTTCTTTCAGTTTTCTTATTCAGAACAAACAAAGGGAGACTTTGTTTTTTGGGGGTTTTTTTTTTTTACAATTCCACTACTTTTATAAATATGTTTAGCTGTATTACTTTCTGCGCTGTAATAGAGTTTTTATTAGACATTATAGCCTCCCTGCTATCGACACACAGTGAGGGAAACAATGGAATCTGCTACCATGACTCATCCAGTAAGGAGAAGGGCTGTTTATTTTTCATGGGGAGCAGTTCTTCCTGTTAATAACAAAGCACTTAGGCGGTGGAGTTGGGAGTCTCTTTGCAACTATAAATATAGGAGCTGTCATTGTTATGATTATTTCGAGCCCTCTGCAGTGACCCTCCATTGTCTGCTGCCAGTGTTTTGTTGCTCTGTATCAGACAATAGAGACTGGCGAGGCCAAGCAGGGTTTGTCGTGGAACAGTACAGTTCATCAGGCATTCAAAGTAAAAAGGTCAGTTAAATTTGGAACCCCCGGGTCATGTGAAGTGGGACTCCATAGATGTCGTCGGACAATTTACAGTTTTACACACTACTATTGTTTGTGGCTCACTTGCTAATGGGCCCATCCACCTTAAGGCAGGGTCACAAGCCCTGCTGCCCTGGATCTATACCATTCTTCCTTTGAGCTGATAATAGATCAGTAGCAGACAACAGTTTCAGCAGAGCCTCTAAAAACTTTCCTCTTGTAGTTTACCTACATGCACTCTACTAAAATTGACTGATCCTTGGATTTAAATACAATAAATTGTATCGTTTTTTGCTTTTTCATGTCAGATGGGAAATTTTATATGAGATTTTGTACATTGTTGGTGCCCAAAGGATGAATCCTACTGGCTTTGGTGATCCTCTGACATGAGGTAGACAGTTTTAGCTTTTTGTGAAATATACCGTATTAATAGCTACATAGACTAAACTAAGAGCAAACATTGTAAACATTACACCCTCTTAGTATACTCAAAGCACTTCTGTGCTTAAATCTAGCCTCACAGAGCCATAACCAGACATAACAAATTGTGAGTGTGATGATCTGATCTAATAGTGAAAGTTCAGCCTATGTCTCATACGTATAGTGTTCCAATTTCAACTCATGGACTTACAGGTTCATTCTTTCTCTTTTTGTTTCAGAATGACAAGTGTGAGAATTTAAGCTCCAGTTACCTTATTGCCTCACTGATCTACTCAGTCATGTAAACATGAACCTCATGCTAGATAAGATCCCCCCCCCCCCCCCCATGATGTCAGATTTTGGTTTGGATATATATCTCTGTTTCAGAGATGCCTGTAGCTGCCTGTAGCGAGAGATGCCTGTAGCTATACGCTACAGGCAGCGTTTAGCTTTCTTGTGAGATTGAAAATTAAAGCTTGTTTAACAATTTAAAATAACATTGTTGCCCAGACATATTTATCTGTCTTTAAACAAGCACATGTGAGGGAGGCAGTTTCATTAATTTACAAAATGAGTTAGATACAGATTGATTCAAGATTACAACTGCTTGATATGCAACACATGAAAACAAGGGATACTACAGCAGCCCAGGCTCCAGAATAAATTAAATCACTCTGTCTTGTGATTCTGTGTAGTGGCGCAGTTAGTTTATATCTCAGCGTGCAATCTAAAACTGTGCATACACACTGCAGAAGTTCAAACTAGACAGACTGATCAGTGATGGGTTCATGTTTGATCTCTTTATCAGCCACTTGGACTTTCCAAGCACAAATGACACTGTTTACATCACTGGAAAGTTCCACACAGTGAAGACCTATGAATACACTGTTCCGTAATAGTGATGGCTGATTTAATCAAACAATAATGTTGCATGTTTTAGCCCCTGTACTAAAATACATTTGCTTTATATTCTTATTGCTGAAAATGAAAAGCTACAGTGTTTCACATTTTCTCATGTTTTTTGTCAGCCATCGATTTCCATTAATTTCCGTGTAGCATGGAAATCATTCGGCAGACTCTTGAAGCTTAAAATTGACTGTAAAGTTGTGTAATCTATCACAGTTGATGTGGAGTCTGCAATAATTATAATATTGCATAATCATGGCTGGGTACGGATAAAATAGCTAAAGACAAAGTGTATTCTTTATGTTAAAAATCTTAAACTCTGCAGCATTGTTTGCAAAGAAGTCAATTTAAACACAGTCAGTTTATAATGATGAAATATCAATTATCATTAATTAACTGATCAATTGATCATCATTATATGGTGGTACCTCTGTGTGAACTGTTATTAACTTGTTTTTATCTGTCTAACTGTGTGGTTTGTTTTGGGGCAATGCAGATAACCTCGGGGGTATCAATGAGCCGTGTCCTTCCCTTAGGCCAGAGTGCCAATAAATTGGAGATGTCTCTCCAAGACCCTGGCTCCCTTTTCCAGTTCAAAGGGATGTGGAGGTCGTATTTAAAACATGCCATCTTCAAGTTTGAGAAGGAACTTGCAGTGTTCTTTGGGGTGGCGCAATCCATCTTTAGAAACTATAAAATAAACAACAACCATGATTAAACCCTGCTAAGACTGTCAGAGTGGGTTAAGCAGATGAGGACATATCCTTCCTCAGGAATTAGACAAGGATTTAAAGAGAAAAGGAGACAGAATTGTGTTTAAGACAAGAGGGAAAGTATTGTGTTGTCTGAGAAGCTTTGTGGAAATTCCTCATCGAAACATACTGACCTCGGTTCTGACCTGTAAGCGTCAGCTTTTGTGTGTGGCTGTGCTGTGAAGTGTGCTATGGACATTTGTTTATGAGTGTGTGCTGTAGTCGTATATATATATATAGTGTCAACAAAAAAATAAAGAGTTAACATTGCTCACAAGCCACCATATGAAGGTCATAACTTAACAAAATGTGGCAAAAAATGCCCAATTATGACACTGATAAGTTTGTTCATACTGTGTTTGACCAGATCTGCTCTTGGTTGCAACTAATGAATCCTATAAAACATTGTCTAATAAAATAGCAACTTAACATATTGAAATCTTATTCCCTTAAGTTGTCACATTTTAAGACTGTTTTCAGAGAATGTTTTCATGATCATTTATGAGTATTTTACATAAATAATTTGATGTTATATGCAACAGTTTATTGCATAAATAGTAAGGGTATATTTTTATATGTGAAAATTTTGCAGCATTTCTATTTTTACATTATCTTTTACCACAACAATACTTGGGCATACAGGTCATGTGGTTGTTGTGTGGTGTGACCCAGTGACCTTTCCTTTCTCTCATGAGACTGTCAGTCAGACAAGTGCGCTGTCTTCTCTGGTTAGAAGTTGTTGCTACAGGAGTGGATTAATTACTTTACATTGACTGGCCAGACACTGATTAAATGCCCAGAATGATTCCCACAGAGGGAAACCCCAACCTGTTCCATCAAGGAGAATGCACCTAATCATGATGCTTTTTTTCCTTCAAGCAAAAGTTGAAACAGAAGATTTGTATCTCACATATATGTATTGGAGGTACAGACAACCTGCAGTTTACAGCTCTTTGATAGATGTGGTGAGGTGTGGTGGGGTGTTTCCAGGGAAGAAAATTGTCCTGGAAACATGAGCGTGCCTGTGTGTATACAATTTAAGCATGTATGAGTGTTTATGGGGATTCCCGGTATAATTCACAGAATGGATTTTATCAGAACTGCTACCGTTCTTCCCGCGAATCGCTTCGCAGTTCAACAAAAAACCACACAAACACACAAGATAGTATAGTATAGTATAGTATAGTATAGTATAGTATAGTATAGTATAGTATAGTATAGTATAGTACTAAATAAACTTTACTCATCCTCTGTCAGATTTTGCAAAAGCACAGGAAATTCTTGGCTCCTAAATGACTCTCCCACATGCTCCTGTCATCATTTTCAGGCACAAACAAGCTCTGAATTCTTGCCTTAAGGTTAATACTCATCCGGTCAATGACGAGAAGAACAATGACAGGCATTGTGCACACTCTCTTTGTCAAAGTAGTTAAAATGCCCAAATTTCATTTCCTGGCTGCATTGCTGTAATCTATATGACACCAATGTGAGCTTTCCTGCTCTGAACAGGATGGAAACGTTGCTTTCTGCATACCTGCTTTTGAAAACATCATCATATTCCAATGAAGGGAGTGTTTTATCAGCATGTTGTTTATGCTTTCTGTTTCATTCCAAAGATGTTATGCAACCGAGAGCTGATCTGGTCAAATAACTCCTCCAGGGGTTGATAAGGACTGTTTATGGTTCAAGGCGACAGGGAGTTTGGAGGATTACATGTGACTGGTTGGTGCAGTTATTTAGCCTACCTCCCTCCTTGCAGACACTGAGCTCCTTCCACCACTGGTTATTGGTTCAGTGCTGTCTCTGATTTTGGAATGAGTAAGACTGTTGTGCTAGCACAAGCAAGATCCTTCTTTTTGTCTAACCACATCCTGACAAATGATTACTTAACACGATGTTCTGTCTCCCGCATTGTGTGTTTTTATTGCCTTCTCCTTTCCAGTCAGGAAAGTTACCTTGCAAGCAAGTAATCTGACCCCCTTGAGGATGATTTTTTTTTTATAGAGCAATAATAATACCTGTTTACCACAAAACCAAGATGGAACTGTAAATACCATAGATGTGGAGTAATTGTGGGAAAAAAATGTTGATATCTAAATTGTCTTTGGCCATATCAGGGTAATGACAGCCATTTCCTCCTAAATTTATCCTCTGAGCCATGTGTGGAAAAGGGTTCATTATCTTCTACAGGGACCCCCTTCCCCCAGCTCCATTTAGTGGGATAGGCTATTCCCTTGTCATGTGATCCAGAGTTGTGGAGTGAGTCTGAGGACGAGGACCTCACCCTGATCTACCCCACAAAACCTCATCTTCCCCAAAAAACACACTTTTTGAGGTCCCTGTCAATGCCCCAGCAGAAATTACTCCTGACACAAGTTCTCAACACACCAGAGGATCTCCAGTCAGTTAGGAGAGACTGAACTTCAAAGTGCACATTTAGAGAAAACATGCTGGGATTACCACATGGGAATATGAACCTAAAGCTATAAATTAAAGGCCATATCCGGACTTGTTTTTGTCTCTGCTAAGACTTAGAAGATGGTACTGACTGTGATGACCCTGATGAAGACGGCTCATCAACCAAAACACTGGTTTTGTTTTGTGTGACCTCAGGGCATTCCAGCAATAATTTAAAAATGATTTATTTATATAAAGATTTATGCAAACTACTAGATGTCAAATCCTCTTTGAATGTCATAACCTTAGAAATGTTTATGAGTGTGAAATTTTCACATTTTCTTTGCATCACTGACAGTAAAATTTCACAGATCCTTGGCCCACCTTGTACTATGATGCATGCACCCATCTAAAATTACTAGAGCAACGCAGAACGTATGTGACGACAAGCAGTGCAGCGTCTGTGTTTTCTCACTCTGCAGCCTGCTGGGAAGGAGAGGTCAGGCTGATTAGATAACTGTTGTGTATGCAAAGGAGCCTGCTGGGCTCACGTGAGGGGTCTGAACCTTGATACAGAAAACTTATACAAACATAATGTACACACACAAATGTCATGTTCTTGGCATTAAGCAACATGCTCAATGGTAACATTTCAGAAACTTCTACTTACATAAGACACTGTTTTTGAGGAAGGTGCTGGCCGTTTTTCAGAGAGGATGAGAAAATATCTAGTAAGATTTATGTTTCCCTTATTTCATTAAATTCAATTCCCTCTGGGTGCAAAATTACCGATAAACGTTTTAGATAATCAATGTTTTTACATAGCTAAAGTACAATTAAATTGTTTGTCCCTCTCTGTCTCTGCCCTGACCTTTGGCCCAGACGACAACAGCCATGCACACTTGGAGGTAAGATAAAGGTTATATCTGTCTGAATACGCAACCTGGCAGCTGCTTGACTCATTCAGACTGTTATGCACAATGATTAATCAACAATGTGTATTTTTTCTTCTTGAATTGAGTCACTGGGATGACAATTCTAGGGTGATGCTCAGTAAGCATGTGGCAAAGTTGCAGCTTATAAACTGAAGATGCCACTTTGAGATGACTTTCAGTGCAGATGACATGAGCTGCTATAATGTCAAATCGTACTAGTTTGTTTTCATAACAGCACAGGTCTTTAACTCTATCCCTGACCTGCCCACATGGCTTCAGAACCAGAGTTATAGATGCTATATGAATAAAGTGCAGCTGGGTGACCTTCAGGCTATGTCAATAAAGTTAGAACACCATGTGCTTTCTGTTATTCTTTCTCATGCTGCGTGAACTCCTCACTGATGCCATATCACTTGTAAATTTGTCCACAGCAGGACAAATATTTCACACATCTGTTTTTCCAGTAAACTGCAAAAAGGATTTACTAAAACTTAAATCTACCTTGTATGATTTTCATACATGGTGAGAATTGTGATCTTTAGTTGATCAAAGACATCCTGATTTATTGTGAGGCTGTAGTGACTGTACTGTTCTGGTGCGGAAGACCAGCCTTGTCAGAGATGATATTATAAACACCATGTCCTTGTGGAGGAGGAAAAAAAAATGTTACGGGATGATAAAATGGAATTCCTATGTAGGTTAAGTTAAACATAAAAGACTCTACACTGGTTTAACTCCTGTCTAGTCCCAACTGATCCACTCAGTGTGTTTGAGCAGACATCATTCTCTTATGCATTACAATTAGGCTGTTTCTACAAAGCCTATTACATGTGTTTTTTTTTGTTTTTGTAATGTAATAGTCTGTTCCTGGCAGTTGCCATTAAATAAAGACTTCCTCCACCAGTTGTTACCACACAGGAAGCTGGCACTCCCCAGTGGGGGTCAGAAACATTTCAACAGACTTCCTAGTTCTACTTCTTAACCTCCTCATTTGCATGCCATAGACAATTGAAGGTGAAGAACTAGTTCAGTGGTGTAAAAGAGATGCTTGTTTGCTGTAGTTGGAAACACAACACTCTCCACATGACTTGTGCAAACCGGAGGTTGAAAAGTCTGTCATGCAGGTTTAACGTTGTAAATCAACAGGTATGACAGGTAAAAGTCAAGTCGAATTTGGGTCAAAATGTCAACATTTCAAATGATTTAAATTCCACAGACAAAAAAAACCTGAATCTAATTGACAAAAGGTTTCAAGTGCAACTGGTTTGTTTTAGACGGTACATGACTTTTATTCATCACTGTGGCATGAGTGCAGTATCTGAAATTCTGTGTCAGTGCATTAAATTGCCAATAATGACAGAGTCTACAATGAAGTGCCGCCAGAAAAAAAAGGCACTTCGGCACTTCTATTTGTAACGTACAAATAAAACAAGTAAAAGGCCCTGTACAATCTATAGCTTGATATACATTTAATTTAATAGATACTATTCTAAAGTTAGCACCACAACTTACCACAGAAATGTACAGATATACAAGCACATGTAGCATTCAGTATCATAACTGTCCTGCTGTTCAGTGATCACATTTCCTCCCAGGTCACTGGCAGAGTAATTAAACATAATACAATTACAGTATATTCCACAGGTAAGTGATATTTGTAAGCAGTAATAATGAATCCACAGATGTGAACAAAGGGTCATAGAGTAACACTGCAGAACACAGGATGTCAGTGCCAAGTCAGTATGTTTGCCCTGAGATGAAGACTGAGATCATATAATACTCTTTGGCAAGTCATAAAGCACAAAAAAAAAAATCAGTTTCCAATGTTCTCATGGAGGTATGGATTTCTATTGAAGAATGGATTTTGATATCTTTCATGCTGAGTTTAGCAACCCCACTGTCACACTGACGACTCATTGTGAAACACTTTAGCTTTAAGATTCTTCAGGCTGCACTGCAGGTTGGAGCTGGTTTCTGACTGCAGGGCTTCCGAAAACTTGACGTCATATCCACGATTGCTCTGAGACTTCCTTTTGATGGAGTTCTGGATGGTCTCTGAGGTGAAGTAGTACACAATGGGATCAAAGCAGCAGTTGGACACAGCGATGCAGAGGGCTATTGGGTAGATGGTTCGGACCACGGACTCCACAAAACAGCCCTTCAAGGTTTTAGTGCGGACCAGTGCGTAGAAAACCAAGTTTACATTGTAGGGGATAAAACAAAAACAGAAAATAAAGAGGTGCACAATTATCATGCGCAGGATCTTTGTTTTGTTGAGCTTTCCCCCACGGCTGATGGTTTGGGGGCGACGCAGGGTCTGCAACACCATGATGGAGCAACATACGTTGAGAAGCAGTGGAATGACGAAGCCCACAGTCTCTATGAAGATCACCACCTTAGATAGGTGAGACTTCCACTGATGGGAGGAGAAGTTCTCGAAGCAGAATGTAGCAGTAGCATTGTTGTTCTCTTTGGAAGTGGTATTCAACATGAACCCTGTGGGGAGACTCCCTGAAAGCACTAGCACCCACACTGCAATGCACACTATCCTAGCATTGCGCTTGGTCCTAATTGTCCTTGAGCGAAAAGGGTGCACAATGGCCAAAAAACGATCCACGCTAATGCAGGTGAGAAAGAACATACTGCCATACATGTTTGTGTAAAACAGCGAGACGGACAACTTGCAAAGCACGTTTCCAAAAGGCCAGTTCTGGTTGATGAAGTAAAAGACCCTCAGAGGCAGGGTGAAGACAAACAGCAGGTCAGAGACTACCAAGTTTATCATGTAGGTTGTGGTTTCATTTCTCAGCTTCAGAGAGCAGGTGAATATGTACATGGCCACAACATTGGTGATCAGTCCCACCACAAACACAATGCTGAAGATAGTGCTGTATAGCGGGTATTTAAATCCATCATTCTTGGAGCAGACAGGGCTGTTATTTGACGAGATATTTTCAGTCCATGGCGGAGTGACATTGTCGGTCAGGGGGGTAGTGGTGTACATTCTGAGAGACAAAGAGTGGAGTGATGAGGAGTGTCTATTATATAATGGCTATATAATGAACAAGCTGCTCTGAACAATGAACCCACCGTGAATGGCAAGTAAAGAATAGAACAGTCCTATCTCAGGATACATTGAAAAGCATCTGAGACTTCAGGACATTAGCAGAGAGCACAACTGTCCATGTTAAAGAGGAGTGCAGCACATGGTCAACATCATTCCCTCCCCTGATCCTCATGTAGTTATTTTGTGGGTAACCTCATGTTGAAAAGACCCCTCCCAGAGGACAGAAACCCAGGCTGGAGCGTCCACCCCTCCCCCTGCCCTGTCTCTCGACCAGGCTGCACCACACAAGTTCCAAGCTGAGCTTTACTTACTCAGATGAATCTTTTCACACAAATGCGTCTCCTTTTCACTCAAGAGGTCCCTCACTCCCTGGAGTTGCTGAATCCACAAAAGGAATGATGGCATATCCACATCCAGGTCCGTTAGGAAGATTTCCTCATGGCAAAATCCCTACCCTTTGTCAAAACTCAGTCTTCTGTTTTTGTCCTTTTCAGTTTCAAAGCAAAGTTGTCATCAGCTTTTCACCTCACAAGATCTTGGCCGCAAACCACCAGACTTCTTCCTAGGAGCAGAACTGACATTAAGTTGCACTCCTCCTGTCCGGCTGTGTGTGACAATCTAAGTGTGCTGTTTGCACTTGGGGTTTGTTTCCTGCCCCCACTCCCCTCTTTCTGTTTCTATTTCTATTGCTAACTGACTGAGTCAGTCTCTGTTTCTCAATCTCTTTTCGTTGTTTGTCTCTGCCTCTGACAGCCTCAGGGCTGCTGCTCAGCGTGCATCTCAGAGTGAACTGTTTCTTCTTTGTGCCCGTATCACAGACAGTTTTTGTACTTTGAGGAAAGAGCAGCTGTAGTAACTCCTCCCCTGTTTCCCAGCCAACTCCTCCTACTCTTTTGTCTGCTCTTACAGTTAAAGAAGGAATGAACCAAAACAACATTTCATTGTGAGGGAATTCATCAAGACTGTGCTTATAACTAAGTGTCACGCTCTTAATATGTACACAAATTTTATGAACAGATACTTTTAAAATAAATTATTTGATTACGACTTTTATTATTTAAAACAAAACAACACAATATAGATCTGAATATTGAGTCAAGAGGCTCCAATTGCAGCTTCACTGTGAATAATACATTTTACAAATGAACAATTTAAGCACTAATTTAAATAGTGACCATTCTCTAAAAATACTATTAAAAAAAAGAATAATATATACCACCAATTTTTTAAAGCAATTTTCTTTATGTCAACTTAAGTAGGCCTATAGAATGGTTCTAATGTGCCTTTTTAAGACCAATAATCTCTGGTTCAACAATTGCTTTACTACAAACACATTTATATGTACCGAAGCATAAAAAGCTGCATTATGCGTTGAAACAAATATTTCTAATAACCATAGTAAACAGCCACCTATTTGTGACTTTTCTGGCTAAAATGTGACACGATGAGTGAAGATTAAACGTCTTTGAATTTATGTTTTGTGTAACTTCCAAAACACTGTGTACCCCTTCATGGCATGATATATTGCTTTAATAAATGACAGCATTTCTTGGTAACTCAGTTCTTAAATGTCAGTCAACCTGCTGATAAAAGCTTTAGGTCAAAAGGGCCTGAAAAGTGCCTGAAAAGTGCCTGAGGTGACTGCCTCCACAGGTCTGATGGGAGGTACGGGAAAATTGAACTGTCTCCTTGTTGTTCCTGACAGCCTGTGTGGGCAGCAGCACTGCTTAAGAAGAAAATAATTTTATTCAGCAAGGGACATTGTAAATGAGACCGAACAGAGAGCTTTCTCTATTCAGTGGCTTTTCAGCTGTCCTTGTCAGTCCATGCCAACAGCTTTCTTTCTTAGTGCTCTGTGAAATAGCATTCAAGTTCTCCTTTACTAGAAACTCTCCACTTGGCAGTCAGTAAAAACATTGAGGCCTTTGTTGTGAGTGAAGTAGCTTAGCAGGGAGGAATGTGAAGTTTATAAATGATTAGTCTCAGACAAGTTGAAAGCCCTCTCAGCTTCTTGATCGGCAATGTGGTGAGTGAATATTGTAAATTGTTGGATTGTATTTGTATTGGGCGGTTGTTACTGTGTCAAGAGGAAGTATACAACCGGGTTGGATTTCCCGTCAGTAAATGAATGACTGCCAGACAGATCAAAAAAAGTGTTTTTCTGACAAATTCAAATGTGAACTCTGCCTTGTAGCTCACATTTGAATAAAACCATGCAAAGATAAGATAACTGATTTCAGCTGCTGGAAATTGGTTATATTAATATTTTATTATTTTGAACTGACTTCAGTCACACAAACTTCGTGCTAATGATACATACTTGCTGCTATTAAGGTGTCTCCGTTAAGTACATTACACCCACCGTTCTGCAGCTGATTCAACAAGATAACACTACCTCTTCAGGCGTTGCTCACGTCTGCACCAACAACATAAAAAATCAACAGTCAGAGATTCTCAAAGAGGAGTTTGTGCGCCTTATGGACAGACCGCTGGACACCCGGAAGCAGGTAATCCCCCATTCCCCCCATCTTTGTCAACTATATGCCAACTCCACATCTAGCTATAGGGTCACTGCATGAACAAAGATAGCCTTAAGACCCACTAACCTATGCATTCTGTGTTTTCACCTGCTAGGTCAGATAATTTGATGACAGTCTGCTGTAGTAATTCAAGTTCATCTAAGCCCCTTTATTCCAGCTGTCTTTGTTCTTTTAAACTCTCAGTCCGTGTCTAATAAATCCTTCACTCTCAATGATTTAATTACATCCGGTAACCTTGATTTCCTACTCCTTACTGGGAGCTGGCTTAGTGCTCCCCTCTAGTGGAGCTCTGCCCACCCAGTTATAATTTTCTGAATGCCTAAGTTAACAGGCCGTGGTGATTTGATAGGGCCATTATAGTTGGTGACAACATTCATGTTGACAGTCCTTTGACACACTTGACCGCAGACACACTCTTGATTTAGTTTTTACTCTGAATATGTCTCTTAACTTCCTGAATTAGCTTGATTTAGTCTCTCACCACAAATGTGCTACTTTTGATGAATCCTTACTACCTACTAAATGTAAAATACATTCTTGCATCCTTGATGAGCAGTACACAGCCAGTTTTCTCCAGCTACTTTTCAGCCTGGCTAATTGCCCTCCTTATTTCCCCAATATTAATGACCTACTTAGCCGGTTCAATGAATTGTGTACATCAGCTCTTAACTTTTTCTGCTCCGTACATTTCCAGGTGGCCCCATTAATTGATACAACTTCTTGGATCAATGACAACATCAGACAGCAAAGAAGTTAATATAGGAAGGCCAAAAGCAATCGTAAAAAATCTAAACTTGAAGTTCACTACTTCCATATAAAGGAGTTATTGATTAAACTGAACCAAACCATTAAAGATGCACAAGCTGCCTACTTTTCTGGTTTGATTAACAATGCCCCATTCAGCCATCTATTTTACTGTCTGACATGACTCTTATTTCCCTAAAGCTCCTTTTAAGCATTATGTCCCTTCTCCAGTCCCTGTGATACAGTTCTCATAAAATTTCTAAAACCCGTCCTTCCTGTCGTAAGTTCCAGCCTGCTCTCTATTTTCAACTACTCTCTCACGTCCAGGTCTGCGCCTGACTATTTTAAAATTGCCATGTGTTCAGCCACTCCTTAAAATATCCATGCTTGACCCATCTCAGTTCGAGAATTATAGACCATCTCCAGTCTTTTTTATTAAAAAATGCTAGAAAAAAGTCATTACAGACCATCTCCTGAAGTTGGCTGTATCTTTGACAGCTTTTGCCACAAGCATAGTACTGAGGCTGCATTACTAACAGTGTCCACTGACTTATGTGTAATGACTTAAGAATGACTCACTACTTTTGCTCGATTTAACTGCTGACTTTAACACCATTGATCGAGACATTTTACTAATAGGTTGCATAACTGGGTTGGCATTTCTTGTGCTGTTTTAAACTGGTTTCATTCTTATTTGACAAATAAATATTTCAATGTTTGTATCAATAATCACATGTTCTCCCAGCTCCCTTGGTGTGTGGAGTCCCTCAGGGGTTTTTCCTTGGACTAATCCTCCTGCGTCATTTGTTAAGCCACTTTCATGACATGTCATATCAGTTAATCAATGGCACACAGATGTATGTCTCTGCCAAACCTAATAACCTGAATCAGGTGTCCTCGCTCCACGATTACTTAGCTGCCATCAAATATCTGTCTCTTAATTTCCCACACCGAAACCCTGACCAAAAGAGTTCTTTTAATTGGACCTGAAGACTTTACCACAGCAGTTGATCAGTTTATTGATCCATTTCACTCAAATATCAAATCTACCACTGAGAACCTTATCATCTTCGACCAGTATATGTTTTTTGACTCTCATGTTACTAAGCTCATCCAGTCCTGTTTTCTTCAGCTGAAAAATATAATAATAATCTGATGTATCTTATCTTCTACAGATCTCAAACTATTAATTCACAACTTCATTTTCTCCCATCTAGATTATTGTAAATCCCTCTATACATGTCTCAGTCAAGCTGCTGTAATTCATTTATAGTTGGTTAAAAATGCAGCTTCCAGGAGATGAACTAAACCTAGCTGTAAGTCCCATATTACCTTTATTCCTGCATCACCCCACTGGCTCCCCGTAAAATACAGAATACACTACAGGAACCTGTTAAGAACATATGAAGCCCTGCATGACCTTGCCCCTAGATACATTTCTGATCTCCTTCTTTCTCATTCCACTTCTCGACTACTTCATTCCTGAAATTTCTGCCTTTTATCCATCTGTCGCTCCAACTGCAAGATGAAAGGTTGGTGCGCCTTTGCAGTTTTAGCCCCAAACCCCGGAAATCATCTTCGTCAATCCATCAGATTTGCTGCAACTTTTTGGACTTGTTTGAGCAGCTTCTTAAACCCATCTTCATAGTCAAGTCTTTTTATAGATCTCCATCCCTGTTGTATGTTTTAGTTTGGTCTGTTTCTCATTGTACTATATATATATTGTAATTAATTTTTGCTACATTTATCTATTCATTTATATATGTTGTGTGTGTGTGTGTGTGTGTGTGTGTGTGTGTGTGTGTGTGTGTGTGTGTGTGTGTGTGTGTGTGTGTGTGTGTGTGTGTGTGTGTGTGTGTGTGTGTGTGTGTGTGTGTGTGTGTGTGTGTGTGTGTGTGTGTGTGTGTGTGTGTGTGTGTGTGT
This sequence comes from Scomber scombrus, assembly GCF_963691925.1. Lineage (NCBI taxonomy): Eukaryota > Metazoa > Chordata > Actinopteri > Scombriformes > Scombridae > Scomber > Scomber scombrus. The sequence goes on from NC_084974.1 coordinate 21,403,063, forward strand.
TTGTGTGTGGAGCCCTTTGTAATTGAGTGAAAAAAAAGGTGCTATACAAATAAATCTTTACTTACTTACTTAGAAATGTGTGTTTTTGCTTAGTAACATGACACTAATCCAAAGATGGTTCATTTTGACTTCACAGAGTTGCCAACAATAGCTAAACAAATAAAGGAACATTTTGCAGAGAATCAAAGAAACAGTGGGTATTTTATGGCCAGTGTGCCTCTCTTTGTCACTCCACCACAAAATAAACACCATCAAGGCTAAAGTGTAATGTTCAAGAAAATAGAAAAACCTGTACTATTGTCTTTCGCTCGCAAAATAGTTCCATCCAGCACATAAAAACAAGCTCTTCACATGCAAGAATGTGGTCGCTAAACAAAAACATGTGGTTTAAATCCCTGGACTGTGAAATTTCTCACAATGCCAGGAAACTGTCTGGCACCCCCAAGGCCAAGACTGAAGGCTTTCAAATACAAGTGCACAATGTATGAGAAAGATAGTAAGTGACATAATATTGTTGTGTAATAATCTTCTCTAGCAGACACACGTGTGGTCAGATGCCAGTTACAAATCTGATGAGGGCTTCAACTGTGGCAAATCAAAAACAAACAAAAAAAGAGCTGCAACATGAATTTGACTAAAACAATAAGGTTTTATGACTTCACAAAGGCCTAAATTTGAACAGCTCATTTGCAAAAACCAATAAATGCCATCCTTAAAAAAAAAAAGAGCTGACTTTCGTGAATTAAATGCCAGTGTCAATGCCTAACCCTAACCCTTGAACAGAACCAAATTAATCCACACAGCTAATCAGCGAGCAGTGTTCAGGCCAGGTGATGCAATATAGCTGCGGAAAGCAGATTTTGGTGCAACTTTGACTCAAAGTCATCCTTACAAAAATGGACAATTTGGAAAAAACTGAGGAGCCTGTGATATTATCTCCTACAGGGCCCCTAAAGATTAGGGAAGCTGAACTTTTCTAAGAATGAATACTGAGTTACACTAAAATGTGTAAAATACTGAGTTACCTGGAAATGGTTTAGCATGGAGGACTGAGTTACACTCATTACTGTGAAACACTGAGGAACATTGAATACTGTGAAATATTGAGTAGCAGTAAATATTGTGAAACACTGAGAACACTTCAGGTCACAACTGCAGGGTTCCCAGGGCAGAGCGCAATCGATTTCAATTTTTCTTTGTCTCTATAGTGCAATACACATGCTTAACTTGCACAAAAGGTCACTATTACCTTGCACTTATGCACTTTGTACTCACACGTAGCACCTTAGCACTTCATGTTATTCAGTCAGTGAGTCTTTTACAAGTTATGAGTGAGTTCTGCATGAGCTTGTCTAGTCACCACTGTTGTAGCTCTGAAAGAAAAAGGACAGATATAGTGTTTAATGACACTCTGTAAATATTGTCACGTTCATACTCAGGGGGTTTGTAGTCTGGTCAGGATTTTCCAAGGTATGATCAAGATTTGTTATATATTATAGAATGTTAAATATTGCACTGAAAAAAACTAATATGTAATGGCACTTAAGACTGCTAAAATCAAAAATAAATTAATAAATGTATTACAAAATGCAAAGAATGAGGGTTATATTTAAGGTGGTAATGAAAATGCATCTTATGTTAAGGTTAAAGCTGTTAAATATCTGTGTTTTGTGTCTAAATGTTTGACTTTCTTCACCAGCTAGTCGCAAATTTATTTATCTGCCTTTGGGGTTGAGCAGGTGGGCTTAGCATGTCACTGAAAACCACAGTGGAGAGACTGGGCCCTGCAAGATCTAAATGAGGGTAAGGTTTCTACAGTGACACATATTGCAGCATCAGGTATCAAGTATTGTTTATGATTACAGCAACAGAAAATGAGCAGGCCAAATGAAAACTGCTGAACAAATGTGTGACTTGACAAAAGGGCATTTTGGACCAATGGTGGCTTTGCTGTGACTCAAAAGGTTTTTGGCTCTTTCTCTCACTTTAACCTTGGAAACCAAGACTGCACAAATGTTCTGTTGGCATCCACAAACAACCAACCAAACTGCAGTCCATACACTGAGGCCAAGGAAGAGCTCCAAGACTGCCACAGCAGCACAAAGTCTCAGTGGCAGCTTTTCTCAAAGGATAAAAATGTAACTATATGAAATAATATTTCACAAATGAGCTTAGAAACTCTAAGAGAAATGGGGTGGCTAGTTTAGAATAGTTGAACTACCTTAATTAAGCTGTTATTAGGAGTAAAATATGTTGATCCATCATTGAGACTTTTGAAACACCTCATTCCTGCATGAGGTTTATGAGCAATGCAAAGTGAGAAAAATAATTTATTAATCCCTATCTTAACTTCAAAAGTTCCTATCAGAGTCGTGACATTTAAAAACATAAACATGAGTCTGCTATGGGCCTCTGTGCTCCCCCACACCGCCTTATCACCATAGAGCTTTTCACTGCTTTGTAAAACAAATAATCCCCAACCATGAATACTTCACACCCGGCCCCACCCTAACTGACTGCAATGGTACAGTGTTATGAAAAGCCCTGTCAGCACACACATCTTAACAATTCAGTATCAACTTGTTTAACATTCTTAACAAAACTGTCTTCTTATTGGTGAGAAGCCACTAAAGCAAAAACTGCATTTCAGGCTATATTTAGATTCCTGTGGGTCCTGTGTGTGTTACTAAGCACCAGGACAACCAAACCAAACCGAGTAACAAGTCTAAACTCCTAATTACTAAATACATAAAAAATAGTCTGAATCAAGAATTGTATAACAGATAAAATAACTGAGACCATATTGTTTATGAATCAGCATCTAATGATTTTGGATTTGGTGTAGCTTATTAGAGTATAAAGTGTTACTGTTTTTTAAATTCAGCACACACAGATGTATGTGAGTAAATGGTATGTGCCTTAAACCCAAAGTATTTTACATAGTCCTAAATTAAGCTCTGTTAGTTCAAAAGCAACATGAATGGGGTCGTCCATTTTCCTGGCACCACCAGCTCAAACACCATGTTCGGAATTTAAAAATTGACTATTGTTCTCTTTTTTCTGCATACAGCTTTAGTTGTATTGAACTATTCTTATCTAACCAAACATAGCTGTGGGCCGACAGATGGTTTCATTTTCATGCTGTACCATTAATTACCATGTTTAGCAGCATATTGTCACTATGTCTGAGCTGCCTGTTAGACCACTTATTTTAATTTTCTCTCGAGGGGAGAACAAACTATACTGCATGCTTGAATACTAGCAAAGCAGGCATGTCTGAGGGAAATACAAGTTAGCTGATAGGTCACAGGTTTTACAGATACTAGAGCATGAACCTCAAAAAAGTGAACAAATGTGTTTGCATACAGAATTTAGTGCTATACAGGATGTGGTGTTTGCCAGCCACTCTGTACTCATCTCAATATGTGAGCTATGGCAACAACCACATAGAAGCCACTAGCTGAAGATACAAGCGTGGGCCACCTGTTAACTGAAGCGAAACTCTCACTATCAAACCAACACCTCCTGCCTAATTAGTCATGAAACCAGAACACAGCTTTATTTTTTAATTTTGACCAAACTACCCCTAAAAGCAGAAATAATGTAGACTATTCTTAACTCAAATAACAGAAAATAAAGTTGAGTTTGGGACATTTATAATTGTTAGTGTAGAAATACATATGCACATTTACACTTGACTGTACATGAGTGCAATTTGTAAATACCTGTACTACTTAATATGATCACTACCAGTCAGGAAACACTGGAGAATTATTGTACTTTTTTCTTCACTATATATATCTGACTTACATAATGTGTTGTCACCTTATAAAATATTTATACATTGTTGCATTGCTACTTTTAAGTACAAGTAAGTGATCAAGCTGTTTTTAGGAAAATTAAAGAGCTTTATTGTAACCAAATGAATACAAAATTTAGATACAGAGACACGGAAGTCTGTATGTGGCATTGTACCAGTTACTGTTAACAGCTGTGTACATTTCCTCATCTTTCATGTGAAACTGTTACACTATGTTGAGTAATGTGTGACTTTGCGCATCTAGTCTTCAGACTTTATCTATATGACATACCAGCTTGGCAGAGAGCCTCTGGCAACTGTGGTTTAAAATGAAAATGAAAGGAAACTCATCACACTGGGTAGTCACTGAATATCACGGCGGACACTAAGCCACATGCACACACGTAGTACTATTTGTTTTGGGAGTAGGTGTTAGCAAGAAGCAAGTAATACATTTATCATTATAAATTGCTAATCTGGCTTTTATTAGGCCCAAATTTACAATCTGTTGGTGTTTGCTCAGTATATTATGAGGCTTATAATGTCCACTTTTTGTTGAGACTGTAAAATTGAAAGTCATTAACACATTTTTGGATATTGTCTAAACAAGACATAATATTTTAAATTTCACAACTTTACATTATTTACACAACACAGGTATTGGATTCAATCATGTTGTAAGATGTGCCTATTATTTTGGCCACATCCTGTCATTTTCGGGCAGGTATTTGCAATCTGGAAGAAATGTGACTGAATGATATGATACTGTAAAGTTGCACTTGAGGAAATAAACAGGCACACATAGAGAATAACAAGAGCTTCCCCTAGCAGGAAGACTGTGAAATCATGACTATTACGAGGACTATTAAGAGTCAGATTACATTACATGGAACACATGTTCAAATCATTTCCTTCACTTCCTTGCAATAATGAATGACAATACTAGTTTTAGTTAAATTAGTTACATTAAATTAAAAACATAATAATATTATCACAATAATACATTACATAGCACTAGAAAACTTTTAAATATGAGTCTTTCTTTTATAAATTGTGTACTGTGAATTACATCATCGTAACCCTCCTGGTGTTTTATAACTTTCAGAACTGACCTGGTGTGGTTTGACTGTTTATAAACCAAAAGGTATAAATTATGACTCAATCCTGTGTTAAGAATTTTAAATTAGCCAACTTCACTCCAATTTACTACCACCAGTTTTACACATATTTTTGGAAATTATGTTCAATAGGCCTTATTTAAATCAAATGATACCTCTTTTTTGAGGTAAAGCTTGTTGTCATCACAAGTCAAAATTGACCTGATGACAACAGCAGGTTAACAGTGAAGTTATTATGCAAACTTAAATTGTTGTTATGCAAACTATTTACGCACTTGATCACTGAGTAGGACTGGTGTGAAATCCTCTGCATCTGCAGTGGGTCACAAACTAAGAAACGTGTGAAAATGCTACAGTAGATGCTGAGCAATCGTTAAGCACAGCTAGGCATGTTCACGAACAAGCGAGCACAACAAACTTCCCCCCTGATACTTCAAACTGCTGTTAAAACAGTTTTCTTAGCAGATGTGTTTTGCAAATGTTCCAAAAAATGTTATGCTGCTGTATGGACTGAAGATTGCTTTCAGTATTTTTACATTGTGTATACATGTATGTCAGACCAACACACAACACACCAACATACATCATACTATTTAGTTTTTCATTTTATTACATTTTAGATTGTCAAATGTTATCAGAAGCATCTCACAGCATTTTCCATACAAAATGTGAACACAGGCAGTTTTTTTATTAATTATCAAAATGTTCCAAAAAATACAATAATTGGCTTGTTAATGCAAAAGCATTTTGTTAAATTCTATTCAGACAGATTTAGAAATCTAATGTGGAAATATCTACTAACTACATTTAAAGACTGTGTGGTCCTTTATGAGACTTGGGGGTCATATTCAACACAGGAGGTCTGCAATTAGACTAGGCTAGCACAGTTTCATTACCAAAAAGTGCTATCAGGGGAAAGATATAAAGAAACACTTGTAATAAAAAGGAGAAGTATGCTGCAAAACATATTAACGATAAAAAACGAAACAAAAAAAAACAGCCAAACTTTTGTAAACATACCAAATTGCAAGGAAACCCAACTGTAGAATCAGCTGCATCTATTCTGTAACATCACAGCCAGGGTACACAGGAACCAATATGCTTATTTAAGTCAGACACTGTTTCCAGCTGCACAGAGGTTTAATCTGAACACAAGTAAACATGCATTAGGATGTCCTTTTCTCTCATAAAGTATGACTTAGGTCTGGATGCACATTTTCTTTCAGTATGCAGACATAGACCAAAGCCACTGTCTGCAGCAGAACTGTGCAAATGTTAGTCAGTACATTAAACAGTAACCACAAGTTTGGATGGCAAAGGTGAATAACTACCTTATAAAATGCGCATATGCAGTTAACTGGCAAAGTTCAACTATGACTGAGAGACAACTGATATATTATCATTTACAAACTATAAAAGTTCAATTAAAAAAAAAAGGTGTCATTAAGTTGCACTTCTCTAATACAGAGGAACAGCTTGCAATTTTACTCCTCATTTAACACTACTTCTCAATCCTGAAAGTTTGAGAATCAAGGCTTCAAAGAAAGCAGCACAATGTGAATATTGTTTATTGCTGATCACTTCCTGTCACTACTGATCAGACATATTATACTAAATTACTAAATGCAATTTGATTTTTTTGTTTTCACTTCACTGACACAGGTAGGTGTGATGAGAATTATTTATACCTGAATGCCAAACCCTTACATTGCAATAGACTTTGTTTTAGTATACAGCATTTTCAGCTATCCTGCCTCCAATAGCTGGTTGTATCTATGAGGCAGTTGAACATAGTGTCAGTTATAAAAATTAAACAGTAAGATAATCACTGTTGCACATCTTTCTGTTCAGCCTCTGCACAGTTTGCTTGGGACTATAGATGAGTAGTTCAACCCAATATTTACGTCTCAAGCATCTGTCGTGTTTAGGCTAGATTTAGAACGTCACACAGAAGCATCAGTTACAGAGTGAAATCTTAAACCATTTGCCTCTCCGGTGTTTACATCCCCAGCAACGAGGCTCTGAAGAGCTGATCATCCTGGTGTTTACTTGGGTCTAGGGTCGACTCCCAGGACCTCTGAGACTTTAAAGCTCATCGTGTTGACTCCATCTCTATGAGGTCGCTCTAGTCAGTTTTTGAAAGCCCCGTAGCGACTGGCTTTACTAATGAAGTTCTTGAGCAGCTCGTGGTCCATTTCTGCAAAGGCCTGGGTCTGCGTGACAGCTGTTAGGTGGTTGACGCAAAACTTGAAGCAGAACTCCTCCAGGTCCTAAAAATGAAGAGGGCTGTCTGGTCAGTGCTAATGACTACAACTAACTAGCTACTGAGAGCCCCTCACCAGCATGGTGTTTGATTGTGTGTCAGGGGCTATAAGCTTACCCGTGCCTCATACTTGACAGCAGCAGACAGCAGAGTGATGGCGTTCTCCTCAGAGATGCCTCTCTTGATTGTTTCCTGGCACAGCCTCTTCAGCCTAGTCTCTCTGTAAAACGTAGCCAGGTCGAGTAACCCTGCGTCACATAAGGACAACATACAGATAAGTGTGTTTAGGATTTCTGATCTGACTTGTTTCAATGTTATCTAATGTACTCAAATGTATAAAGACTGAAGTGCATGGCTGGGCTTACCAATAGCGTCCTCTGGTGGTAAGTTAATAGTGTCTGTGTAGAGGTACTCCAGAAAGGCTCTGTACACCAGATATGAGAACTGATGGGTTTCTATGGTGTCTTCATCTGTTTCATTCAGAAGTGCACGGAAATGTTCACACCTGGAGAGGAAAGAACAGGGGGATGCTACTCACATGACATGATGTTAAAAGAATGCCAATGCATGCTATAATACACTTCCATTATATTTCCTGTGTTTGTTTCTTACAGCCTCTGAATTACAAATACTGTTAACCATATTTTCCAAATTTCCCTAAACGCTTATCTCTACTGGCTCAAAACACTGCCTCTATGTAATATCTTCTCAGGACACGGTCGAACAAACAACCGAGTCTTCATTCTCTAAGTGCATCTCAAACGTATCATTTGCATGGGATCTTGGCAAAGCAGGCGTTTTGCGCTGTTGCATATTCGTGTGAGCGTGTGCACTAAAGGTTGACGTTGCAGACAGTCTGGCTCCTTCCTACTGACAGTGCAAAAGAGCAAAGGACTGGAATGCAGATACTCTGTGTTCAAGCGAGGTTATAAAAAGAAAAACGGGAAACAATAGATCTGTCTTTGCTTCACCAATGACATTAACAGGAAAGACAAGGCAACACTGTCTCACAGATGGAGTTTATATATAGGATTACGGGAAGAGCATACATTGGGTATATGTTTAATTCATTATCACAGAGAAAAACAGCTCAGTGTGTCATTAGGGTTGCACAATTCTTAGTTTTCTGTTACTGTAATTAACAAACGCACAATTTTGCAACATCAAAGTGTGTTCCTGTTCCCCTGACAATCCCAGTGCTGTATAAGCAAGCATGTTCATTGCGATCATTGAGATCATGCACGCAGCCTCTGAATGTGAAAAATGCACTTATGTGTGCAAAATGAAAGTTAGAATGGAGAAGTAGACTGCTCTATTGAGAAAGACAGCGAACCCATCTTAAATACAAAACACATATAATCAGAGCCATCGAGAAAGTAGTGCTGTAGCCACAACATCAGAGAGAAAAACCTCAAGGATTATTATCTACACCGTAACATCAGTAATAAAGCAGTTATTTTTTTACTGTGGTCTTGATTTTTATAAAGACCACAGTAAACTAGGAAGTATATTCTTGACATAAAATGAATTATTGTGTGTGAGTAAATTCAGCTAAAACATCTACCAGTTACTCATAATGTCATGTTATTTGATGGTGTTTGTGGTTCATTTTTCAAGGAGCACACTGCACTAAAAAGAATAAACAGGGACAAGTATATATTAAGTTGTAAAAACTGAAGGCGAGAAAATAATCATAATTGCATTATTTAGCTTAACATTTGTGATTTATGCCTATTTGCTAAATAATCATAATAAAAAAAGGAACAGGAGTTCAGGGTGTGGGTTTTCTGTACCTGATTTTTAGCAGGGCTTTGTGAACATATATACACTTTCCATCAACCAAGAACTTCAGGTCTGAAATCTCTGGACTGTCAAACTCCTTCTTCAAAGACTGAGCAACAGTCAGGTAGTCATCGCCATCTGGCATAAAGACAGAAAAAAACAGTTTGTTTAGTTTTTTATAGAGAGAATATAAACAATATGATTAATGTCTAATAAGGCCTGACTTTGTAACTGGGTAAGTGCTAAGTGATGTCTAGTTTACAGTCCTGTAAACATGACCTAACTTGTAACTTGTTAGGTTATGCATTTCTTCATCATTTCCTGATTTTTACTCTTGTTTTAAGCTATAGTACAATGTTGTAAACACAATATTACACACTACTTTTCCTAAAAGTCAAAATCCCAGACATGGCAATTAAAAATGATTTAAAAATTATGCGTTTAGACCCTCCAGACTACACAGATTAGACACCGCACTTGTGAGAGCGCAGATGATTTCAGTGCTGTATTAGTTTACAAACAAATTATTCAGAGGGATGTCGTTCACTTCACAAATTGGAGCATTTCCAAAGAATGGAAATCCTACAGGGACATGTTTATACTTGTCTGTTTGAGTTCAAATGAGATCAGTCAGTAAACAGAGTTTCCTGTTTATTTCTTATTCAGCCTGTTGGAATTAGTTCCTATGAAACACAGATATGTATCAAGTGTCTCTTACCTACTGAGAGGAGGTGCCACGTGACTGCTGGTGTGGCGAAGCAGGCAAACACGTCATCCGTGCTGCTGAAATGGGTGAGGTGGGGGCTGGCCACAGCCTGACCTCGACACTGACCCCACATGAGAACCTGGCCGCTCTGGGTCTTGGCAGCAGATGTGTGGCTGGTGTGACATGCAGCCACCTCCACTATCCTGTGATGAAAGCAGAATCCAGACCTCAACCTACAACTTATGCATAAATGTTTTACATAGACTCTATGTTTTAATGTATAATACAGCTAATGAACAGGCCAAGATGATGGACAAATAAAAGTAGATTTCCACTGTGTTTTTTATAGAAATACTTCACTAGAATAAGTCTTGATGCTCGGGAAATTCTACAACTGCATTTGAACCACTATGTCAAACGATCTCATATTACTCTATGAATGAAAAGTCTTCATCTCTCAGGACCTTGTCATGCTGCCCTTTTGTGACCTGATGTGGCAGCCGAGAGGTGTCTCAGCTAATTAAGACTGGGGTTAGAGTCAAAGTACTAACCTCTCCTTGTCTGTGTTTATTAGGGTGGGAAGAGCTTGGTTACTCTTATTGCCTGTTCCCAACTGCCCATATGAGTTGGCTCCCCAGGCGTAAACAAACCCCTCATCTGTAAGTGCCAATGTATGTGCATATCCACAAGCAACCTGTATATGGAGAAAATAGTATAATAAGAATACAGATAACCAGAATACATCATTACAAACAAAGCTTTATGAGATTCATCCTTCGCTAGGCTATTACCTGGATGATGTTGACACCTTGGAGAGCAGCAATCCTGCATGGGGTCTGCTGATTTCCATTGTTGCCCAAACCTAACTGGCCATTGCAGTTGTAGCCCCAACCATAGATCTACAAAAGGGAACATGAATTGATGCAACTTTTAGATGCATGTGGGTGAAAATCAGCACATAGTGATGTGACATTTTTATATTAACTGCGTGTTACATAAATGTCCTACTTTGCTGTGATACAACTTTGCATTACCCAACTCACTTAAAAAGAACTAAAAAGCTGCTGAGAGTCAGATTTTTGGCCTTCTGAGGGGGCACTGATTTATTTATTCATGTTACACATCTGCAGGTTGATGTCAGCTATTACCTCTCCATTGTCCAGCACAGCCATAGAGCAGAGCTGACCACAGGCTATGTTGACCACCACTTTGTTCTGCAGGCAGCTGCTGACCCGGCGTGGCGTCGGCTGGTTGGCAGTAGACCCTGAACCGACTTGGCCAGAGTTATTGTAACCCCATGCATACACCTGAATACAGAGATACATATATATGTTAACGGTCCAAAGAAACACCCAGATGAAGCAGACAGCAGTTAAGAGATGAAATAGTGAAGATGGATTACCTCTCCATCATTTGTGAGGGCAATAGTATGGTGTGAGCCACAGGCCACTTCTGTTACTCTCTTGCTAAGGAGATTGGTGGACACCAGGGCAGGGGTGAGTCCGTGGTTGGTGGTCCCATTGCCAAGTTGGCTGTAGCCATTGTGGCCCCAAGCAAACACCTCTCCATCTACACAGTAGCAGGTAAACTCTCATTTATGTTGTCTCAGTAGTTAATGTTTTATAAACAGATAAGAAGAAGTGGACCTCACATGATTTACAGCTTAGGCTCAGCGCTGCTTTTATTAGATATCACAGGGTACGGTTTGTTTAAATGTCAGTTATGAAAAACAGCTGCTTATAAAGAGAGAATAGCAAAAAGAAAATAGAGTGTGAGAATCTAAACTGAAACTTTTACAGTATATTAATAAATAACATTTATTTCTATACACCTTTCTACACTGGGCCTTTAAGGGTTACAATAAATGCAGTCTGTCTACCTTTTGATGTGATTTTGTGCTACTAGTTTACCAATAAATACCAAGAGGGCAACTTTCTGTAGGGAAACACACTTTAACTACAGCTCTACATCCTATTTTAGTTCATATCATTTTGTTTGTGTCTGTGATATCATTCTGATGTCTTCTGAGGAAATTCCCCCTCGAGGACAAATGGGATATTTTCTGAACTCGATTACCTGAAGTAGCGACAACCACATGTGGTCCTGTTCCATAGCTTAGGGACACAATCTTCTTTCCACACAGCACATCAATTCTGCGTGGCTCGATAGTGCTTTGAAGGTCTCCGAGCCCTAAACAACCACTACAATTGGTGCCCAAGGCAAAGACCTGCAAAGACCAAAACACACTGTTGAAAATGGTACTGATACTAATGCCTCATTCTGATGTTTACCTATATATACCTATTCACGAGTAAACACAAAATATTTGGTGAGAAAACATACTGGGGATTATGGATGATCTTGGGATGGTTCAGATTGGAATAGGTTCTAAAACTTTAAGAGAGTGGGGCTTTTTTAAAGTTTGGTTATTTTATTGGTACTTGAAATAACTAAGTGAGGTTAGTGGATCTAAAAATATGATTTGGTGCATTTTTATCTTACATACATTTCTGAATGTCACTCAGTGTGTTGATGTCAGGATTATTATAAGTATTTTATTATTTTTATCATTATTATTATTACTACAATCATTATCATTGTTATTATTATTATTAACATATTAATTTCCAGGAATATATCATTGAGTTTATATTGTCATGCTGGTATAAATATTGCTGTTGCTGCCCTATACAGGTTACATTGTTCTATTTAAACTATAAATATATTCTACTCCTGTTTTGGATTTATTCTTTTTTTAAATAATGTTAAAACAATATACTATATATATATATATATATATATTTGTAATGCCAAGAACCAATAAGAGTATCAATAAAGAACTGGAGTATTGATAAGAGTGCCTATCATATCCATCCCTAAAGATGACTAAGTAATATTAACATTCATGACTTTAATAATGGGAAAGTTAAAAGTTTAAAAATTCATTTCACTGTGAAAAAAAATAGTGAAAAAAGTCTCAATTTCCCAGAGTTTAAGATAACCTCTTCTAATTGGATGTTTTGGCAATGACTTTTCTGTCAATGAACTTACTGATCTTACTGAGCAATATTGGTCTACTGCTGCAACCCATCTGTAATCTTTTGAGCCATTATGTTTATAGATATGCTGTAATTGTCTGATTTCCAAATAGTTTGCAAGCTGTATAAAATCAAATAAAGTAAAAACTGTGCTCTCAGGATACACTCAATGTAATTTCACCACAACTTTAAGTACAATTATTTTATTTATTTTTTGCTGCACTTGACTGCTGAAAACTGTTTGGGCCCCAGGGACAAACAACTGAGCAAGAGCAGAAAGACGAGGCATGCAGCGCACCTTTCCACAGGATAAAAATGGAGCTTGCTCGGGTATTAGGCCCATATGGCTAAAGATAGTCTCATTCTATCTGCTTATCCCTGTGCCTGAAACTGCACCTGTATGAACCGGAGAGTGAGAGGCTTCCAGCATTTTTCGACCCACTTCCCAACATAAGATAATAACCAAACCAATATTGTCATAAGGGAAAATTAGGTCTATCAAGTCTTGCAATACAACTTCATGTCAAGAGGATTAAAGCAGTGTTGCTTAAAGCACATGCGTTACCTCATCGTTAACTGTGACATAGAGGGCTTCATTTGCAGCACTGCCAAAGACACAAGCCTGTCGGATAAGCCGTAGTTCCTCAGGAGGAAGCAGTGCAAACACTGGCCACTTCCCCACGTCCAGCATACTACTCAGCTGTTAAACAAGGAGAAAACACAGTCAAACAGGCGTGAATATAGGTCATCCAGTTCTCATGGGGTGTGGAAAGAAAGAATAGATCCATAAGGTGATATCCGATACTGTGTATGAGCAGCAGGAATATGGTGTCATGGTTGTCTTTTTAAAGCTATTAAGAAAATATTAATGGCAACACAAACCACTACTGTTGGTGTTTTTATGGTACAGTTAATACACGTCTTGCAAAAATCCGACCAAAAGACGGACAATTTAATATGCAATAAACTGTGAATATGAAATTAAGTATGGTCCAGTCTGTATAGCAGCAAATGCATGAAGTAATAAATGGTTCTGGTTATGTACAGTACCTGAGCACTGAGCCCAGTGTTGAAGACAGATTAAAACATGTTTACCTGTTCACTACAGTAAACCCATTAACTTGTATTCAATTAAGAGTGAGTGAAGTCCACGTTGTGTCAGCCCTACATGTTTCATTCCTCTACTATAACTGAAGCCTGGTAACTTATAAGAATGTCAACATCCTGGACAAGGACATGTTAAGATACTTTCAATTTAGTAAGTCTACATAAATTGATTTGATATGAGCTGTCTAAGCCCGTGAATTTAATGAAGATCATTCATCAAGCTCATCAGTCTTTAAAGGGTCAATATATTTTCAGTTGTCTTGTTGTAAAGCTGCTTCTCCAAACTCATATTAGGCTAGGTTAAAAGCTAATGGCACATGGCAATAATGTGTTTAATATGACAACACTTTCCCGCTATGTTATGATGTGCAGCTCTCTGTCATAACAACAACCATTAAAAGTGTCAAAACGGTGTTTGACATGCTGTCATATCGCCCAGAAGTACAGTATATTAAGTGTCCGGTAGCCAATAATATGAATCCTTCTTCCCCCCAAAAAACAACACTTTCACCGCCTCAAATCATCAGACAACGCCTTGAGTTAGGGGGAAACGCCAAAGCGAAAACAAACACAACAACGCATAAAAAAGCACACAGGACATGTTGTTTAGTGCAGCCTACAGCTTAAGGATGTCAAGCTAATAACATACAAGTAGCTGACGCAGCATCGTTTTTTAACTATGAGCTAAAAACAAATGCTATTTCAACACAAACTATGAAGCTAATGACTGGAAACTGTTCACGTTACCTTGCTGTTGTTTGTAGCTAGTAGTATTTCGTCCAGCGGTGTCGTTTTCTCATCGAAAGAGACGCTAGAAATTTGCCAGAGCACATATTAATTTGGCAAATTACGTCGCGGATGGGATCATCTCAGCCGTCAGGTATGAGACCCACCGGTTAAAAATGTTGTTGTGGTGGGTGGTGCAGCGAGTGACCGATATGCATGCAGATACCTACAGTATAGAGGGGAGAGAGTAACACGGGCTGTATTCTGTAGCTACAATTTACAGATGTCCCTTAAACGCGTTACATTGCAAACCAACAGTGGACACGAGCTAAGCGGCTGCGCACAGAGAAGCTACTCAGTTACTGCAGCACGCAACTCAAGACAGATTTTATCCCCCTGACCGGGTCGCTAGATTAAAGCTTTTCTATTATAAACGCTGCTGAACCTTCACATTTACTGCTCAGGGTGAACCTTAAACCTAAGTTAGTCTGACACGCTAACGTTACACGACCGAGTAAAAAACAAAACAAAAAAACGCCTTACTTCCTGTAGTTCGATGGTGCGTTCACACACAATCTGAGCTGAGACTTTCTAATTTTTATAATTTTCATAACGTTATTACATCAAATGTGCCTTCTTCTTTTTCTTCTTCTTTTATTATTATTATTATTATTATTGTTGTTGTTATTATCGTCATTATTATTATTATTATTGTTGTTGTTGTTGTTGTAGTTGTAGTTGTTATTATACCATCAGCCATCAGACTCTACAACACCACAGCTCCCAGTACATCCCACTTCCACTATAAAAGACTGATGTTGTCCTTACTATGTAAATCCCAGGAACATTGCACACATGCTTATAATCTCAGAAATGATTTATATATTGCAGATTTACTTACACAGAGATTGTTTCCTGTATATACAGTACTGTGCAAAAGTCTTAGGCCACCACTATCATACAAACAGAAAATACAGGAAATATGTACATAGGTTTAAGAGAGCCAGATTCCTGCTATTGCTCCAGTGTAAAGGGAGGTCTGAATACTTACAGTTCCTGTATTTTTTGGTCGTATTGTAATAAAGAGACTGAGAAATTATTATATATGATCATTATAGCATTGCTAAAACAACAAGTCTAATGGTGGCCTAAGACTTGTCAGAGAGGACTGTGTGTCTTCGGCCCCCATTATTAATCTGACATTTTCACATCATATTTTTCAGCTGACACACCTCAAAATCCCTCATCACTTTGCTTATAGTCCGCAGATGTACAGTACTGTGCAAATGTCTTAGGCCACCATTAGACGTGTTATTTTAGCAATGCTATAATGACCATATATAATTATTTCTCAGTCTCTTTAATAGAATACAACCAGAAAATACAGGAAATGTGTATGCAGTATTAGAAAAACAGGGGAAAAATAGAAAAGAAAACAGCTTCTATAGGCTAAAGTGGCAGGTATTTAGTGTGACCCCCCTTACACTTGAGCAATAGCAGGGACCTGGCTCTCTTAAACCTAAATGGAATGGAACCATTAATTAATACTCATAATTAATAATTTATGTTAAATTTTGTGTACATAGTTCCTGTATTTTCTGTTTGTATGATGGTGGTGGCCTAATACTTATGCACAGTACTGTAGTTATTTTATATTTCATTTTATTTTATCACTTTCACCCTTACGCTGCTACTTTTTTTCCACTGTACTGCTTGTGTACCGTTTGTGAATTTGATTGTGAATTTCTCCTGAGGGGTATCAATAAAGATACATCTTATCTTATCTTATCTTATCTTATCTTATCTTAGTTGTAGTGATAGTAGTAGTAGTAGTAGTTCCTCTTCACCCAAAGTGTGTGAAGAAGTTATATTGCAGGTCCTTCCTCCCTGCAGCTGTCAGACTGTACAACCAGCACTGCTCCCAGTAGATCTCACACAACCCCCCCCCCCCCAAAACCTGGACAGTTTCACAAACTGCACTTTAATGTACATGACTGTACTATTACAAATTGTATTATTTGTTCACTTTAAAACCCGTGCAATAACAATATCAAACTCAGGTATCTTATCATTCAACACCAATATTACTCCTGTACATAATGTTACAATTTTTCTACTATATTTTTTACTACTATTGTCTTTTTATTGTCTGTGTACTTACTTATTATTTATTATTCTATGTTTTTTTCTATGGATGCTCTTTTTATTTTTTGCTATCCACATGCTGCTGCAATAATGTACATTTCCCCACTGTGGGACTATTAAAGGAATTTCTTATCATATCTTAGTAGTAGTAGTAGTATTAGTGTTATTAGTTATACTCTTATTATTATTATCATTAGTAGTACCAGGCATTCGTGAATTTGCACTTGTACAATACAGAATACCAAAATCTACAATTACAAAAATGTGTTGATTGTATTCCACTGTTAAAGTCACACCAGTGATTGTAAATGAAGAAATGGAAACAACCTCATATAGGATATATCCTAATGAAGGCGATATTTGAAACTTGCTGGGTGTTATTACTGTAAAGAGGTTGTGTAGGTTATTTAATTTGTATGTCTTCGAATTGTATTGATTTTAACACTAATTAGAATTTAATCTTAAGCAACACATTTGGACAATTATCGTTATGTAAAAACTAAAATGATGTTCTGCTTATGTAACAACAGATGCATCTAATGCAGGTGGCTACTTTATTTGAATGTCTTTCTGTTTCTCATACCCATCTTCATTTGCTTACTGATTTCACTTTAGTTTTTTTTCTTCTTTTTTTTTTTTACACAAATCAAACACTTGAGATTTCATTTTCTTAGCAGAATGATCTTGGTCTACTCCTCTACGAACCTTTCTTACTGGGAAATGTGAATAAAACAGCATGAACAAATGCTATCTGGGATAATATGACACAGCAACCTAATGTCATCAGTTTGTCCCAAGGGATCTCAGAGAGAGTCCTCACCAATTCAATTTACATTGACATACTTCTTTATAAGATCCAGCAGGTGGAGCCATGGATAGCCTAGTCTTATGAGCTATAATCACATTTTGCTTGAATATAAAACCCCATGTCTCGGTAAGTATAGTTTGTGCCTCAGGGAACAGACTGTAAAGTAATATTTTGAACACTTTTATGTGTAGCTGTAAGTAATAAATGTCCTGTTATAAAACTATACAGAAGTTATGTAGAAGCTCAACAGATTAAAGACCCATTACAAATGCTTGTGTACATTTTTATTTCTAAGTTAGAGTTTGGCACTGCAACACACCGTGAGATGTAGAGGGCTTGACAGTCACATAGATAATCCATGTATTACAATCTACTGTATGTGAGTAGACTGCAATAAACCTTCTGTCAAATACTGAAGACACTGTCAGAATCAGGAACTACAGCCACAGTAATTAACTAGGAAGTGTTGTCAGACTACCATTTACCATAAAAGCTCACACATGAAAAACATCAAATTGTCTTATATGAAATATAGACAGAGTACTTTATTAATCCCAAAAGGAAAATTGCTGTGTCACAGCATGCAGATTACCAAAAACACATAACAAATGATGCAGATAAGAAACAAAATACCTAAATATGCAAAACATAGCTATAAAATTACAAACTGAATACATAAAAAAGCTGTAACTTGATCCTAGAAGTAATATGAGCTGAATATATTGTGCACTGTAATGATAGTGCCTAGTAATATACTGTACAGTAGTAGAGCAAGTCAGTAGATAATACAGTATATGCTGCACAGTAAGGTATATGTATGCTACAGGTACACAGGTGGTCATTTAAAATAAGCTATAGACCTACTTACAATGTCTGTCATAGATTTATGACAGGTCTTGATGAGAGAGGAATTTTAGAATATTAACCTTTCTGTTTTGTGCTCCCAGGTCAATTCTGCCTGGTTTGACTGGTAGTAAAGTGTAAGTATACACCCAATTCTGTGTTAGACCTTTTTTGCTGACTTCATCCCAACTTGTTACCACGTGTTTTAAACTTATTTTGGAAATTATGGTCTCATTTAAATGAAATCGTACCTAATTGTTGGGTTAAAAAAAAGCTGATATCATTAATTATTTTAACAAAATTGAAGGTCAGAGGAGGATATGTTGATGGATTATCACAAACTGGTACATGTCAACATTTAGTCAGGATACTGTTTTGAAACCATTATTACGCAATTAAAGGAGATAGTGATGACTGTATGTGTGATGTGATGACAGTATGGAACCACCCATGTGATTTTCAGGCAACTCGATGAAATAAATACATATTTCTGATATAAAAAAAAAACATTTTTAAAACGGGCTAAATTTGACCCAAAGGACATACAGGAGGGTTAATACAACTATGCAAAGTTGGAGGCACTTTTAAATGTACCAATCTCCCATTTGGTACATTTGCATATAATAAAAAGTGGTTCCTCTCGTTTTACCACATACAGAACTTGGACGAACCGACCACAGACACGTCAACCTTAAGGTCTGCCTTTTAAATCATGAAAGTGTACACAGCTCAAGTTCATAATAACAGCTGTGCCGTGTTTAAACCACGTCCCAGACACTATCTACGTAGTAAAAACTATGTGACAACATCGTTAATGTTTAACTTTTCCATCTCTCAATTTGGGATTCGTCATGATTTACTGTACTACGCATGCGCAGAGAGCCCTTAAGCGATGGCTAAATTCCTGCCTTTTATGCAAGGAGCAGGCTTTGGATGGAAAGTTATCTCGATAAAATTGGCAAATTAGCCTAACATTATCGATACTTTGCAGCGCCACTGTCGCTCACCGGCTTCTTTGACGTGTTTTCAGATCCAGTTTCATGCGTGCGTCTTCGCCGTTCATTATTACGAGGAGCAAAAAAAAAAGCCAACATCTTCATCTCGCTAACTATTAGCTAGGTAGCATTAGGAGGCTAGGCGTTTAGCATGTCACATCTTTGCCTTGTCTTGTGTTCATCAAGGTAGCTAGCAGCCAGCGAGTCATCATTTTTTCTCAGGTGGGTGCACAGAGTAAAGCTGGTCATCGGAGCTCCCGCTGACGTTATCGCTAAACATTTGGGGAAAGAGCTGCAGAGAGGAGGAAACCATCACTGCATCGGCGTTTCAGCCAATACTGCTGCTGCTGCTGTACCGACTGACTGAGTGAGTATTGTTAGCTCATAACTCACTTGTGTTGCTGACATTTACATACGGTGTATTCTCTAACATTTTTTTCCACCAATCGAAACTCTTAATTAGATGGTCATTTTTGCTGTGGTTTATACTGCAATTCATGTTATACTGCAGTTAGATAACGAGCTGCTATCACTGTGACATAACGCTAAGCACAGTCACCTGTAGCTAGAGTAAACAATTGGTTCCTTTTGAGCTGCAAGGTAGCTTAACTTAACCCAGCTACTTACTCAAGTTGTGGTAAATGGTTTATGGGAACATTAGCACTAAAAAATGCATCTTAATTTAGATTTATGTTCATGTCTGCAGTTGGAAATACAGTTTGCAGTAAGGTGAGGAATGGAGAAGAGGGTTTCCAGTTAGCTTTGAGGTTTAGTCACATAAATGCACTGAATGGATAGACAGCTGTTACTCCTTGTGGGGCATATTTCTCCAGGTGTACTGCCACATTAAAGCATTGGAGCTAATGCTAAGTTAAATCCAGGACATTTGTCATTAGAAATCAAACGTTGCAATACATATATGTGAAAGTTTAATCTTTATCATGGTTTTTCTCCAGTGCCTTGTTTAATACTTAATTATGAATGATTAGAAATATAGCTTGATATAGAGTAGACCCCCATTTTTAAAATATCCATTCAGGGTGTTTTTTCCCTATTGCACCAAAACTGTAACTGAAAAACAGCTGCTGTTGTCCTTACCCACTGCTCTATTAGCCACAGTCAAATGTGATATAGTAAGGAGTACAGCAGATGTTACCACAATTTCGGTATAGAGGTTATGTTTCATATCCTTCAACAGAAAAAGGCCAGATGTATTTTTATCAGTCAGCTCGAGTTTTTCACAGATTTTTAAAAAGATGATCTGCCAAGTTCTGTATATATATATATTATTTCAGCACCTTTTATTTTTTGCCACATCCTATTTGTAGAGGCACCGTCACCCACACCAAAGGTACGTACCTAAGTACACCTGTAAAATTATGACCACAAATTCTCAGTAGTGAAATGATGTATTTGGAAATGAATAACGACAAATCCTCATTTCCTATGTGAGAACACACACATTGCTACTTTGGGCTTCATCTAGTGTGTGAAAATGGGTAGTCAAATGTGTTCTTGGTACATAATTGTTAACCTAGAAGATGGATTGATGTGATTAAGTGTAAAGTTGTAACATAGGAGTAAAACTCCCAAGTGTTTGCAGGACTAATGACCACAGAAAGAGCCTGCCATCAAGTAATACTAGTATTTCTAGGCTAATCTAATGTGGGTCTGCCAATGTAGCAATAATTCCCTTAAATCCAGTTCGTTGACCATCACACTGTAAACTGACTTTGTTGTCCAAGCTTAAGGAGGGGAGGGGCTAAAGCTAACAGATAAGCCAGATCACTGTGAGGTTTAGGGGCGCATGCGCTAGATTGTAATTAGGTTCAAGGACACATGTTACATTTCTCTCATGGTTTTCTGTTGTTTTGTAGAAGAATTAACTTTAGCTGTGTAATATTTGCAGTCACAAGTGGTCAGTCCTCCTCAGTGTGCCCAATTGACTTTTTTTTGTCTTACTTTATTGCAGTGTTTTGAAAGGAACTGCATCTTCCCAGGGTACACTTTACAAGAGCTTGTGTATAATCTGTCTGGGTTGATGTCCGTTTGTTGATTGCTTGAACTTATAAACCCCTCCATGGTTAACTTTTCTGTGAAGGATGGGAGAGCTCGTTTGGGCAGTACTTGGTACTACTTGAGTCTGTTCTTCAGAGTAGTTATTATGTGCCAGGAACAGTCGCTCTGTTTGAGCTGAAGGGGTTAACATTTTTCCCTTTTTTTTTCATCTCAACAGTGGGTGCACTTTGTGTATCAAGATGTTCAGAGTATCGGGGCATATCTATTCATACTTATACTACATATAGGTATTGATAAATAAAGCCAAGCAAATGTTAATCCTCTTCTCTATTCTTCTGTAATGTGTCCACCTCCTCTGCCTGTTAGTGTTGCAGAGCTGCTCTCTATTTGTAAGCGGTAGTTACAGTGGAAGCATTTTTCTGTATGTGCAAACCAGAGTGTTAAAAAATAATTTTCACACTGGTATGAGTGATTGACACCCGCATTGGAAAAATGCACTCATTTGAATTGAAAGCTAACACATCTAGTAGGAAATCTCTTATCTCTCCTGTATTTCCTATTCGATAAAAGATCAGTGTGTGAAACACTGAAGCAGCAAGCTTCCCTTTTTTAGCCGGCGCTGACCGCCACTTTTGCAGGTTAAAATTACAAACGTCTGCAGGCGGCAGGTCATATCTGAACAAAATAACGATAATAATTCTGTGAGTAACTTGATGACTGCCAAAATTAAACTTGGCTGTTGTCGGGTTTGTGTGCTCTGAAGCTGTTTTCTCTACTCAGCCAGAGATCATTTGTGAGGGGAAAAGACTCGACTCTGTAACAACACTGCACAGTCATGAGTGTTGCTGAGTGTTACTCCAACAAAGTGATACATCTTTTCTGGTAAAATCATCCAGCTGATCATGTCACATCAATTTCAGGAGTCATATTCTCACAGATAAACTTATGATTCATGTGAATAAATTGAGGTTATCAACTTTTAAAGTTAAAGAAAAAAAATCTAAATTTAGAAAGAAAAATTGTTAGTATTTGGAAATTTTTAGTAAAAAGACGTCACATTAAACAATGTGTAATGATCACTCAAATCATTTCCTGTGTGAGAACACACCTCGTCACTTGGGGTTTTATCAAGTGTATGAAGAGCTATGGAAGTGGTTGGTCATGTGCATATTTAAAGGAAACAAGTGCCCCTGTGATGCAAGTGCATGACTGGTCATGGAAAACAATTGATGTGTTTGGAAATTAATTATCATGCACATTAAATTCCAACTCTGTGCATTCACCTGTTCATTGCAGCCTTACCGGAAACAGTTGTTCATTTTATACAAATGCAGACCATGATGTCATCAAAAAATAACAAATTCAATGGTGGATAGCAGATTGTCCATATAATGGTTATAACCTATTTCTGAACTCAGTATTTTTTAATTATGCCTGTCATATTATATTTAATCAATCCATTAAACTTTATTTATATAGCACCTTTCTTACAGACTAGCATAATTTAAGGTGCTTTTTAGTTAGCTGATTGACAAGCTGATATAAGACCGAACAAGAGACAATATTCAAAATAATAATAACAATAATAATGATAAGAAGAAACATTTTAAAAATGAATAATTAAAGAACAATTTAAAGACCGATATTGAGACCAATACACGCAAGAGAAAATAAAAATGATAAAAATGTTTACAAATTTAAATAAAATAGATAAAAAGAAATAATTAAATAGATACAAATAATTAAATAAGTAAAATAAGAGAAAAGGTTTATTAAAAGTAGTAAAAAAAACTAGGTTAAAATAGATTAATTATTATATTTAATATACACAAATGAGTGCGTGTAACATCTTTTACAAAATGTAGCCAGTAAAACCATTGCATGATAACCTAATAAACCATCTATCTAGTTGAGAAAAAATAGGGCAATTTCAACAATATTGTGTCTTGTTTCAGATTATTTTGCACAGAAGCTGCTGATAGACAACATTTTGCACAATGATCAATATATTAATGTTTTAAATATGACAACAATATGTATTCATTATTTTTTTCAGAGACTTGTATTCTGGTCAGGGTGCAAAGAACACAGAAAAATTAGAATGACTTCTGCAATTTTCATACTTTGCAAAGTTATCCAGTGCGCCAGAAAAGACCCCTCAGTGGGCCGGTTCTGGCCCGCAAGTTTTATGTTTGACACCCCTGATCTAGCCTCCTTTGAACTTTCCAATGTTCATATTCATAAATTGCTGAAATCTTGCCATGGAAACAAGGAAAAGCTTTAGATTTTTTTCCCACTGTGATAAAAAAATGATAATAAAGTAATTTTAAGATACTCTTGAACCCCCTGCAGTGGGTTTCGGTTGGTTACAGTTCAACACCCGACACGGTTCAACAGCAGCTGCAGTTAAACTAGGGCTGGGCGATATGGACAAAATCAAGTATCACAATATTTTTGACCAAATACCTCTATCGATATTGCAATAATAATAAAGAGACTAGGCATGGGCCGGTATGAGATTCTGACGGTGTGATAACCTTAGGCAAAAATATCACGGTTACGATTACAGATTATGATTACAGCTCTAAAATGTGTTATTTTGAAATATCTATATTTAAAAACAAAAAAAGAAAACTTTTCCATTGAAGTCTTTTATTTTTAAACAATATATAGAACATGATGGAACATTAGTAAATATGTATTTAAAATAAATAATAATGAAAAATAACTGAATTCTTTCTAAATAAATAATAAATAATCAAAAAAAGAAGTGCAGTCCTTAATGCAATCCTTTAACTGAGGCTAAACCTGAAACTCAAGTCACGACATAAATTAATTATTTTTTGTGTAAAAAAAACAACCTTCTTCCTCCAAGCCGTGGCTGTCTGTCTTTTTACGGTAGCCGAAATATTCCTACAGCCAACTTGGTCCTTTTAGACGGGGGGAAAAGTTTGTGGGGCTAGCCTCCTTCAGCCATCATACAGCCTGCAGAGCTACCTGCTTGTAACAGCAACCGGAGGTGCGCGGGGGGAGGGGTTCTTTACGCTGCAGCTGCACGCGACCTGAGGGACCTCCTCTTTCTCTCTGACGAGACGTCACATTAAAAAAAAAAACCCACTCATACCCAGGTGTGGAGTTCCGGTCCTCTGAAATGATGCAAACGCGGAAGTAACTTAAAACTGCAATTTATCAAAAGGCCACCAGGGGGCGACCGTTTTGGTGTCAAAAGGACTTCCGTCTCTATACAAGTCAATGGAGAATTCACCAACTTCTCACTTGATTTATAACCTCAGTAAACGTTTTCAAAATGTGTTTATGGTCTCAATCACTAGTTTAAAGCCTTCTTCAATGCAGTATGATGTTCATTTGGGAAATTTTGGCCTCCCTGATTTTATATTTGACGATAAAGCAGGGTATGCATTAGGGCGTGGCTACGTCGTGATTGACAGGTTGATTGGTTCACAGGTTCAGGAGGGCGCCTCATGCCCCTCCTGATGCCCATATAAGTAGAATCCGTGTTTTTATTTTTCCCGGCGTGCACCCAAAATTTTCAAGATGGCGCTGCTCAGATCCGATACTATTGGCTTCCGAGCAGCAGTCCACAAACCAATGGGTGACGTCACGGACGTTACGTCCATTTCTTATATACAGTCTATGTTCATACCGTAGGAACGGTATGACGGAAGATTTTAGGGGTTTTGAAACCGTGACTTTTTCATATCGTGGTATACCTTGAAACTGGCCCATGCCTAGTAGAGACCCTTGATGCTTTCACAAAATATTTGCACAATTAAATTTTTCAGTATTGTTGATATAATGACAAAGTGGGTAAAAAGTAAATAAGAGAACAGCTAGCACAGTCTTTTAAGTTCAGAAAATTGTGGGGGTTGTTGATGTGTGAGTTTGTAGACTTTAGTTTTTCTCTGACTAGCTATGTTGAGTCAATGCTTTTCTAATGCAGCATTCAAAGTATCTGTTGAATTACTGTCGGGTAAACTGTTTCCAGGCCAGCTGTTAAGTATTTTACTCATTTACTTACTTGCTCTTGTGGACAGTAATTTACAATACTGTAGTTCCTATGTGGTGATCTGTACAGATGACACTTTGTTTCTTCTCAGCATGCACAATGTGATTTGATGGCTAGCTTATATTGTAAATTTTGTGAATCCAGCATCTCATCATCATTGAAATTGTTGTCCAATATTGTTTTCACAGTTTTACAGCTGCTTCCAGTAAAAATCTCAAAGGCAACCTGCTGTCTTCAACCATTCATTGAAGTCTGTTTAGCTTGCTGCAGAAAGCATACAAAACCATACCGTTTTTTGGTCTAATTCATATTACAAATGCAACCTTAGGTGATAATATGTTTATAATGAACACTAAAATAGAGTGGAAAGGGAAAAAACAAAAAACAAATCCTTTGGGCATTCAGGGTAAATGTTGTTTTCAGCATGTCTAATGACTGCCTGGAAGACTAAAGCCGACAATGAGGAGCCCACAAACCATTGTGGTACACTTTGCATTGATTGCTGTATTTTGTTGCAGGTGTACCTCTTCAGTGGTGTGAATGAGGGAGACATGGCAGACCACACCCCACCTCTGGAGTCCGGCCAGCTTCTCAGCCCTGAACTCCCAATCCTGACCTCGCCGCAACCTCCACCCATGGTCAACGGGGAGGGCCCCCAGCAGGTACACTCAGATCCCTCTGTCTTCGTGTGTGTGTCTCTCTGCTATTAGTCACATCTGCTGAGTCAAGTCTGCGGTTATGTCTTAAATTCTCCTTCAGCAATGTGCCTTGTAATTACTGTACAGTTGTGGGGAGTTGTTAGAAATGCTGCCTCTGGCTTATTTTGTCTGTTGGCTGGGAGAGTTCAGTTGTTGAACTATTGACCCCTTGAGTGTAGCTAAAGCTATGATGTAAAACAAATAAAATAAAATACCACGTTGTGTATGTGTCTGCAGTTTCTCCTGGCCAGAGAGGAATATCTGTACATTATACTAGTTCATTCAGGGACATAATGACCTAAAATTAGAAATGTTTAGCAGGCACTCTTCTAGCACTCACTTAAGCAGTAACAACTAAAGGCAGTGACACAGTGTATGGTTAGTCCAGCACTGCAGGAAAAAACATTAATGTGGTATTAGGCCTGATATATGTAGTCAGCTGGAGCCAGGGTTGTTTGTATCAGCCATTAATAAAACCAAAATATGTCTGAAGCCTTGGCACGAAGAATTGTATAGTAAATGAGACAAGACTGTATGAATTGGTTTAATTTTATATTGATTATTTTATATTAATCCATTGCCTTAATTTACTGTAGTAGTGGAATAATAATGATTTCTGAAGACTTCTTTCACCCTGTTCTTTTGCTATAAACTATAATACAGTGTTTAAATTGCAAAGCTGTCTTCTGATACATTTTGATTGACACCATACAGTATCTATATAAACAGTATCTATATGCATATTTTAAACATATTTTAAAACAACCAGAAACGGATTAGCTTTTCTCACCTCAGCACTTCATGATTACCTTTTATAGGCAACAACTGCATGCTACTTATTAACCACATCTCTGTC
The DNA here is from genome assembly GCF_963691925.1 of Scomber scombrus. Classification (NCBI taxonomy): domain Eukaryota; kingdom Metazoa; phylum Chordata; class Actinopteri; order Scombriformes; family Scombridae; genus Scomber; species Scomber scombrus. Next base: position 21,429,993 of record NC_084974.1, read on the forward strand.
GGTCTTGATAGCAGCCTTTATGGGTTCAGGATATGGGGTGATATCCCACATCATCTTTTGTCAGTATCAGAGTGAGATGGAGTAGCCATGACAAGCCTGGGTGATTTCCCTGTCATTTTGATGGTCATCAGTTCGATTTGCTTAGTTTCCGTGACTTCCTGAGGGATGGCATGGAACCCACAGTGATATCTTTTCCGTCATTTCCTCAGTCTTATGCAGTTTGTCCAGATAAGACTTGCTAATATTAGCACTGCCCTATAAACATGCCTTTCCAGCCATCTTGTCATTTTCCACAGTGGAAAAACCTTCGCCTGAATAAGGCTTTGTTCACATAGGGATCAAATTTTGCTGGTTGCAAGAGCTTCATTCTCATGGAATTCAGCTGCCTTACGGACTACCCACAAAAGGTTACCTGATTACCTGCACACATGCACCCATGTCAGTGTGTTTACAGTGTTTTTTTTATGTGACCTAGTGGAATAAAATGCAGCTGTTCCTTCTGGCTTACAGCATTACCACCCTCCTGTTCAGACCTATTTGAGTCACTGCATGTTGATTATCACGGAAATGTACTGAAATATGTTCTCATGAGGTGGAATAACAAGTATCTGACAACACAGAGCAGTTACTGTGCTTTTTTCCAACACAGATTTTGTTATTACATTATGATTCCTGTATCTCTCATAGACACATAGTATACAATTACATACAAAAACAAAGAAATATTGGTAATACTGATTAATTTCAGTGAGATTAAATATTCTTTTGAGCTGAGATTTTATATTTAAAATATTATATATATTATATTATATATATATATTATATATGAATTGTTTGAATGGTGGTAGCTAAAAAATATTAAATACCTTATGTGCCAACAGAAGTAATGTGTATTTCCACACCAACAATAGTAAACAAAGGGCAGACGTTGACAGGACAACCTTTTTGGGCTGCTCCCATGGACGTATTTGTCACTTAAATGCTGCCAGAACTTGATTTTATGTACTGCAGCTCCAGGGTCAGTATCATTCATCTGTATCCATCATTTTTTCAACAATGCTATATGGTTGCATGTCCTTGCAAATAAAATGGCTTATTACTTCAGTTATTACATTTTTGTCCACAAGGAGTTAGGGTTAGGGTGCAGTCTGTCGTTTTCAAGGTTTTATTTTATTTTATTTTATTTTTTAGGAAGTAAATGACTTTGAAAAGGAGTGTGACTGAAGGACTGAACAGAAGAGTCGTGGGTCACACTGACTCTAAAATCCATTTTCTCATACATATCAGATTATCTTCGCACCCTTATTTCACTGTGTGTGTGTAATTTTGATTGTAGTAACCTTTACATTTCATCAACCTTTCCGCTAAGTTAGTTTTCTCATTGGAAGCTGGCACTCAATGCACTGCTTTCTCCTATTGAGGGAGTATTTAGTAGCTTGTGAAAAGCACATATTCCAAAAGGATATTTGGTGTGATTGATTTTTAGTGGCATCGGTGTCTCTCAATCATCCCTGTTTCAAAATAGGGCTTCAGTTTCTGGATTATTCGAAGTAGAGCTTTTCAGAGATTGTTGCTCGGACATTGCTGTGAATAAGATGTAGCTCATGTGTGTGTCTGAGGAGGTGTGTAAATATCATGACAGCTGCAGAGTGAGGAGCACGAACCACTGGAGGGGTCTGGCCCTGACAGAGTGAGGCAGGGCCGCAGTGACGGTGAAGAGGATTCATGGCGATGGCTGACCCCTCCGTTTCTGACCTTTTTACTCGGAGGAGCCGCAAGGACACCTCATTCTTTGTTCTTGGTTTCTTTATCCCAGCCTCGGCTTGGTATTAACGCTCTGTTGGACCAATTATTCTGAGTCAGAGAGGAAGCTGTTGTCTTGGGGTCATTACCTGAGATGATTCCTTTTTAGAGATGACTTTGGCTCCAGTATGATTCACTACTTCCATCCATTTGCCCCCCCCCCCAATCCTCCCTCCCTCCAAGTTTTTTCCTGCTCTTGCTGTTTGGTTGGTAGCTAAATTTGTAACAGATGAATGTGTCTGTTTCTGTCAATGTGTAAGCCTTGCTAATGGCTTATGTACTTAGCTGTTTTCTGTGCTGATGGGTATATATATCTTGTACTATTTCATTAGACCTGCCATTTAAATGTTTTCATGTTCTTTGTGCTTGTTTCTATTTCCTCTTTCTTTTCACGGGTTTTAGGTCTGTTTTGTAACCTGACAGGAGAAATAATAAAAACACCTTTTTGAGGAAAAAAAAAGAAAAAGCAGTTAGTAGAAATGGTTCATAGTATTACTCTCCGGTAAGGCTTATTGCTGTGCAGTTTCTGGTAATCTGCCATGACATGAGCTGAGATATAAAAAAACATCAAGAAGCCACTGTTTTCCTCTGGTCGAACGAGGGAGCACCCAGCATTTAATAGTAGTAACTACACACATTAAACAGGGAGCACACAGCCATGATGAGTGTGTGGTCTGTTTTTGGCTACGTGCCATGCATGGGCTAATGTTACTGCGGGATAGTGAGACCTCATTCCACGACTCTGCCATGTTTAGAGTTAGCCTCGTATGCCGGAGCCAGACACAAGAGACAGCCTTGGACATGTGACCCTCAGAAGTTGCCAGAGGGCTTGAGATGTTGTGACAAAAAATGCAACCCACTCTGCTTGTCTTCCCGCTCAAGTCACTGAATCATCTGTGGAGATGCACTGAGCCCACTATTAGTCAACTATTGTGAGGAGGTGGGCAGTGCGTGACTCAGCAGTGTTTAGGACACTTTCTTCTAAGCGAGACAAACCATGACATTTTAGAGCAGATGCAGAATCTCGTGGCACCTTTCGATTCTGATGCAAGGTGAAAACCATCATCTATGTATCTTGTAGCATCAAAATGTTTGATTTCTATACTGGCTGCTTTTAAAACAACAGCACAGCAGCAGCATATTCTCACAAGTGAAAACAATCAATCAATCAGACTTTATTTCATACATATTATTGTAACACAAACAAAAACAAAAAGAAGAAATAAATAATGACTCAATAAAAACAGGAACTGAGGAAACACTATTGTAATTCTCATGAATCTTCAATGAGGAAACACCAGAGGTAGGGTAAAAAATGTAAAAATTCAGAATACCCAAATGAAATAAAAGATTAATAAAATAAAGTCCCTATAAAATAAACTGGGTAAAACCAGAAATGTGAGGTAGAGTATTAAAAGAAACACAAAGATAAGATATTCTGAATCACTTGATGATATAAAAAGCTGCCTTTATACACAAATAAATGATAAAGGCTTCCCTTCAACCAAAATCCTTCTGTTATGTGCAATGAGCATAGAAACCCTCAGACGAAAAAATGGCTGTATATCATAATTAAATACAGCCTTACAAAAATAACGTAGAATTCTCTACTAGCTGAAAAATAAGGCTTGTGGAGAATGCAGTAAATCAATCAATAATGGAGAAAATACAAATAATAGGCCATAGTGAAACCATTACAGTGCATGGAAGTGCAACATCGCGAATGTGCTTAGTTCATGAATGCTGGAATGTGTAAGTTCATCTGTAAGAACAGGAGGTGGTCTAGGTGTCCTGGAATACACAAGTATCTCTTAGCCAACGTGGAACTCGGAGGAAACATCAGCTCAGTCTTACTCCTGAGAGAGAGAGAGAGAGAGAGAGAGAGAGAGAGAGAGAGAGAGAGAGAGAGAGAGAGAGAGAGAGAGAGAGAGAGAGAGAGAGAGAGAGAGAGAGAGAGAGAGAGAGAGAGAGAGAGAGAGAGAGAGAGAGAGAGAGAGAGAGAGAGAGAGAGAGAGAGAGAGAGAGAGAGAGAGAGAGAGAGAGAGAGAGAGAGAGCACTCAGTCACTTTCTCCTCACCTCTGCCACAGACTGACATGGGCTGCTGGACTCTGGCATCAGTGCAGGTCTGCCCCAGCAGATTGACTAGCAGAGAAGATGATGAAAAGTTGTGAATCGGTCTCCTCCTTTACTGTTTTGTGCTCTAGGGTTTCCCCCCTCTTCTAATCTTAACTACTGTAGGTCAATTACTGTAGGTAAATGCAAAATCTTTATATTTTTAAATCACATTGTCAATATGTTCAAACCGCAAAATGTTTTATTTTTTCTATTTCAATATCAAAATCCTTGTATTATTTATATTATTTAATGTATTATATTTCTTATTTTGTCAAATGTATAAGTTAAATGTCTTAACATAACATTTCATATGTTTTACATTAAATTTACATAAAATGGCAGAATTATTAGAGATGCAGCCTAAGCAATCACTCTTCCATGCGTCTCCACTCTCTCCTCTTCAGAAAAGAAAGTCAGTCCATTGAAACACCGGTCAAGAGCAAAGGCTGTGTATTCCTCTCCTGCTCACTGATGTACCTCTTGCTGAGGTCCCTGTTGATGACCTGCTCTATCACCCGGACAACTGATGACTCTCCAGTACTGTCCTTTGTGTCCTGTATGAGTTGAGCGTGCAATGGAGCAATCACACACACTGTGACATGAGAGTAGTGGCATCTGTCATTGGCTTTAGGGCCTTAATAACATCATCTGAGTTTGAGACATCTGCTTCAACTGAGAGCGCAGAGGTCAGCCTCTCCTCTCCTCACCTGAGGAGAGAGTAAGGTGGCAAAGATCACAGGTTGTTGCTCCAGAAACCTGTCAACCATCTCGTAAGAACTGTTCCACCTGCAGGGTGTCTGTTTTCAGCTTGTGACGCCACAGACTGAATAGCTTCTGCTTCAACACAAGCTGGTGTTTTGTTTTGTGATGGTGCTGCTGCAGAAAATCGTGGTAATACATCTGAACCTCCCCAATAGCCTCGATACAGTGGACACCTGCCTGCTGAGAGGCCCGATTTAGCAAGCGGGCATAACATCTCATGTAGGAATTTAACCAGTAGAGCAGTAAAGACCATGTTGGAGGCGTTATCAATCACTAAAACTAAATCTCTCTTCTGCTACATTCAGATCATAACAGATCAGCCACATTTGCCCCTGTGTGCCTCTCATATATATTCCTCTAGTCTAGAGCACAGGAGACACCAACTGCCAGTTATCAGTGATAAAGTGTGAAGTTACAGTGACAAAAGATTCTGTGGCAATGGATATCCATGAATCACACGTTACTGCTATCCTACCTGCTTTCCTCAATGATTCCAGGGCTTAAGTTTTGGTCTCATTGTAGAGTGTGGGTATCGCTTTGTCAGTGAAAAAAACAACACTGAGGTGGAATGTTGTATTCAGCTCCAAGCGATGCTCCAAGTGATGCTCCTCAGTGACTGAGTAGAGCCACAAATCCTTGGCAATAAAAGTTGCGATCGAGTTTGCGATTTTCTTCACCGAGTTGGGTCGAAGCTTTGTTATCATTTATTCGATTGTTCTCTGGTTGGCAGCAACTACAACTGAGCCTGTTCCTCCAACTCCAGCTGGACATGTGAAATATGTTGTCTCATGTTTGTTGTGTTCCCAAAATATTTGAGTCAGACACACCTTCAATACAGTGTGGCTCTTGTCAAGGTGCCTTTTCTCTTCAACTTCAACCAAAATGCTTCCATACACTAATTTCATCTTCACTAAAACTCAACAAGTAAGTGTTGCTTACCTTAGAACATAAACATGGCGCACATGTTTTATGTTCGTTACATTTCACGATCAGATTGGTTCAGCCATAGAGATGGTAAACATGACTCACTATGCACATTTTTATGTCTGTTACATCAGGTTCAAATTTCCGATTATTGATCTTTCTGTACTGAGACATAATCTTTCAAGGGAATATCAATTTTCTCCCCCACCCCTGTATGGCATTGATGGTTACAATATTGTTTATTAACACAAATATTGATCTGAGCACTACTGGATCACCATTAACATCAAACATCTACTAGTGGCCCAATGAATCAGTACAGAAATCCTGTAAGTGCCGCAGTTGATCAATATTGTCCTGACAGCCTTCTACCACCTCTTAATCAACCAGTCCTAACTTTCATAAAACAGATGTACTTAAAATGGCATGTTGTGTCATGATAGTAATAATAATATTGATTCCTGTTGAGAGTTTTAGAATACACGTTACTAAATTGCTAGACATGTAGTGAGTAATACAGAGTATCTAAAGTAAAGTAAATAAGCAGCTATTGTAGAGTGATTCTTTTTAAAAATTGGGTTTCATCACGTTTGTTATTTTTGCACTAAAATGACCAATATTCCACATTTCAAAGTATGAAAACTGATATCAGAACTGCATCTTTGCAGGCTAGAGGGAGACAAACCTGGGAGACAACATATGTGTCTGGAAAAAAAACCCAACCATTTAACATTTTAATGTGTTGGAAATCCAGGAGATGAACAGAAGGCTTGATCATTAAATGGTAAAAAATGTGAAACTACCTCAACAGTAGGGCAGGTTGACTGACTAAACAAGACCGGTCAGACTAGAAGGACCTTGACCAGGGAGCTGACATAGAACTCAAGGACGTCTCTGACAAAAGTACAAAGTGCCTTCGCTATGAGAGATTGCTCTGGAAAGACAACACTCACTACAGCACTTCACAAATCTGGTCTATGTGAAAGACGAGCCAGATGGAAGGCACTCGTGAGGAGAAAAAGCACATGACGGCATACCTAGAGTTTGCAGAAATTAGTGTGAACTTTTTTAGAGGACACGAGCCATTTTGAAATCAAATACTTCACCTAGAGTGGAGATCTGTGTATGAGGGCTACGACGACCTGCCACCTATCTAACACCAGCTGGATTGTGAAGGAGGGCGGTGGCAGCGTCAGACTAAGGAACAAACACCAAACTAAATGCAGGCAAAGTTATGAGTTAAAATCATCCTCAATGTGCCATCATTATTTTTTATTAATTTGGGTGATGATATGAACCTAACCATGCACCCAGATCAATACTAGAATGGCTTCAGAACAAGATCATATGGATCCTTAATTGACTTTATATTAAATCTCTTTTGAAAAGGTGGGTGAATAACGATTGATCAGAAAGAAGTGGAAACAACGGGGAAGTCAAATTGTGCCAAACTGATCCCTATACAATGGCTTATAAGATATTGCTTGGACAGTTACTAGAATAAGTAAAATATGCCATAAATGTGAGTGTCTATCGTCTTATTTTTTGTTCATTTATGTGACTGAAATGTATAGATAGGGGGGAATATTATGATAAAACATAATTTCATCATAATATTCCCCCCTTTTTTAAACATAATATACCATAAATAAATTTTTATTTCATACAAAGCCTGAAGTCACTACAGTTTAATAGTATTTGGTGACTGTTCAAGAGTTCATACACATATTCTCAATTGGATGAAAAGCTAATTAACATAGTACACAGAAAACTGGTGGAAAATACTTTGAGTTTCAGACCATACTTTGATTCTTGACTACATGCTTTGATAATGTTCTTGGTTCCTCTGATAAATCGTGAAAACCTGATCTCCGCTGTGACTTACACGAGCAGAACTGATTTTTACAAGAACTCGCTACAGCATGAACACCTCTTGGAAAGATTATCTCTCCTCTCTCTGTTTCTTTCCTACTATTCCGTCATGCGACATTTCCATGGGATCCTGGAGGGCGGATCATCAAAATTGCCTCGAATTATCATTGCACACATAAGCATATGCCATCAGATGCAGGGGGAGACTGTCAGTTCCTGGTTAGTTCCGACGTTGGCAGGATTTTCCCTGTGTCATTTGTCTCCTGTTTCCTGTCCACCCAGCTGCTATGTCACATCAACGCACAGTAAACAATTAAGAGGAACAAATAGTGAGAAACCTGAACTCTGAGTCACCAACGGCAGAGAAAACGTCAGAGCTAACAGCCATGAACGCACACAGCAGGCCCATTCTCCTGGGTAATAAAACACAGCAGGGGCCACCTGTGCGACAGTGTGTGCTAATTGAGCGACAGTCTATTTGCATAGGGCTAATACATGGACGCAGATCTTTCCAGTGATGGGAACAAGATATATTGTTAAACTTTCAGACGTACTGTCGATGAATCTGTGGCAGTCAATGTGATCTCCCTCTCTTAAAGCATGGTTTCTTCTATCCAGTAGCCTATTAAAATGGTTATCCCTGCTGTGAATGTGATCAGGGAACTGTGTGAAAAGTAACCTTTGCAGTATCCTAGCACTATTTCATAGGCCAGTTAAATCAATATTTTTTTATTTACAAATTCAGAAAGTGTATGCTTTATACTTTTAAGCAAATGTTGCCTTTTATGCAGTGAAACTGATCTACTTCTTATCTTTTTCATGATAGAGGTTTGCCAGCATACACATTTCAAATGTATGATATTACATCTGTCTTGTATTTGTGTTGGCGGTGTTTTGTGTTAGATGCTATTAAGACATGAAATACAATATGCTTCAAATGCACTGACTGCTACTATACTAACGCATACTGAAATATAAATTGTGGATATCTTTTACTATTAAGTATAACATTGTATTTTACCACACAAGCCATTTTCACTGTACTGCCATGGCATTAGCTAGCTTTGTGGCTAACTAGAGAACTAATTTAGCAACAAATAAACTGCAAGCATGTGTTTTTACAGTATCTGTCAGCATTATACAGTTTAGAGAAAATGATAGTTGAAATGAGGGGGCATGATTTGCTATAATTCAAGCCAAGCCATGTATTTCACTCATAAATGAACACCTTACCATGAAGACATGAACCAGACGCACAAACGCTGACGCTGTTTTGCTCTGCATTGGTCAGTGAAATTGTAGAGATTAGTTTGTTAGCAACAGTGAAGTTGAAGTGCTCTCTGCTAGACAAACTAGCAGTTATGGTGCCCATAACATATTAATGATTTTGATTAAAATTGGATCCACTTATTAGTGTGAGTGCTGTGTAATGTATTTTCTTTTTATCATTCTTCTTCCTCCTTTTATAAAATTAATTTTACTTCATATTTCCCTAAAGTCAACTTACTTCTTAAGCCTATTGTACTTGGTTCATTACTGCAAGCAGCTCTATTTATCTAATTCCTTAAATCCAAATTTTTGCATTTTACACTGAATAAAATGAATGGTAGGATGTAATTTTTGTGGAGGATTTTGTTGTACCCCTTACCAAGCAGTATCAGTGACGCAGAGTATCTGGTAACTTGGCACATGCCGATCAAGTGATCAGCACTGTCACTTTAAGAGATGATCCGTTTAAAATGAATAAGGACAGATGTTACAGAAGCAATGAATACTTGCAAGCTCATTTTATTGCGTCGCTGTACAAATGTCGTCTCAGTTTTGACTGTCAGTTGGATGCTTTGTGATCTTGGAAGACTGTGGATAACTCAAGGCTGCAATTGTCGCCAGAGCTGGAGCTCCGCAATTGAACTCCTACCACCTCATCTCTCGCTATCACATTGATCGGAGTATTAAGAGAGAGTGTATGGCATGTCGCTCTGTGAATGGGGAAGAGAGTCAGAGAGAGTATGAGGGGGAGGGAGAAAAGGGGAGGGGGGGGGGGGGGGGGGGGGGGGAAGGAAGGAGGGAGGGAGGGAAGGAAGGAGGGAGGGAGGGAGAGGGACTGTAGCGTAGTCGTATATGTCAGCCTCAGAGGCTGCGTGGGTCGTTCAGCTCCCTCACGCCATTGTTGTTGTTGTGAAAAAAGGCAGAACAAAGGACTCCCCACGCTATGGAGCCCTTATACCTTTGCTGGCTCAGCTGTGCTATGATCACACCCTGATGGAATGCTATTGAAATTATCCATATTAAGGAGCACAACAGGCGTTAACTGAGCTGGCACACAGTCAGTGACAGAGGCAAGTAGGGAACTGAATAGAAAAACTGAGGCATCATCCCAAGTCCTTCTCATTTGTTGGTCCTGTTGTCTTGCGTTCATCCGTCTCCTTTTCCGGAAAGTGGCCACTGCTGATAAGGTTTCAATCCTTTCTCTGAAGCTTTGGCGCGGACATCGCTGTGGCTTATTTGTTGAAGGGGTTGCTGTGGATACTGACAGTAGGGATGCTGCACTGGAGCCAGAGGCAAGAGTGAACAAGCCGCCTGCTGCAGAGACTGCCGCTATGGAGCAGATGAGGCTGAACAAGGCTAAGCAAACATGAGATTCACGGCACACTTTCTGTGAAGGCTACATATACAGCACGAGAGACTAAGCCCCACACACCTACGTAGCTTCTGCTGCACTCCTCGCGTCTCGCCAGCTTCTTCCTGGATTTTGTGCAGGAGTTGGTGGAAGTGGAGGGTGTAAAGAATCAGCTTAGCCAGATGTGTTAGCATCGCTGGTCATGTGATTTCTCAGGAGGGTTGGGTGAAGAGGTGGAGGGTCTGGTAGACCCTGGAGCATCTTTTCCTTTCTCTGTGACTGCGTGAATAGCAACGCCTGAATGAGAAAAAGCAATGCGGGCAACAGTAAGTAGCAGTCAGATCTTTTGCAACCAAGATTTCCTTCTTTTTCCTTTTTCTTTTTTTCTTTTTTTATCAACATGCGGTCAATTTCACAGTATTGATTTCAAGTGTTAAACTTCCATGGGAAAATGTTTAATTGGAAATGACAAAAATCATCCAATGAAGGGTATTTACTTCACACAGAAGGGAGTGGATAACAAATACAGACATGCACCCGACTGTGAAGTGCCTAGACTTTGATTCAATTAGACCCCAGAACCCCCCCACCCCCACCCCCACCCCCACCACTACTATTTACACTAGGTGCTGATGCTGCTTGCGTAGGTGTCTATGAACATATGAGATTCAGTGTGTGGCAGTCAAAGGACTCGTTCCTCTCCCTGCTGAGCACATGAATGGTAGCAGTGTGCAGAGGTGAAGGTACTGATGATTTCTGTGCTCAAAGAAAACTATAGCCAAATCCCTTTGCCAGGGGAGTGTAGATCCTATGACAGCGACTTCCGCAAGAGTGAGGTAACAAGCGCCCACACACTCTGCCAGGCAACAAAAACCTAAGTTATGAAGTCTTTAAGATTAAGTTTAGTGAATGGTGAATTTGAGATGATGTTCAGAGTATTTTAAATTATATTTTGGTTTATTTAACTGGACCTGGCTTATTTGTTATGTAAATTTAAGAAACTATTGCTTTGTCATAATTGTTTTGTTCTCAATGTTTTTCTTGTTTGATTCTGATGCTCAAAGGCTTTTTTCTCTTTTTTTGTAAGGACAGACACAGCATGCAACAGTGTAAGGTAGCAGTGTGCGTCTGACATTTCCAGCAGTCATGTTGAACTCCCTGAATCGTATTACGTTTTAATAGTTTAGAATTTTTGGATCTGTGATTAATGCTAAACAAAAAACCCATGTAAAGGTGATACCTCCAATAGAGGAGGAGGATTTCTTTGTTAATCTGTAATTACAAATATTGATACAATCAGTATTTTTAGACATAGAGGCTAATTTTATTTTTTTACTATGTTAAAAGTAAGTTGAAATAATCACATTCTGTGTTTTGTGTTTGTTTTTGTTTTTTTGTTTTTATTTTATTTGTAGACAACAGATGTGAAGTGAAATGTACAGGTTGTTATAGTTGTGTCATGTACAGTATACAAACATGAACACAGTAAAGGATTACAACAATTACATTGCAGTAACACGTACTTGTGGTTATCAAGTTAAAAAAAAAAAATCTCATCAGAATAATTCACACATAGTGTAGCTTCAGATATGTATAAATGTATTATGATGTGGAAGGCATCACAGCCATAGTTTCTTGATTTCAGGTTCCAGTATTCCAGTATTGTGTAAATAATGTATTACTAGTGCTTACATTTTAACCATACTTGCAAAAGCAAATTTATATGTTTCTATTTTTCATCCTGTATCAGTTGTTTGTTCATTAGTCTTTATGAACTAGTCTTCTACAAAGATTGATGAAGATTATGATATAGTTTGTAGTTCCAAAAACCATTAAATATACATATTTTATGTCAAATCAAAGCTGGAATTATCATTCTGTACTGCTTCAAACATACAATTAAACTGACTATAAAAGTTAATGTAGAATGAGCTTGTGAAGTTAAAGTTATTTGATGTTTTAAATCATCGAGATGTGGCACTTAAATCACACTTAAATTGCCCACATGGAAGGAAAATGTTATCTTTTGTAAACATATGTTGCAGTTTCATGAATGTTTATCCCACTGGCTAAATTGCTCACCCCCAAGTCTCTTAATGTCATTCTCAATTATTTTTCCTGCTGTTTTTGTAATACCTACTTTATTTTGATGTGAAACTGGAACTGCCTGAATGTTTGGTGGGTATGGGGAGCTGGACAATATTTGTAGCAAGCAAAAGGCAGCAACCTTTCCCTTAGGGCTGCAGCTAACGATTGTTTTCATTATCAATTTAAGTGCCAATTCTTTTCTTAATTAGCTGATTAATCGTTCAGTCAATAAAATATTCAAAAACTGTGAAAAATTGGCATTCCCAGGCTACTATGAGTCTCACCCTAACAGTCACATATGAAAAGGAAAACAAAATGTTGTGACTATAATATATAGTATGGGATATCACATTCCTGCCTGACTGAAGATACCTCTATTTGCACCTTTTAAGGCAGATGATCTATGGTGATATATATGAGGCACATATATACATCCTTCACCAATGTTATCCGTCAGTTCGATAGCTGCTTTTCACTGAGTCCACCTGGGTATCAGGGCGACCTAGTGTTGTACCTCGGTCCTGTCCTTCAGGCAACAGAGGTTACAGTCCTAACATTTTGTTCCCTCTCAGTTGTTTGACTAGGTACAGCACATATAGTATGGGACGTGTGTTCACGCCCTGCAGAGCAGCCACCGAACTGGAGTCAAACCTATAGCACTCTAGTGCACCATAGATACAGGAGAAAGGACAGAATGAGCCACCGAAATGGCTGTCGCATCCAACGGTAAAACTGAACAAAAGTGTGCAGTGATGGCGAACTTGCTGCAGCACAGATATCATTCACAGATACCCACGTGGGCATGCAATGCCTTTTGAGGCTGGACGCCTGTACAGAACCTCTTCGAGGGCTCTGGCTCATACTCAGCTGACCCCTCAACATGTGTGTGGTCAGCTCGATTACCAGGGGGGGGGCTTTAACCTCCTCAACATTGGACTTGGACAAAACTGGGATACAGAGGTGCTGCTGTGTGACAGTAGTCTTTCCCAGCACTTTTCTTCAAATGTGACCTATCTCTCCAGGGTTAAGTACTGGAGTTGGCCTCAGAATGCACAGGACTGGGGCTCAGTCAACACTCTCCTGGTGTGGAGAGTCCTGAGACAGATGGAACATGCAAAGAGAAGCCACAGTACTGGGAAAAGGGGTGGACAGAAGACTTCTTCACCAGTTTAGGCTTGGTGCTCATACAGAGTTACAAAGCTTGTGGACAAAACATGCGTAAAATTAGCTGGCAGTAGCCTACTGAAGAAACAGAGCTAACTACCTGTAGCTAGCAAGCCCTATTCGGCTGAAGTGTTCTTTGCATGATGAACAGCGTTAAAAACTGAGGGATGACTGTGGTAACGGATAAGTGCAGGTTGGGCCTCATATACGTGACCACAGATCATCTGCCTTAAAGGTGTGGATAGAGGTGTATATTCATGCAGGCCAGCTGGGGCATAATAGTTGTACTATATGTGTTGTACTGAGTGAATTGACTGAAAGGGAGGGGTAAATTGTAACATTTGAGAAGCTGAAATCAAAGATTGTTTGGCATTTTTACTTGACAACTAACTGAAATTATTAATTGATTATCAAAATAGTTGCTGAATACTTCTCTATTGATCAACTAATTGTTGTAGCTCTGCGTGTCCCATAGCAGGCAGCTCAGTTATTGTTTATATTGTTATTTCTGTTTCTGTTGTACCTGGCTCTGCCAATGTGACCCATATAAGGGGAAGATGGAATCAGGTTTTTATCCCACTATGATTTTTTTCCCCCACTATTATTTTCAGATGACCTTATCTTTACTGTCACACCAAATATTGTGTGAAGAGCGTGTTGCTCCTTTTGTTCATTGGAGGGTCAGAAATGTTATAAAAATCTTGTTCATATAATGTCAGAGCGACTTCCAGAAAATAGACTTTGGCTCTTGTTCACACGTGCAAACATGTGAAGTTGCCTATGAACTACACAAGAGGAGACTCGGTTTTAGTTGACTTGTTGCTATAGAACAAATGTGATGCTTATCTTAGTCAAGTGAATTTTCTCTTTGTTTTTCCACAGGTAATCCTGGTGCAGGTAAACCCAGGTGAGGCCTTCACTATTCGACGAGAGGATGGTCAGTATCAGTGTATCACAGGTAAGAAGGCAATTTCTGTACATCTTTATCTTTTCAAGTTTCATGAACATGACAATATTTTACTGAGACTAATGACCGGCGAGAGGAGATGCATCTGTTAAGTTCATAAGGAGGTAGCTAGAGTTTATAGGAGCGTCATGACACAACAAAGCTGATTTAGCCAGCTATCATCTTTTCTTAGATTTTGACTGAAATTAACCTTTTTGGGCACTTTTTAATTAAAAGACTTGTCTAAATTGATACAGCATATGGACAGTATATAGGGTCGGGCAATATAGTTGAATCATATCATTTATGAGCCCAATATATATTATGTTCTCTATTGTGAGAATTTTGCCTTTCCTTGTCTTGTATCATAGTAAACTGTGTATCTTTGAGTAGGGATGAGGTTCAGATAGCCAGCTCTGTTCTGGACCTGGTTCCCAGTCAGCAGAATACCTGGATTTGTTAAGCTTTTGGCTAAAATACACAGTTTTGCACTTCTCTGCTCGGTGTGCTCTCTGCAGCCCGTGTCTGTATTCAGCCTAAGATGGTTTGTGAGTGAAGAGACACATCGCTCTGTAACACTGCTGTATTGCCATAAATTAGCTGATACCTTTGTTATTTGGAGCAAGTAGCTCTTGAATCACAATAGGCTATAACTGTTAATTAAATGTGTCAGATACAGATAATTAACCTTTCATATTTTATGCTGCTCATCTAATTTTCAGGTTGTATATACGGATTTTGAGCATTAATTAGGCTGCCACTAAAAACCGAAATGTTTCTGCCCTCTCAACCAGCAAGGTGATCAGACATATCTGGGTTGAAGCTATTTTAGCTTTTAGTTACTAGCAAGTATTTAACACTAAACCTAATAAGATTCAATAAGAGATT
Organism: Scomber scombrus; assembly: GCF_963691925.1. NCBI lineage: Eukaryota > Metazoa > Chordata > Actinopteri > Scombriformes > Scombridae > Scomber > Scomber scombrus. The sequence goes on from NC_084974.1 coordinate 21,445,176, forward strand.
TGATAGGGTTCAGATTCAATAATTGGATAACTGGATTTTTATCAATTTGATAAAAATGGATACAAAACCCATCCAGCATGTGAGTTTTGGTACGAGCACAATGACATCTTGATGACATCCTTTGATGCCACTATGGGCTCCAGGTAATAGTGTTGGACATTTTTCACTATTTTCATGACACTTTTCATTGATTAAGCTAGGAAATAACCAACTGGGTAATCAATAATAGAATCGTTAGTTTCAGCCCAACATTTGTCTGATATGGACATATATCACAATTTTGAAAATATTTGCAAAATCATGTAGAAAGATAATCAAACTGATTGTCAGTGCAGTAATCTTCAGATGTAAAACAAAACTTGGATAACTAATTGTTGTTGTTTTTTTAAACAATAAAATGCTTGGAATTATTCATATGGAAAAATAATTCGGTAATCTGTAAGAATATATGACCGTACATAAACCTCTTAAAAACCAGGGGAGAGTTGTCCACTGTACATTTTGTGTTTGGATAAGAAGTAAAATGCTAAGTGAATTTCACATGATCAAGTGGTAACATGTAATTTCCTTTTTTCCCCCCCTTGGTAATTTACTCATCTGTCTTATTTTGCTAAAATATTTTCAAATGAGTGCTGAGAGTCTCTTGAGTCTTTGTGTAGATAACTCAATCAAGAAGCTTTTTTAAATAAAGCGGTGACCCCAAAAGCTAATATGCTAATCATGAGATTAGCGCTTCTATCTGGTCTTTTTTAACAAATCTAAAATCATAATAGGTGTAAGCATATTTGAATTAAAAGAGCTAGAGTTTTCTTTTTTTGTGGTAATCGCCTTTACCTGGATTCATTCAGCTTTTTTCAGTGTGTGCTGTGAAAAACGTGAGGGGGGGTTAGCCAGGATGCATTGACACATTTTTACAGGAATGACAACAGGATGACGGTCGTGTCTCAAAGCTCTCAGGCTATTCAATGATGCAATTGCATCTTATGGCTTCTGCCAAAATAGAGAATAGTACAGCTTGAAAGAATGTTATAGTTAAGTGCATCAGTATATTAACACGTTTGATTCACATACAGTACACAGGCTTAAAATGCATGATAACCATAACCAACAACAAGGGGATTAATGATGTATCCTAATAACATATGTATACACACAGAAAATAAAATGATATGGAAGTAGCAGGTTAATTTCTAAAGGCATGATTTCCCCTCATCCTTCCACTGTGATGGAAAATGCACTCCAGCATATAACAATAACGGAGGTCTACAGCACAGAGGAATACATATATCAGAGTTTGGGTACACATACAATACTTGTAAGAAGGATGAGATCAGTGATGGTTTGGCTCTGCACATGAGATTTATTGACAGTAAGAAAAACATGGAAAATTGCCAGCCAAATCCTTTAACTTGAGTAAAACTTGTCTTTTACTTAACACGTTTTCATTCTCTCTGCTGTGGCCTTCCTGCTCTGCTGCCCACTCTGTGTCTCTGTCTGTGTGTGTGTGACGTGAAAGACCTCAGCCCTGCCCTCATGCAAAACCGACGTAGATCAATAGTCAGAAAGACAGAGACAAGGCTACATGTGTGACTATAAATTACACCCAAAAAACCCATATTTTTCTACTTTGCTAATCACACTAAATATTGTCTTTAAATACTGATTGAAGAACCAACCTTAAAAAACACAAAACCTAGAAACTGGTTCCAAATCAGAGCCGGGGTTTCGAAGGGCATGGCTTGTTAATAGAGGAGTGAGGGCAGAGAGGCGTTGTTTGGGTAAGATGTGTTACACATTCTGATGGCAGTCATTTCCTTTTTCTCTATTGTCGGTGATTGTGCTGGCTTTGTGACAGCAACAATGAAGTCTGGCTCCAACACGTCGCTGACATGGTGAACGGAAGACAGCTGGAGTAGTTGTAGGAGGCAGAGCTGTGGGGCCATAATTGTAAACGATTATGATCAAATGTAGTTGCCCAGGAAAATATTGATCTGAAAATAATTTGCTTTTGTTTATGGCTTGATCCATGGACATCCCTCTTTGTATTGACATTTCTGTGAGCCCTCAGCCATTCCTTTTTTCCTCTCATAAATGTTTAATTTGATTTAATGAAAAAAAGGGGGGGGAAAGCCAGTATAATGATGGTATGTGAATGAATAATGTTTGCTTCTCTTTGTGGCCCCAGAAGGCAGGTGCACAGAGACATTTTACCATGAATTTATTGATCCTTGTATAGACTTTTACATGGTATCTCACTGTTGAAAGTATACGTAGTATTTCTTGTCTGTAGCTTTGTGACCTTAAAGAAAGATGAGACAATAAGCCTGTATAATATGCCTCAGGCGTCCAGGTTTGGATGACAAAGAAGCAAAAGCAATGTTACAAAGTGATGCTGCCCAGCCAGGAAGCCATCAGTTTGCTCACGCAGGGGCTCTTCTTCCTACTCCTGTCTGACTGAGCTCCCGCACCGGCCCCCCATTACAAGCTGAGTAAACCTTCCTAATAGGGAGCGAGCATGCATAGTCTCTCCATCAGAGGAGAAACAAAGAGCTGAGAGGTGCCACATAGATCAGCGTGACTGCTACTAACTGGCCTGTCACAGGGTGCACTCATCTCTCGGTGACGTGAATAGAGGGATGACTCACCGCTTGCGGTGCAAGGAGGGAGAAAGAAGAGTGTGTGTGTGGTTTGGTTTGTTTTGTGTGTTCATAACAACAGAATATCTCTGTTCATGCAAGTGTCTGTTGCCCATATGCATGCTTTCCCCTTTAGCCCTAGTTTGTACAGTAACAAAGCCAGGATCATCAGGTACACAAGTATATTTGAGAATTTTCTCTGTCTCACACCAATTTGTGTATTCAATCATGTATTTTTAGCAGCTGGATGTGCGTAATTGCTACGTGTTAGCCCACGACTGCCTGCTCAAAAGGAACAGACAATCTTGTAAAACGCAGTTTATGGAAGTCTTGCCTGTTTTTATGTGCTGTGGAGGTGGGGCCTTTAGCAACAGATGATAATTAGATTGACCATGTAGCATCATCCTCCTTCTTGTCTTTCCTGCCATAAGGACAGTTCTGTTTGCCAGTGAAAATGCCCCCATAGCATCATCCCAAACTCCCCACGCTCCATGGGTCAGCCCTTCTCTGTGTCTGCCATTGTAGAACTGAAGGCTGTGTCACTGGCACAGAATGATAGCCCATCTGATAAGCCTGGTGACTGATGAGGTAAGTCAGCATTAGGACCATTGGGTTGATTAGATCCGCTTCTTATTCTGACCCAGCCTGCCAATGATTCACATCACTTTGTGTGATTCAGTCCCTGGTTTATGGCTGAAAGCACTGTGTAGTTCCACTGGGCTTATTGAGCCTAATAGAGATGTGTCCTCTCCCAGCAAAGCCAAGACAGCCATTCTGGCATCTGGACAGGGAGCTGAGGATTGTGTGTGTATGTGTGTGTGTATGTCTGTGTGTGTCTTCACATTTGTATGTGCATGCATTCACCTGGCTCAGTTTGTAGCCATGTTTCCAGTGCCCTCTTCTCTCTGTTAGATACTGGATGGTCAGCCAACCCGTCTGCCCACTTGTCCCTTATCTCCGATGCCATAGTTGTGAAACACCTTGTCTCATTCCTGATGGTGCTGCAGATGTGCATAGTCTATTTTCTATCAGAGGGACTTGAGACTGTCATGTCCCCTGTGGCTGAAGCTGAGCAGCAAGGACGTGCACTGTTGAACATCTGACACCACAACGACAATAGACATTTTTCCAGTCAACAGTCATTTGTCTGTTTGAGACAAGTTTGAGTTTTTTTTAGGATTCGGGGAAAACAGTCCCAGTGGCATCATCAAAACAACTTGCTGAAGACAATTATGTGGGCTGTGGCCTGTTGGTACTGGATACATTTTCTTCACAATACCCTGGTAGTGTAGACGAATACATTCATTATACAGAATGTATTTGTCTTTGTTTTGAATGAAGAACTTATAGAAAATAACATATATTGCTGTATATGAATAGATCATCCTTTCAAGGGCCTTACATTTCAGTATGATTTTATAAGTGCATGAATATGGCAAAAAAAAAGAGAGAAAAGAAACATAACACAGGCTTAGATTCAATATTATTTCCAATTTATTTACAACTAAATGGTCAAATATAAAATATCAGAAGCCCCCCCCCCCCCCGTACTATTTGGACAGTAAGGATACAGTTTTGGGGGTGGTTCTAGTGGTCAGTTAGTTATTTAGACTGGGAATACACAACAGATTAAATTGCATCCATAATCATATTCATTAAGATTAAAAAAACAATGTGCACACACACGTGGGTCAGTTGCATGTTTCCTCACACAAATACAATACTCCTCACATATAGCCACAGTAGCGCAGTATTTTTAAACTCACCACCTCCCCCCAACCTACTCCAAGGACATTTACACAAACCTATACATGCAGATCCCCCCCCCCACACACAGGAACCGTTCATTCACAGTTTCTAGCTCTAAGAATGACTGAGCTTGTGACTCATTCTCCCGTTGCTGCGTTGATACTGAGGGGGAGGGAGAGAAAGGGTAAAGACGATGATAGAAGATGAGAGAGGGGTGTTTAAAAAGATAACCTTTTGTTTTTCTTCTAATTTTAGTCAGGGGCAGCATGTCCGTAGCGAGGCGATGCCATGTCCACTCAGCTTTTTTAAATATATTTTTCTAGTTATCAACAGCACAGGGTTTGTCAGGTTAGCTCCTTGTTGTTGCAGGAGACCATGGACTATGTATATCCTGGATTGAGCCATATAATGAATTTTAATTAAAAAAATCTGACCCATTTGTGTATGACCCTTCTCTTATTCGGGTTATGTTTGTCTGAGAGCAACAACAACAGCACAGTGTTCTGTAATAAGCACAAGTGTGAAGGTTACTGATTGCCTCCCCTCCTGTAATCATCATTCATGCCGGTGGGCTTGCATGAACCACGCAGACGTCTTGAAATATCAGGATTTCAGGCAAATTTCAATAATGCCTGGGGAAAAAAGTAGCTGGTTTGTACACAGATCAACATCACAGAATACCCATTTTTCTTCTGCGACCCTTCTCTTATCTGCCCGGATTGGTGGCGGTTAATGGGAATGTTGTGGCAAGGCAAGCCTGGCCACGTACAAGCGTACACATCTGCGGGCCCGTAATCTGCTAATAGAATGTTACGCTTATTGCAAATTACTGCCCTCTTAATTGATCGAAGATCTTTCCTGCCTGCAAGAAAAATGTGCCACGCCATGCAAAAGGAGAGAGAGATATTTGTCACGGCGTCTTAAGGTTAAGGTTTTAACTTGCAATTGGTATTCTTTCTGTTTTACTGACAGTTAAGTACTTAGCCTCTTTCCCATGCATGGTTGTAGTTATTAACCTCTGTCAGTTAGCCTGCTCGACTTCCCTTGACTGTCCTCTTCCCTCCTTATTTGTGGATAGAGACTGTTTATTAGCTCTGATTAATAATCAAGCCTGCTTCATCTTTATAGGCTTACAGTTCATCATGTTGCCACTGAGAGCTCCCATATGAAACCACTCTCTCTCTCACTCTCTCCGTATTTCTTTCTCTCTACCTTTCTCCCTCCTGCCCTCTGCCTGTGTGACTTTCTTGGTTTTTTATATCCTTCTCTTAACCAGCAAGCCTCTATTTAACTCGCCTCCTGCTTCTTTTTATTCTTTGTATCTAATTGAGGGTTAATTTGTACACCTGATTAAACCTGACAGGTCGCTTGGATTGTTGCCGTTATTTCAGAGACACGTATGCCAAGTTTCTTTTCTTCTGTTTGGCATACGCCTTAGAAGACCTGTGTTTAGTCCCACTTGAGTTTGTTTATGATCTTCATCCGTTTTTAGACGAAAGGAAACAGGTGGGTCCTCACAGTGGCCTTACCCCTCTCGCAGATCTGTGTATGTATGTGTGTGGACATGTGCCTGGCCTTTTTGATAAGTGTCTCTTTCTCTGCCTTTTCACCCAACCTAAACAATTATTCCCCCATCCCTCCCCAACATAACCTTTAGCCCCCTTTTTTGACTCAGACACTCCACACCAGTTGATCCTGTCAGCTTGCCCCTAGGAGGCGGAGAGGTGAAGACGGGTTTTGTGATGTTGACGGGAGATGATGGTGTTCCCAAAGTGTTGGCTAGTCTCTGTTTACTCTGCTCAGAATGGGCAGCTTGTTTGCGTGGCTATTCTTGGCTCGGTGGCAGCCTGCCGTTTTGTGGAGGAGAACTGATGTTTTTCCCGTGGCTGCTTCCTCTGGAAGGCTGGCACTCCACTGCCACGTCAGCACAACCAATGCTCCGGTTGACTCAGAGGAGGGGGGGGGGGGGGTGTGGCCTTTTCTATCTGATCTCTGTCAGCACTCGTGCGTCAGTCTGATGTAAAAGAGTGGGTGCCCCCCAACCCCCCTCTCTCCATTTGCCACCCTACTCTCTTCTCTATTTTTCTCTCTCACCTTACTGTGTGTAGATCCCTCATTCTTACCTCCCTTTCTCATACTCTTCCTGCTGGTACTCTCCCACCTACACTCTCCAAATCAGTATATACAATGCCTTTTTTATTCTAAATTGGTAAACAATGAAATGCTAACATGATTCATCAAATGTCCTGTTAGTCAGCATCAGCAGCGCTAGCCGGAGTCGCCTTAATCAGTCACCAGGCAGGTGCACAGCTGAGCTCTGTGTGGCATAAGCACAAAACATCATTTATTAGTCTTGAAAGTGATTTGAGTTAATGGTACACGCTTTGAACTCTCACTCAAATTATAATGTAATCTTGAGGGATGAGCTAGTGTGACAGCCGTCATTTTGACTCTCAATGCTTCCTGAATTGAGATTTTTGTCCTTGCACACAGTGTGTTCTTAGGTAGGAAAATGAGTCACTAAAGTTTATAAGCAATACTGTTTATTCTCATTAATTTTCCTGCCAACAAAAAGTTATACGTTGCGAGATCTTTTGGCATTCATTGGTAAAGATTAAAAGAAGTTTAATGAAGAGTGCATCTTATGGTACACAGTGGCTACATCACTGCAATAACAGTTTCAAGATACTGTATCTATTTATCTAATGTATAGTGTGTATGTCCACAGGCTTTTTTGTGCTTTAAATATGATACAGTCTCAATATCTAATCTTGATGATTCATTTTATTAGATTGTAGCAATATTAATGAAAAACTCAAATAGTAAATATAATACAACGACATGTCAGGCCAAAATATTTAATCTGTTTTTACTTCAGGTTACTTTGTGCCATCCATCTGCTAAATTATCGGCATGGTAGTGAGCAACCATGATCAGAGCCAGTGATATGAGCATGGTGTTAGTGGTAAAGTCAATGGTAAAGGGTGGTAAAGGGTTTGATGATGTATTGAAGGTCCTCTGGTTTGTACAAACTGCAGTGAGCAGCTGTCACCTACATTTTTTACTAACTGTTGTATTCTGTATCTATTTATTATAATGGACTGCTGTCTGTAAGCCAAATTACCCCTCTGGGGTTTTAATGCTTTACTCTACTGTACGCTTCATCTACCAGCTCAGTGTGATTGCTTCTTTATCAATAACTCCCTTAAAATATTTAAATCTGAACCCTCTAGTCTTAATAGCATTTAGTGCCAAACTCAAGGGGGAAATATTGCTGTATTTACTGCAGTTTTTTCGCAATAACGGTCTTATTGAAGTCTACCTTTGGAAAGCTTTAATCTTAAGCAGCAGATTAAAAAAGTGTTTGGTTTGCATCATTATGAAACTAATATAGCTTCAATAGGATGTAGGAGAGCAGATTAGAATGAATGAGAGTGGCTGCTGTATGTTAGATGAAAGTAGGCCCAGCAATATAAAACTCCACAGAATCCATAGAAAGCTATACAGGATATACAACATGATGCTCTCTAGTTGTGTGCGCATGTTAAACGGCGAGCAACAAGACAGCTTAGAGTAGAGAATGACACCATTTAATCATGCAACATCCAGGATCAAATTAGGTGGTCACAGCATTGCATACTATACTGGGTCAGTGGGATAGGACTAGAAACATGCTATAACATGTTTTGTGCTTGATAGCATTAAAGCATATAATAAATACCAGGTTAAAACTTAAGTTTACTGCATTATTACTTTATCTATATACCAACTACCTATGTATTATCCTGCAAAACCTTGCAAACAGTCTCTGTATTCAGTTATAGAGCAGCAATGTACGTTGGACCTGTGTCATTCTGTGTTGACATGCACACTCAGTTTTCAGTTTATCAGATATTAGATAAAAGTAATGCACGTCTTATATAACAGCCTTGTAAAAATCCCACCTTCATAAGGTCTTTATGTTTCTGGTTTTATGGTTTTGTTACAAAGATGTGTTACAAATATTTTAGTCTACCCTGTAGAAACAGGGTGAACAAAGCTGTAGAAACACAGTAAATTCAGTACAATGCAGTACAATCAAACCACACCACATACTATAGTCAGCAAAATTATCATGCAGTTATTTCAACAGTAAAAGAGTGTTTCAAACTTCATGACAGTAAGATTTACTGCAGGGATTTCGTCCTGGACTCTATTATTTTTTTCTAGGTATAAGTAACAAACTGGCAGCTGCATAAGCAATATATCAACTCTCCCCTGAGAGGTGGTGCCTGGACTTCAGCACCTGAGTGGGCGGTGCTCAGATTTGGGAGTGGGAGGGTTTAATGTATCGTTACACAGGCCTGCCTCTGTATTCGTGGGCCCAGTATGGCTTCTCATTTCTGCTCGCACCAGCTTTGACAACATGGAGGAGAACTCTTCCTCAAGCGGGCCGCAGGGAGGTCAGTGTGTGTGTTGTGGATCTTTTCGTTCACCTACAAGACATCTGGAGTCGGGGTCCTAGTATTAAGTCTTTTGTAAGAAGAAAAATGTGCAAACTTGGCCGGAGAGGCTTTTTTTGCGGAGCTGTCAGTTCTCTGAGCTGAGCTAAGCCTTTGCACTACAACACAGCCACGTAGGAAATTGTGTTCCTCAGCACTTTTGTTAAGTGGTCTTCTTGCATTTGCCAGGATTTTTATTTTTATTTTTTAAATAAAAAGCATTTCTTTGCCTTTTCTTGGTTGTAATTAAATAATCATTGAAAATCCAGCTGGTTTAGGAGAGCGAATCTGCTACGTGGGGATTTTCTGAGGTAGACTTAAGTGAAAAGTGTTATATGCCATTGAGTGGCAAAGTGGGAGGACTTATACTGGGTGACAAGGGTTATGAAAGTAAAAGTCAATGTATGATTTGAGTAGACAGTGGCTCTCTGATTTAAAAGTCAATAGTGCCTTAAAAAGACAGTATTTAGAGGCCCTAAATACTACCTCCTATAGTATTTAGTCATTCACCGTGCCAAAGAGATGGAAAAACATATTCATTTGTGTTGTGTATGCGAGAAAGAGAGAGTGAGAGGGACTTCTAATACTGATACTCATAATCATGCGGTTTTGGGATGAACACATTGGTTAGCAGTTGGACGGAGGCAAAGGGCTTGAATGAATCTGGTCAGACTGAAATTTCAGCACACTACTCTAATACCTCAGCACATTTAACACAGAGTAAGCAGGTGTTTGCCCTGAGGGAACGTGTATGATATCTATCCTTCCTTCTTTCTACACAGGTCCTGCTCAGGTTCCCATGATGTCTCCAAATGGTTCAGTGCCTCCAATCTATGTGCCTCCTGGATACGTTTCACAGGTATGCACTCTATACTATTTCCAATCCAGTGTTTTCTTATTGACATCTTGTTGAACTCTGAATACATATGATATATTTACCCTCTGTGCACTCGTTTGTTTCCTCAGATCATAGAAGAGAACGGAGTGCGGCGGGTTCTGGTTTTACCTCAGCAACCAGAGTTCCACCCAGGGGGCCACTCCCCTCTCCACCACCCTCCACCTCCACCCCATGCCCACCTGCCTGCCTTCATCCCACACCCTGCCATGATGCCCCCGCCACCCCACCTGTACACGGGCATGGCGGGGGGCGTGGGCGACATGAGCTCTCAGTACATCTCCCAGTACCATCCGGCTCATATCTACTCAGAGCAGGGTGAGTCGGAGCCAGCAGTCAGTATCTGGGTTGTATTGTTATATTAAGATGTTATTTATTTGTTCTCAGCCTTTTAGTCTTCTAAAAGTCTTCTTTACCTTAGTAGTGCCCTTTTTATTTGTATATCCCACTCATAGTAACCTGTGAGTTTGCCATTTTTTGACCTGTATATCCAGCTGCCCTCTTGTTTGTACTCGAGCTTGAGTCTGTGCAATCCAATTAAGTGTCGCCTTTTTTTGTTGTTTCAGTCTCTGCAGATTCTCACTCCCAACACGGACGCCAATCGTTTGTTCACAGAGACGACAGAACTAACAAAACGTACGAGCGTCTGCAGAAGAAACTGAAGGAGCGTCAGGGAGGTGGAGGAGGAGGGCAAGTGAAGGACAGCCCTCCCCCTTCGCCACAGAAGACTTGCAGTAGCCCTCCTACACCGGACATTCACAATGGCGTTGGAGGGAAAGGGCTGGAGGCAGAGCAGGGCCAGGCCAGCCATGCAGTGGCCAGCTCTGATAAGCAGACAGGCAGGGGGAAAAACGGAGAGTCAGGAGGTAAGAAAGTCAAAGGGTAGAGGTTTTGTCAAGGTTTACAATTGGGCCTAGAACCAGTGTGTTCTCCGGATGTTTGGGGTGTCTGTTGTGTCTAAGCGCTAAGAATGGTGCCTCATTAGCTGCAGCAGCTGGTGGCAGTGAGGGATCAGCAACATGGCTAACATTATTCTTGATTGCATGGACTCTGACTGCTCATTAATCACAGAGTTTAACACTGCTACTTGGTGGCACCAGTGCATAATTAAGGTTACTATAACTGTCAGTTTTGAAAGCCGAGGAAAAAGACATTTCCCTTCCATGAAGATTGCTGAAACCTCGGAACAGTGGGATATCGGCAGTCTGCTGCTTTTTAAAAAATCATGTCATGATGTACTATAATGGGTTTTTTTAAACAAAAAATCCTAGAGGAAGGAGGTTGCATTTATTCAGAGATAGGCATATGAGCAGACAAATGCACTTAATTAACAGGCTAGTTTTTGAACTTTGTGAATGTCTGTAACTGTGGCTTCACCCCTCATTTTCACACAATTGCATTTTTTAGCAGTAATTGCATTGGTTTCTGATTTATTAAGGCTACCATTAGTATTGAAATTTTGTGTCTAATATTTTTCCACAATAAAGATCCTCAGTGAAGTTGCTGAATGTTGGTTTGTAATGGTGAATTCATGGAGAACATCCATCTCTGAATTTGAACTGCTACCAAAATGTTACATCGCTTTAGGATAGGTGATTTAGATGTTTTTTTAAAGGTATTTTTAGCCACAAGACATGTAAATGCATTGAACTATTCTCAGCAAACTAAGGGTACATATACCATCAGATACAAAAAGGTCAAAAAATACACCCATTACTACACGTTTTAAGAAGCACACACAAATGACAATCATATAGATAGATAGTAGATCAATATTGCAGAGCACATATGATAATGCAGAAACATTTGTATTTAAATAGAAGTTGGCATATATTAAAAAAAAAAATGTCTCCCTTTGGTGTTGTTTTATATCTTTATTCATCTCCTCAGAACTCGACGAGGAAGCTCAGGCCCTGCAAGCACTATTGAGTACCATCAGTAAACCAGTGGTTAGTATTAATTTCTACTATCTTATCATTATTCTTCTTTTCTTTATATAAGATTTGCATGATTTTATGTGACTGTTACAGGAATGAGTGTTCACGAAAACTGGTAATGATGCAAATATGTTGCTTCAATAAACATTCTATTAACATCCATGATGAATTCTTGCTGACGTCTTGCTAATGTTAGAGTCAGACCTGCTGACTAGAATCCGCATGGGGGTTTCTATTCTCAGATGTTCCAAGCATCTATATGTAAGCAGTTACTAGAAAGTTAAGAAATGCACATTTTTTAACTTTGCAATTACCAAGGTCGCATCTTTATTTTACTGCAGATGAGTATTTATTTAGCTCAAAAATATAAGGTTAGAATATTAGACGTAGGACAATAATCAGCTAGGAATATGCACATATAAAGAAAGTCAACATAGATGTTTTTATTCTTTGAACAAACAAGTTTACAGCAGCTGGATGAGAATCAGTACATCTAGAAATAAAATTCCCTTGACCTCATAAGATGGGATATATGGGTCATACTCTGTGACGAAGGTCTGAAAAAATTGCAAAACAAATCTATTGCAAAGATGATGGATAAAGGGTAAAGGAGGAGGTCTAATACAGGGAAGGTTCGGCTTTGAAGGAAGGTGGATTTTTTCCCTCTTTGCTGTCACATTGGTTTGTTTAAGGACTGACAAGTGAACTGTAGGAAGTAAAGGGGTAAGGTGGGCCCCCGGGCCAGAGGGGAGGAAGAGGAGGTACATTGAGTTCTTCCGTATATGAACCCCCCCCTGCAGTGTAGCTCAGGCTATTTTTAAATCTCCTTTTAAAACAGAATGAAAAATCTTGCACAGCACATCCCTGCCAAGTGCTGCAAAAACTTTTCCCCAAAGTGGCATGAGCTTGAATATTTTCATCCCTGTCTTTTCCTCTACCAAGCTATGTGATTTATTTATTCATTTTTTGGGTGAGGATTTGGGGAATTTAAGAATAACAATGTCTTGATATACTAATAACACTTTGAAACTTAGTACAAGACTCACAGAATTACAAGATCTGGTCCTCTTTGAACTTATGTTTAGGTTAGTAAAATTGGGAAAAGTGATTTGTATTTTGGGATTTAACAGGTGCCTGCAGGTACTGTGTTTTAGCTTTCTTTCCATGATGTGACGATGTGAAGTAGACTTGATAATGACAAATGAAATATTCATTAATAGGTGTCAGACGTCCATGCCAGAGGAGCAGTAGTGAGCTGGAGTGCACCCAACAGGCCGGAGAGTGAGAACGGGAGCATGGAGGAAGACTGCAGCCCCACGGGACCCTTCAGCTACGAGGTCTCCATCTCATTTAGCGGCAAAGATGGGAAGTACAAGGGCATGTACTGGTGAGTGTTAGCAGCAAGATGCCATAAGTGTCAACAGTAATTGTTGTTAGAGATTTTACATTGATAGTTATTTGAAATAACACTAAAGAATTTTTTTGTCCTTCGATACAGTGGAGAAGATCTAAGTGCAACTTTAGAAGACCTTCGACCAGCGACGGAATATCATGTCAGGTTGGCATAACCATCCGCCTGCTATTGTTTTAGCCACAGTGTTAATACACAGAGGAACATGTAACCACTTTGGTCTTCTTTCCTCAGGGTCCAGGCCATGTGTAACTGTTTACAGGGAAGTCCGTCAGAGGCTGTGAGCTTCACCACATTAAACTGTGAGCCAGAGCCTCCCAATCCTCCCAGGAAGGCCAGCGGGAACAAAAACACACTCGTACTCCAGTGGAAGGTAAAAACAGAAGACAGATTGATGGAATTGGGATTTAAAATCGAAGGATGGGGAAACCGTAGCAACATAACAGAAATCAACACTAGCAATACCATGGTCTCACTTGTTTACAGTAATCATACCAGGGTTTTACGTTAAATTTTGTTCTGTTTAATTGTAGTATAGCCTAAAATTAGGAGATATTTGCTAATGACTAAAAGGTCACCAGTTACAAATTATATAAACTGTCTTCTAAAAGGTGTAAAAGTGATTGAGAATTACTCGGCAACGGTTGCTGCAATTACTGAGATCTCACTCAGTGTGGCACCTCTGTACCTTAATTAAAGTTACTCAATTGCTAGCAGCAAAAAATGGTTGTTGGAAGTGTTTGCAGAGATCACCTCCTAGGTGTGAGTGCATACATGCTCAGCACACCTTCATTAGATTAATTAAACCTTTAAGGTTTTTTCAATACACGTGTGCTGACTTGGCTTGATTCAGTTTGACTTGGAACGTCAGCCCAGCACAACAGGAATTTGCATCTCCATTGCAACAGGTCTACTCGCTTGAAGATGTGTCTTGAATGTGTCTGATGATGCACTTGTCTTGAGTTGAAATGCAGCGGGCTGTATACATCGTGACTGTTACTAGTGTCAAAGTTGCGGCTGTAAAATGGTGGATAAACACATTTTATTTCAAATAATTTTAGCACAATAAAAGCCTTCTGTTACTTTGTCAGTTGAAAGCTTTTAATATGAAGCATCATAAAAAAACAACTCTGACACTGCTGAAAGCGATCAGAAAACAGATAAATTAAGCAAATATCTGAAAGTACAAACTGAAACACAAGAAAGTAACTTAAGTTCATACCCCATAGATTCAGTTAAGCACTGAGAGCTGAACATACAGAGGCTTTTAAGAGCTGCTTTCTCTCTGGTCTCCAGCACAGACATGAGTTAAATCTTGAGCAACACACACTGAGGGGGATTAGAGGGGGTCATTAGCGGTTGGCTGTGGAGTGAAAAAGAAGACATTTCATACACAAACTGGTCTATGAAGTGGTATGTGTATGTTATATATTATCTCATTAAGATATAATAATCACACTATGTATGGTTTATCTACAGCCTCCATGTGACAACGGTTCCAAGATCCAAAACTATATTCTTCAGTGGGATGAGGTATTTTTCTTGATTTATTATGAAAGAAACGTGCATTGATATTTTATATGCAGTTGAGTTGAGTGAGTGACTTATTCTTATTGTTCTCTGAAGGGAAAAGGCACTGGAATTTATGAACAGTGTTACCATGGACCTCATAAGCAGTACAGAGTGACCAAGCTTTCACCAGCCTCAAGATACTCCTTCCGCCTTGCAGCCAAAAACGAAATGGGTGTAAGGTAGGTGCCTTTACACGCTTATTTCCTTAATGGCGCCCTCCCTGTTGTCTGTTTTTTTATGTTACTGTTTCCTCCATTCACTGTCTCCATCTGTGTGCACTTGTGTTTCTCTCACTCTTGTCTCTCCTGTCTCTTTCTCCCATTCTTTCCCATACTCTGTCTCTCTCTGCCCTCCCCAGCGAGTTCAGTGAAGTGGTGGACCTGTTCACCTCATGCAGTGTGCCATTGCCACCCTTCCCTCCAGAGCTGGAGATGCCGGGGGTGACCTGGCTGTGTCTGAAGTGGCAGAGGCCCACTAGCTCTCCGAAGGAGGATGAAATCTTCTATGTTTTGGAGATGGAGGAGGAAGGCTCGGTATGACTCACAGCCTCATTATGAACTCTTCTTTTTTTCCCTT
Organism: Scomber scombrus; assembly: GCF_963691925.1. NCBI lineage: Eukaryota > Metazoa > Chordata > Actinopteri > Scombriformes > Scombridae > Scomber > Scomber scombrus. The sequence goes on from NC_084974.1 coordinate 21,460,433, forward strand.
TCTTCCTCCTTTTTAAATAGAGGAAGTTGCGATGAAATGCATAAATTACACATTAGTATCCGCAGCTCTTCTGTGAAATGGCCATATTGTGCCCCTTCTGTGTTAGGTTCTTGTAGCAGTTGCAGAGCAGTTACTTACAGTATTGATTACAGTATTACTGCTGTATCTTCAACAACATGAAATATGAACACCATTAATAAAGTACATACAGTTTTCAATAATAGACGTCCATTTTCCTGTTTGTACATTCTCATCTAGCTACTTACTGCATTCACAAACTCACTTTATACATTTCAACCCAGCTAAAGGAAAAAAAAATCCAATTTACATCTTATTTTTTGTGACACGTTAAACAGTTTGCTTTAAAATGATGTGACATTTATAGCTACTGTCACCACTGCCAGACATAATGCCTGCCAGGGAAAACAAAAGAAAACCTTGTCTATCCCCTGTAGCTGTTTTTCTCCTGCAGCCCACTTTGTTTCCTGTGCTACAATGCTTATCTTGTAAGTCATTGCTCACCTGGTTGTTTTCTTTCTTTCTTTTTCATTTGTTTTTGTTCCAGGGATATGGCTTCCAGCCAAGCTACGACGGAGATGACCTCACATGCACCATCAGGAACCTCCACAGGAGTACCAAATACAAGTTTCGGGTAAGGGAACCCTGTGATGTTTTCAGTCAAAGCTGGTGATGCACTGGTTCAATTTAGGCTGCAGCAGTGTGTGTGTGTGTGTGTGTGTGTGTGTATGAGTGGAGGGGACAGGCTTCAGGCAGAGAGGGTGTTGAGGCCCACAGTGGTCCTATGACTCATCCATTTGCAGGATTCTGCCAGCAGGGCGGTGGGCAACTGAAAGAATAAACAGGAGGACTCCACTGCTCATCACATGCAGGGTACCAGTGAGAAGCTAATCAAGCAAAACGTTTGAGCTAGTGGCTTTTTGGCTGGCAGTAATGAGTTTGTCCGTCTCTCCATGTCACTTTATTTCTCTCTTTCTCTCCCTAAATCTTTCCTTCTCTTATTCTCATATTTGCACTTCCAAATTGTTGCTCTCCTAACTGTCTGATTATAAATTATTAACTTAATGGCTCTGACGAATCACAGGTGACCATTCTTTACATGTACAGTAATAGAGATTGTTTCAAGAAGGACACTTGATGGTCTGAATAAAATCTTACTGGATAAAGAAGATAAATTATCTAGTAAAGTAAAGCTAAGTCCTCTGTTGCATCTCCATGCAAATGTTCATGGCAGTATTAGTGTAAAACTATTCCAAAATCATCACCATTCTTCTGTCTTTCATTCCTCCACTCAATGATGGAGATAGATTTCAGTATATTTCATCTCTTTTTTTTCTCTTTTTTAAAAAGAGCTAATCTCACACTGTTTTCCCTCAAAGCTCTGATGAGAAATGCTGAAGCAAAAGTTAACTTTTTTTAACAGTTTTACTCTTTACTTTGGTTTTTAAATTAGTCATCAGGTCAGTTTCAGGTAGATTTAGAAAGGTGTTATAAATCTTAAACATGGCTTTGTAAAGCGGCAGGTAGGCTGTGCAATGTGTCTGCAATCACAGACTGTGGGAACAAAGCTTTCTCTCAGAAATGTGATTCTAACACTGACACAGTTAGTGTTTCAGTTCCCACTCAGGCCACTCATACTAAATACCTGAGCAATCATAATACTTAAATGTAATAAGTCCAGACTTATCCTTTAAGAACAGAGCAGAGTTACATTTCATTATATAAGTAGATTGATAGTATTATATTTCACAGCTGGGTTATAGTCAGTTTGGCTAAAAAGCTGTGTTAATATTAAAATGAGTCATCTGGGAGCTGCATCACAGTTATTCGAAATGGCTCAGGATTTAGTGGTTGTCCTTTTCCTGCAGTATCCTTAAACAAAAAATGTATTATGTTACCTAAACAAACCACTATATGCACAATTATAGAAATGTTCATCACTCGCTCTCAAGACTCCCTCCCTCTTTAATTTCCAATCATCCAGCTGCACAGGGTGAGGGGAGGCAGGGTGCTGAGCGAGTTTGTCTTGGTAGAGTATGTGGATGAGCGATACTCAGCAGGCTCACAGAGATTTCCATATTATCGTAAATGTGCCATGCTGAAACGCAAATTGCCACTAAAGCTTATTGGCTGTTTTTGTTGTGTGTGTTTTTTTATTTTTTTATTTTATTTTATTTTTTTATCGCAGTGTTTGTGTTGTCAAAACAGCGTTGTTGATTTAGTGAGCTGAATCTTTTTGATAACGTGCTATTTGTCTGAGGCCATTATAGCTGCAGGCACAGAGTGTTACTAAATACACCAAGCACGGACACGGTGTGACTCCTCTGCTACAGCAGAACGCGTCTATTATAATCAGCTAAACCGCACACACCTGTGTGGGCATCGCATTGCTCATCTTTATTTTTACGCGGCTGGTCTTTTTTTCTCTCACTCTCTCTCTCTGTACATGTGGTTACTCGGCCCTCCAACAGGTAAAAACTACATGGAATTGTTTTTTTTTAAAAAGAGTAAAATCTGTCTAAAAATTATTAAAGGATCTGACACAGCAGTGCAATCTCATGGGACTTTTTTATTGCACAATAAAATAAATCAGTCAAATAAATTTGCATCCATGTTCCTGTAGTTAAAACTAGGGCTGAAACGATTACTCAAATTATTAGATTACAAAAAATGATAGAGGCAGTTTTTCATGAATTGAAGCTTCGTTTAATTAATTTCACATGTTTATATGACATGCTCTTCTTATGTTTTACACAGATGGTTATTACTGATGCACATCACGTCACTCGCTATGTCGCAGAGCAGTTTACTACAGAGTGAAAACTACAAAGTGTGTGCGGCATCTAGTCGGGGGCGACACACACACATCGTTTATTTGCCCTTCATGTCTTTTTTTTCTAACGTCACCGTGTGGATCATTAAGCTTGTTGTTCTAGTTAGTGAACTATCAGTTTCTACCTGCTGAGAAGATCTCAGTCAGCCAGTCAGTCAGCCAGTCAGTAGTAGGAGATGAGGAGAGGAGCAGGTTGATCTCAGGTCTCTACACTGAAAACCTGAGGTAGGAGGAGCGGGGCAATCTAGTAGACCTAATTTGTATGGTAGCCTAATGATGCAAAAATTTAAATCAGTCACACTAAAAGTAAGTAAGTTCATGTATTTGTTTCAGAGGGCATGAAGTTAAATGCAATAAATGGGTTTAGTTTTGATTAAAACAATTGAATATTCAGACCAAATAGCCTTTGTCTAAGTTATAAATCTTAAATATGTCTTGTTTCAAAGTCATTTGACTCTACTCCATTATTAATTTCATTTATTTGTTTCAGAAGGTACTGAAGTTAAATGTAATAAATGGGTTTAGTTTTGATTTTAAAAAGGAATGTCCAGGAATAAAACCCACTTGATTGTTCATTTTCAGAGACATGTCTTTTTTGTCCTTTTTCTCATTTTTACTTTCGCTATTTAATAAGTCAAAAGAATTTATTCGATTACTCGATTAATTGATGAAATAATCGATAGAATAATCGATTACAAAAAGAATCGATAGCTGCAGCCCTAGTTAAAACAATGTAGTTAATTCAGTACTAGCTATTATAGCCTACACTTCCAAACCCTGCGTAACCAACTGTATTATAACTTGGCAAAACTCAATGGCTGGCACGCAATAAAGACGCAAGTAACGCGTGCAAAAAAAAACACTCCGCCCCACCTGCGTGACACGTCATGTCCGTTCCTGATGTATTTCAGCTGTTATACTACTACCCTTCATTAACCTTCTCTGTGTCTACTCAGTGCTTGTTATTAAGAAACATAATTACATTTATACACTTGCCTTCAGTGACTATCTATGCAAACATAAGCTGGTTCGGACAGTTAAAATTTGACTCCTCACTGTGAATATTCATGCATTTCCTCCAGGTGGCGGCATACAACTCGGAGGGGAAGAGTAACCCAAGCCAGGTGGTAGAGTTTGTCACAAAGCCAGACAGACCTAGCTGTCCCTGCAGGCCTGTCATCAGGGGAAGAGTCCTGCCCAACAGCTTCAAGATGGCCTGGGGTGAGCATCTTCTACCAGTTCCCTTATCAAGACTTTTCAGTCTTGCATGTGGTTGACAGTCTGGAAAGGCCAGTTTATACTGGCACACACAGCTGACTTTTCACATTGTACTCCAGTAAGACCATAGATGAGTCTGTCTGAGACGGATGATATTTCAAGCTCTCTGTATAATAAATGAATGATGGTTCTCTTCTTAATTCAGACATGAGCATGAATCCTTCGTACACGTCAATGAACAAACACATCACCCCAGTTTTTAAAATGAAAAAATTTGCCTGCAGTGTTTTGAGAGTTTCCAGATGGAGCTAGTTAAGTTATAATCAAATCCCTCTCTATATTTCATAGTGCTTTTATTAGTCAAGTATACCAATTTCCAGACATATGTAACATAATGAAAACTGAGCTTGCTGCCATTGCCATGTAATGAGCTTGGTTAGCGCAGTTTGATAATGATTTTTTTGTTTCTGTTTTACAATATAGAGTCTCCCAAAGAAAATGGTGGAGCAGAAGTCACAAAGTACGTTGTGGAGCTGTCTGAAGGCTTAAGCGGTAAGTTACAAGTGGTGAAAAAGAAAATGTTTGACAATTATTTAAATGAAATGGAAACTGATGTTTTGGACAGTGACCCACAATAATTTAAATGATTTTAAATTTTTTTGTCTGTGATTAGGTGTGTCATGGGAGCTGGTATATTCAGGGCCAGCTGTGGAGCATGTGTGTGAAGGCTTGAAGCCTGGCTGCTCCTACCAGACGCGAGTGTACTGCATGAGCGAGGGGGGGCAGAGCCCGGTGAGTCATTCAGCATCAGCACACGTGGGCACACAGTCGCACACATGGTACTTCACAGGAATTCAAAGAGTTTGCCGATCAGTTACGATTGGATTTGATTGCTGGTTGGAAGGGAGAGCAAAATTTCACCTGTTTTATGAAATACAAGTAGAAAGGACTGCTGTTAAAATTTCAAACTGAACTGCACCTAGTTAGCTGGAAGGTTACAGCACAATGTGTGTGGTTTGATTCTAGCCAGGGATCTTTGTTGCATGTAATACCCCCTCCCCCTCTCTCTCCACTTGTTTCTTGTCTCTCTCTTCACTTTCAACTGTCCCTTGATATACAAAATGCCAAAGAAATGACACAGATCTCATTACTAATCCTTTATCTGACTTAAAATAGACTTATGATGTAATTACAAAGCAGGCTCACCCCAGACATCCAACATGTGTAAAAACTCTTCTCTTGCTTGCCATTACAGTCCACATGACAATATAGCTATATAAATCTGGATAATTGTGCACTGATTTCTTATTATTGACACATTTCTCGGCTGTTACGTATCATTTAACTGTTAGGGGAAGCAGCAATGAATCTCACCACAACCCATGATTGATCTGATACATTTTACATGAATAATTTGAGATATGCACTCTATTTATGGCGAGTTTTAATAGGAAATTGTCATTCAGCCAGTCTCCTATGTTGAGAGATTAGACTATGCTTCCTGTGTGTAAGTACAAGACAAAGCCTGCTAATCGATTAACCCTCCCTGCATGTGTCAGAGGATGTTTTTCTTAATTAGTTCAGTTCACAGACGCTCTTCATTAATTTCTTCATCAGCTGTTAGTGCATGCATTTATTCATGATGGGGCTTGTAAAGAAACATGACTCACGGTGGCAAGCTGCAGCCTTTTGGGTGCAGCACAATGTGATATCAGTGTGACATAACGCTCACATGTTTGCCTTTTGTCACACAAGTAGAGTCTGGATTTTTTTTTTTATTGTATTTATTTGCCCCCACCCCCCCACTCACCAGACAATCTCTCTAACTTTATCCACAGCTTTATGAGGAATGCTGGATGTTTCTCTGTGTGGTTGAATGATGCTTTCACATTTATCTCCTTTTCTGGCATGTTGTAGCCTGATTTAGTCTGATAAGCTGGTGAAAATAACAATTTGTATCCAGTGTGTCTGTGTTGTTTGAGAGAGAAAGAGGGGAGGTGGAAGGGGGGTGAGATTGTCAATTTGTTATTTTCTCTGGGTCTTAATTGGTGTGTTGTCTTTCTTGCAAGCTGTCGGAGACCCTGCAGGTCCAGACTCCCGCTGTGCCCCCAGGTCCCTGCCAGCCCCCTCGGCTGGTGGGCAAGCCCAAAGCCAGGGAGGTGCAACTGCGCTGGGGTGAGTCATTTCTCTCCAACTCAGATCTGTGTTGGATGTTTTCTAGCTTCTGTTGATGCATTTATTTTTCTGGTGAACTAACTCAAAGCAGTGTGCTTTGATAATGCAGTTTGTAGTATTTTGTTTGTACATCTATCTTTATACAGATTTTTATTTTATTTTCCTGGAAAGTCCCTTTTAAAGTGTATTGACGTATAAACACTGGTTGTATAAATTCTCTAGGTCCCCCTCAGGTAGACGGAGGCAGCCCAGTGTCCTGCTACTTTGTGGAAGTGAGTGGGCCGCAGTTTGAGGATAACAAGGAAGTTTACCAGGGTCCAGACCTGGACTGCTCTGTGGGAGGCTTAATGCCTGGCAAAACCTACAGCTTCCGACTCAAGGCCGGAAACAAGGCTGGGGTGAGAAAGACCGATCCGAAAACTGATCCATCAATAACAGTATAAAAGTTGTTTAGTTTTTTTCTTTTCTGCTGCACGCTTTCATTCCTCTCTTGTCTAATATGATTCAAAAATCCAATGTCGTTTTTTCAGTTGTAAAACTTTTTTGTTCTTTTGTGCTGACAGCCTGGACTCCCTTCAGAGCGATGTGAGATTACAACAGGCCCCGGGGCCCCGGAGCAGTGCAAGGCTCCGTCCACCACATGCAAATCCCCCAGCTGTGTTGTGGTGAGCTGGGAGGTAAGATCCACTCAAGCTCCACTCCCTTACTGACAAACACAAAACTGTAATCGTGCACACATCATCCTGAGAATAAGAGTGTACCTATGAGCATGATTTTTGACATCAAAGTAAAAGTACCTATGTTTTCCAGCAGATAAAGTCATCAAATGATTAATGTAGAGAAGGAGTCATTTGTAAATTGTTGGTGGTAATAAAACTTTGGAGGACATTTCATATTGGACACAAATTATTAATCAAAGAGTGTTTTTTATACCTTTAAGTATAACTGTATTAATATATTATTACGCAAACACACTCAATGTTTGTCATCTAGGCTCCAGCCTGCAATGGAGCTCCGGTGACAGAGTTTCGTCTTGAGTGGGGCGCTGCTGAGGGCAGCATGCAGATGTGTTACAGTGCACCAGCGCTCAGCCATGAAATGAAGGGCCTACTGCCTGCAACCAACTATTTCTGCAGAGTACAGGTGAGCACCAACGCTTTACGGTATCTGGCCGAGGCTAATTTTCATCTGTTGCTCCTGGACATATGTGAAAAATACACCCTGAAAATAGAATCATATCTCACCGTACAATGAATAAATGATAACATCTCACCCAGCAACCCCTTATGATCATTTTCTGTAGAGGCTTGATAAAGATCCAGGAGCCCCACCCCCACCCCCTGCAAAATGAATAGGTTAATTTCACATTAATTTGATTAGTGTCTCAACTAGATTTTGCTCAATAAGAACAGCAAAGAGCAATGAAAAAAGAAAAATATTCCAATTTGCATCTGTGGGAATGAAATTTGATGAGATGAGGTTTAAATTATTCGATGAGAACTAGGGGTGGGATATTTGAAAGAGCCCAAATAGTGGATTTTACAAATATTTATTTTGTAGAGATGTTTTTAAATTTTTAAAAAATAAGGTAGGGCAGGTCAGTAGCATCACTATCTTAGCTCTTTCTCCTCCACTCCACTGTGTTACATCTATTAGCAGCTCTCAACAAAGGGAATCACATCCACCCGCTGCATGATGCAAGTTTCATTATTTGGACATCACTGGCGTTGGGGGTGTTCTCTTGAGATAAAGCTGAGCTACAGACACGTGCAAAGTGCTCTCAAGGGACTCCCATAAACGGTTGACCCCCCCAATGCAATGTGTTTTTTTACCACTATTTATCCAAAAACCTTAGACAGTACAAATACCCAGACTGTGAGTAATTATTATTATCTGGTCAGGCTATGAAAGCAGACTTCCACAGATTGAAAACATTAACACTCTTCTGGTCCAGGTTTTTCAAATATTTTATAATTTTATGACTTGGCTAGTAAATAAAAAACACCACATCCTTGTTGAAAATTGTTGAACCCTTTACCAGTTATTTTTACATCAGAACTCCACCTTGTGGGCAAACACGGTGCCCACACATTTCCTGTTTGGTCACCACAGGTGACTCAATTAGCTGACTCTTGCTGTCATGTAGGCTATCAATGTGGCTGGCGTGGGGCCCTTCAGTGAGGCGGTGTTGTGCCAGACGCCCTGCTCCGTGCCTGCAGCCGTCAGCAACTTCAGCGCGCTGAAGGAGTCCGAGCTGCAAAGGTACAAGACTACAGTGGACACAGAGGAAGACGAGGAGGAGGAAGAGGAGGAGGAGGAGGAGGAGGAAAGCAGCAATTCCCAGCCACAACCCCTCTACTCTCCGTCCACCTGCTTGGGTATTTGCTGGGAACCCCCGTGTGATCACGGCTCTGAGATCACTTCCTACCTGATTGACCTTGGAGAACGCCAGCCCATCGTCGTCGGCCCCGTCACTAAACACATCATCCAGCATCTGCAGCCTGACACTAGCTATAGGTCAGTACTTTATTGTGAATTTAAAAGGTTATCAGGTTGTTTTACTGTTCTACACAACTTCGCACCATATCGATGTCAACAAGTCAGCGGATGTGATACAGATAAATTACGCTCGCACGCACACACACACACACACACACACACACACACACACACACACACACACACAGACACACCACACTCATGATGCTTTGTACTTAAGGACACTAACTGAAGCACACTATAATTTATTGCATTTCTAAAACCAGGTTATTCTGGACAGGGCTCACTACTGTTTAGGAAATGGTTTGTATTCAAGTTTCAGGCTGGTCGCATGTCTGTATTTCTTTTTAATGTGTCATCGACACAAGGATGTGATTCATACCTGGTTAATTATGTTTGCCACACAGAGGCAGCGTTGAGAATCAAACAGAGAGCCAAAAACAGCTTAAAATGTGTCTCTTTCTTAGGATAAATATTACATAAAATTACAGTTAAAATACTCTTAATACCATTTTAACAGTGACTGAGGTGTTTCTGCTCTGATCTTGACATCTCTTCTTCTTTCAGGATCCGAATTCAAGCCCTAAACAGTTTGGGAGCAGGCCCATTCAGTCACACCTTTAAGCTGAAGACGAAGCCTCTGCCCCCGCAGCCGCCCCGCCTGGAGTGCACCGCCTTCAGCCACCAGACCCTCAGGCTCAAGTGGGGCGACGGCCCAGCCAAAGCCGCCACCTCAGACGCCCTCCAGTATCAGCTGCAGATGGGGGACAAGAGCGGCAGGTCAGTGGCCCATTAGCCAGGAGAGGGGAAGTAACCTGACAAGAGAGAAACTGATAAGAGGAGACAAAAGCCTCAGATAACTGTATAGAGGTGGGTGGGGTACATATAAAGTACACCAGATGGACAGAGCCTTATATGGAGACAGGAACTAATGATTTGCTTTATGCTGCTGTATATTTCCTGACAGAGGAGTCACTCGTCTTGTTTGCTTTTGTCTTCTTTACCCTTTTGCTCATTAAAATCCTTTTTCTCTCTTTCTTTTTTTCATGTTCCTGTCATTGCAGATTTATATCCTTGTATAAAGGACCATGCCACACACACAAAGTCCAGAGGCTTAATGAGTCTACCTCTTACACGTTCCGCATCCAGGCCTTTAATGAGGCGGGCGAAGGGCCCTTCTCCAATGTTTACACATTCACCACCCCACGCTCTCCTCCAGCCCCTGTGAAAGGTACAGTGGCAGCCTTAACGCTTTCTTTCTTTTATCTTTCTCTCTCTCTCTTCCCGATGTGGATCAGCTCTTATTATCTTTTACAAACACTCATTTCTGACACACAAGACAGCCAGTGCTCAGCTTTTAACTTCAGTTGACTCCAAGTTTTGACTTTAATTTGATTAAGACCCAGCTGCCAGAGATTCACTTGTCGGCTGTCATCATGAGTCAGGTTGTTCAAGCTTCAGTGGTCTCGTCTCAACAGGCGTCTGCAAAGCCTCTTTTGATCCTACATGTTGAAGTCAGTAATGAGGATGTGGGTTTTTTATTCCCAGAGCTTGCACCTCTTTTCAATCATGTGCCACTTTGTCACTGTTTGTCTCCCCACACGCTGAAGTGGACTCTCAACCACCAGCTGTTTGAATTCAGAAGAAGTATTTCAACATTAAATTTAAAAACTGATATCATAATGCCACAAAGAAATAAAGTCCTCCTCTGCCGCTGTATTCCTTCATGATCATCAGGACGCTTTTACTGTTGAATACAGCCGCATATTTTTTATTGTTTCTGCTTAAAGACGAGCATGACTCATAGTTGCTGCACTCTGCAAACTGGGAAAAGTCACGTCGTTTATGTAAAACTCACTTTTAATCAATCAGCTGAGTCACTGTATATCAAAATAAGTTCTATTTCATTCAAAATGGTTTCTGTAGCTGTCCCACTTTCAAAAAAATATCCAGAAATTCTTCATAAAGAAATTTCAACAGCACGTCTGACATTTTTTGGGGAGTGTGATGTCAGTTTCAAGTTACAACCAGCTTTTGCAAGTGTGATCTGCTCTAAGATTCCAACCTTGAGGTTTTATAGATTATGTTATGTTATGTAAATTATGTTAAACTGAGTTGATATGCCTCTGTATTAGAAATGGACCTTAATCTGATTGGTGGATCTCATGTTTTTAAATTAGATATACAGTGGCAGATGTATATTATTGCAGATATTTCATTACATCTAACACTCTCTTCTCTCACTCCACCCCCACCTTGCAGTCCCTAAAGTGGAGCGTCTGGATGACAACTCCTGCGAAGTCACATGGGAGGCCCTGTCGCCCATGAAAGGGGACCCAGTCATCTACACCTTGCAGAGCATGATGGGAAACTCTGACTTTAAACAGGTACGGAAACATTTATTCTGTGAAGGTTTGCTACTGTTTTGTATTTTGTGTCCTTCACTCTTCACCTTCGGCTGACCCGCCATCCATCAGAGCAGCCTTTTTATGCAGATCAGGACACAGATGAATCCAGGGCTTCTGTATCAGTCACTGCTGGCTTTAAATTGCCCCATTATGCAAAGGTCATTGATCCATGACGTATCCCAGGTGTCTCGGCCCTGCTCACACATTCATCCCTCTCAGTGGCCTCCAGCCATGCTAACCTGGAATAATGGCCACTGCAGGCATATGCTAATCTCACCACATCAGACATCACGATTGAGTCAGGGAGTTGAAATATGTGGCTGCCATCCCGCTTAAGTTTGTTTTTGTCCTTATTGTCCATCTCAGTGGCTGAGACTTGAATTGCTTCTGAGGGATATGAATTTGGTCAAGATACACCCTCCTCCAATAATATTGAATGCAGTATTTTTTCAATGGTTTCTCAATTTATAAACAAGAAAAGCTGGAGATGAATTAATGTTGAATTAATGTTTAGACTCACTTTTACACTTTAAACTAGAAGTTGCATCAATGAGTAAAGAGAAATAATCCTTCATTCACAAAGGTGCTTTAAAAACCTGTGAGTGCATCAGACAGAAGATTTCCATTTCATTCAAGGTGATAACACACAACTCTTAACAAATCAATCAGAAAATAATTAAGTTAAAAATTACTCAAAGCTAACAGAGAAAAACGTTGTTTTTGTTACATTCTGCGTGATGCTTAAAGAACTGAAAGGTGATAACATCCATTTGATCAGAAGCAAAATGATTGAAAGGATGTTGTCAACTGTATAGGCTGGTACACGTTCAATATTTTTCGATAAACTTAATATCACCGGTATTGATAACCATATTTAGGTTTATATCATAAAGATTCATCAAAGCAGCAGAAGTACATTAATTCTCCAGTGACATGAGGTTTAATTATTATGAACATGATGACATGCAAGGAAAGATTTAAAGAGACATATATTTCATTTGATTCAACATGACTAAGAGTCCTCAGCCATGTTAGCAGTTCTGTGAGGCTGTACTTCAGAAGCCTAAAGTTTATTCAAATTCATCCTTTAAGGACAATTCATATTTGTACAAAATTGAATGGCAGTCCAGTAATAAATTAGATGTTTCAGTCTGGATTACAGTGGTTGATCGACCATCTGACCGACATTGCCGTTCATAGAGCTGCTGATGTTGCTAAGAAAAATGAAATTCAAGATATTCATGACTGAATTTGATATAAATGAAATAAATGGAGAGCAAGTAGATGTAAAAATGGTACACCAATTGAATGTTTGAACCCTTTGTTGTTGGATTATCTGTTTTCCATTCTCTTCCTGTCTTGTGTTCTCTTTTTAATCACACCCTCCCTTCTCTCCTGCTCTCCTCAGGCCTACAAAGGCTCTGCCACATCTTTCCATATCCAGAACCTGCAGCCCAACAGTGACTACCGTTTCCGGGTGTGTGCCATCAGGCAGTGCCAGGACGCCCCAGAGCTGAGCGGTCCCTACAGTCCCACAGTGACCCTCTCCCCACAGCGCAACGACGTGGCCGTGGGCGCTTCTGCTGCTGGCTCGGGGTCCAGGGCCGGCACGGAGTCCAGCCGCGCCAGACGGAGCCTGACAGATGAGCAGTGCGCTTTCCTCCTCCTCATGGTTTTTGCCGTCATCGCCATCCTCATCGCTTTTGTCATCCAGTACTTTGTCATTAAATGAGCAGTGTACCCCCCACCCCACCCCAGCTGCAGGGTTATAGCTTTATTCTTTACCCCCCCCCCCCCCCCCCTGTTGTTTTGTATTCTTCATTTTGTACTTCTTTTCTGTTGTCAACAGAGTACTCGCATTAGCTTTCAGGGGGGAGGGAGGGCTGGTGAGAGCGGGCTGGATAACAGTTTTGAATTTGAGGATGTAACAACTAATTTTTGGCCTGTGATACCTTCCTCTCTTGCCTCTTGTCACCCTGCCCCAAACTCTGTGGTATCTGTTGTTGAGTTGAGATTTCTGTTCCATCATGATTTGCTTCCTGTGCAAAAAGGAACCCCCCGAAAGAGCAGGGATAGTTTATTTTGGGGGAGAGGGTGGGAGGGAAGGGGCACTTCGACTCATGTACTTGTTGATTACAGTTATATTTATATATATATATAGTTATATTTATATATATATATATATATATATATATATATATATATATATATATATATATATATATATATAAACCGTATATATGTGTATAGAGATAGTCATTATTTATATTTCCATTTATGTGTCAAGTATGAAACTGTTTTTGATAGATGTGTTCCAAAAAATAGTACGTAGGTATGTCATTAGCCTATGTGCTATTTGATCCTGGGACCTGGATGGCCAGTGTTTGCACAGTGGGGTGTGTGTGTCCAGATGTGTATATTGTATGTAGTTGGTGCCACAGAGGTACACGGCTGGGAGGGCTTCAGGGCCAGATGAAGGGACTTTAACCCCCTAGCTGGAGTTTAAGGGGTCTAGCGAGAGAAGAAAATGAAATTCTTGTTCACATTATAGAACATTCATTTAGCACTTTCCAACCTTTTTGATGTTCAGAATGTTTAAGGATGCAAAAATGACTGGAGAAATGTTAGTATATTTTTGTACAGTGAAGACACAAGGACCTGTAAGTTTGAGGAAAAAAAAAAAGCTCAGTATAAAGTTAGAAAACAAACAAAAACCAAACTAACAGTGAATTCTAATTATTTTTACTATCATATAGTTATACTGTAGCTTGTTTTTACAATCATGCAGCTGCTTTACTCCGAAATATTGTTGTTCAGCACAAAAAATGTATGCTTACCTGTATGTTCTGTTTTATTTCTATTTTTTGTTTTTCCCCAGTAATTAATTTTGCACCTTAGAGGAAAAAAAACCTTGACTCAACCTTGGTCTCGTGATGCATTTTATAGAACACACTTTGAGATTGTGCGAGCCCTACTTCTGTTTTGGGTGTTTTAAAAGTTGTAGTACCACATAACATGTCACTGAAACAGCTGATCTAGCTCAGCAAAAGAAAACTAAAAAACTAAATAAAGAAAAATCTAAAAAAAAAAACCAGAGGTAAAAAAAAAAGTATGTACCAGTTGTTTCAGAGGCCTTAATTGGAGAGGAAAAAAATCTCGGGAGAATTTTCTTAATTTCTCTTAAGTTGTCATGTTTTTTCTTTAGTGTTAGAAACACTAAAATGTGTTTTATTTACTTTTATTTTTTTCAACTTGTATTTGATGTTAGTAAACCTACGTAATCATGAGCGAAATGGAAAAGTAGTTCTGTGTACTGATTTCTTTTGATTTCTTTTGTCAGGTTATACATGTGTGAAGTATATTTTTTTATAATATTGAAGTAATATAAGTTAATACTCTCCAGAGAAAATAATAAATCCTGAGTACTCATGAATCATGGAACGCAAATGACAGATACAACATGTGTTATATCATGTACCTCCTGTGAATCTAAATTTACCTTTTCTCTGTGTGTTAAATATTGGTAACAGATTGCTAACGCTGAGTTTTCAGTAGTAATCTGCCGTAGGGTCTATTGTTTGGTTTTGGGCAGATAACCGCTGTTGCAACCATAAAAATGAAATACAGGTACCTTGCAAAACGTCTTGGATAATTACATGATTTGGTCTTTCAGACATTCTGCAGATGTCTTCTCTTTGTCGTTTAAAGAATTCAAATTCCTATTTTTGATAGCAATTGCAATGTGTGCCATTTTAACACCTCTTCACCCTGGGCTTACTACCTTTGGTTGGGGAGATTAAGAAAATGCTACAAAAATGAGTAAAATATGCACAAAAATAGAGACCATTTTTATGTAATTTTAATGTTTGCAGTTACCTCATACACCGTACATTCCAAAATGAAAATTTGTTATACTATACATACTACCAGACATATCACTTTAAAATGTTCGTTATGGGAAAAATGTATAATCATAGAAATGTATCTAAAGTGTATCTGTATAGCCATGATATCTACAAAGGATCCATGCACAATAAAAGATTTATAATTCTTAATCATGTTTGAACTTTGGACATGTGTGTGTCTTTGGATTATTCATCAGTCATGTGATCATAGAATACTTGTTTCTGATTGGCTACTGTGTACCACAACTCCTCAATCCTTAATTCCAATCAGCAGTTTAATCACCTGTTCGAAATCAATAAAAGGAAATCTTTTGACAGTCATTTGATAATTGATTAATTTTTCTACTGCTATTTTTTAAGCAGAAATATGAAGCATCCACTGGTTCCAGTTTATCAAATGTGAAGCTTTGGTGGATTTCTTTGTTTGTTTGTTTTTTAAATCATTATCATAAATACTTAAAATACAATTCTTTGATATTGACTTTTAAGTAATCAACTTTCAACTAATTAATCACGATTTAAATTAATTGACTTGCAAAGACTCTTATCCAACCCTCACTGGTGAAACAGACCTAACACTTAAACTGACTCCATACAAAGTGAGTGGAAAAATCAATATGGAAACACAGCGTCACATCTCTTATCATTGGACAAGTGTGATAATACACACTGAGGTGTACCGGTATAGAAAGTATTGGTATTGCCACACAATGCCATGGCAGACTTGCCTTTTTTGTTTCATATATTAGGAAATATCTAGTTGATAACTTCATATTTGGCATAGCTTATTTCTTTGTCTTCAAAACATCTGTAATAAGGCACATCATCTATAAAGTTTTGGTAAAAATGTGTCAGTCTTCAAGCAGTAAGCTAACACTAAACATACTCAGAAGTTGAATGGTCCCTCTGAGTTTGACCAGTGATTAAAAACTCCACATTAAACAAAAGAATACCAGTTGTGGGGAAAGAAACGTAATGAAACTCTTATCTATATTGACCATGTTGTTTTCATATATATTCTATTATGGACCTGCAGTGCCTGTACATGGAGTTTAAACCTGTCAGCTGCTTTCATTTTATAAAGGAAATGTACGCTGCTGAAATGTTACTGTTGTATTTTCATTGAAGATTATAAAAACAGGTATTCACAATGTCAGTCTCCTGAACCAGTAATAAAATACTGAAAGCTTTCTCATAGACAAGATGTGAGGCCCGAAGCTGAATCTGTGATGGTGACTCAGCGCTGACAAACAGCTATTTGTCCAGTCAAAGGATCTGTGAGTAAGATATACACCTGTCCGCTCATTCTGTCGTCACGGCTGACTATCTGCAGCCTGAAAGAATATTTTATCATTTTCTTTCCCCTTGTTTACTCCCCTTTTCTACCCTTCCATCCTTTTTCTCCCAAGACAAGAGGACCTGTTGAGAGATACAGCTGAATGAAAGCTTCTTAAGTAAGATATAGAAGCTCCTGTCCACTGTGCAAGCACACCTCAGCAGTCTTAGCAAGAGAGCCGTGATTAATGAGGGTGAGAGTGAGGCTTGCTTGTCTTGGTCAACGTTGTGTACAACATCGGTCTTGTTGATAGACGGTCTGGAAACCACCTTTTTTAAAAGAAACAAACAGGCAAACAAGCTTTCCCTGTCGTGTTGCTTTGAGAGGAGTAAACAATGACAGGAGGGGCATTCCTGCTGCCCCTCGGAGGTCTGAGTGGTGCATCCGGCCACAGGTCAGCTCAGTGTAAACACACCAATATGCCATGATGTCAATGTGACTCTTGTTGCAAAGGTTCACATAGATCTAATGGATATGGTGGCTCTGAACCAACAAAGCACAGTATTGGTCATCTAGGTTGCTGTGATAAATGTCTCTTTACACACAAAAAATCCCCTGTAGATCAGGAACTGAAAATACACCTGTGTGTCCATGGCGTAGATCCATGGTAATGTGCAATACACTCACTAGGGAATGCAGTCCATAAAAAATAGGAAAATTATCTTCACACAGAGGCATTAATTATCCAATTCTCATGTTGATCTGTACATTTTGCACCCCTCTTTCTTTCACTTCAGAGCTTAAAATCAGACAGAAAACATTTGAGTTTGTGGATCAGTGGGATGTGAAGACATTGTACACCCAATTAGAAATCAAAAGATACCAAATTCTAATATTGAACTGGATTTTCAACCTCAATCAGGAGAAGGGACCCAAACAAAAAACTCCTAAATCATCAAATTGCCTAATTCATACATCCATTCATTATCTATACAGCTCTGCAGAATTTTAATCCAAAGTGACATACAGATTTTGACTTCTTTATGACCCTTGACCCCTGCTTATACCCAAACTTAATGTGATTTTTTTTTTAAATGGCATTCCTCTTTACTCGTCAGCGCATTGTTGACGTTAGGTTTGTTATAACAAGCCTGATAGGTAACTTGAGGGTGAAAAGGAAAAGATGAGCGAGTGGGAGTGTGGAGTGATGAAGCTGAGCAGAGAGACAGATGGGGCCAGTGGACAATTAAACAAACACAGAACTCATTTTTCATTGACTACTTCCAGACAGCTCGGCAAACACGCTGGGATTTCAGTGATTGATGCATTAATTAATAAAGTTATATCCCTCTTTTGATGTATTGATGTACAGATTGGTATGATCCTCAATCAGCATTTACTCTCCCAGAGGAGAGAGGGAGGGATGGAGGGGGGGTGTTCCCTCGAATCCTACCCTCTCCATCTTATGCCTTTTAGCGTCATTTATCCCATCATCATTAGATTAAAAAGATGACTTAGAAACACACACAACAGACAACCTCCTGGTTGCTCCCTGACTCCTCAGGGTGCTGTGGAGGAGGTGCTCTCTTCTTCGTCCCTAGCCAGAGCTTGACTGCCCATTGAGCATCAGGAACCGGCTCTGCCACTTCATGTGCTTCTACTGCTGCTGCTACTGCTGCTGCTCTCCATCGACACACAGGAACAAAGACCAAGAAAAAGTTGAGAGGTTAAGAGATCCAGCTCAGTTTTGAAGGTAAAGTCCCTGGCTTTTACAAGAGAATCTGCTTTTTCCATGTTTTAACCTATTCAGTACAACATATGTGTGCTTTATATTGCAGCTAATTGTTTTAGAAATTGTGTTGCTGTCATTTTCCAGACATCCTCTGTTTTCTGTTAATTTCTGCAACATTTCATTATCACTACAAGGTCCAATATTGTCAAATCAGTGTCCATTTACGTCATAAACTTGCAGCAATTAGGACCAAAATGAATACTAACTTTAACTGTGATGGATTATTGCCTGTAATATATGGAGCAAATTTCAAGATACTGCTAAAAAATGCTCATAACATACATAAATAAATGGAAACTAATCACTGCATGGGATTTTTTTTAAATCCCTACAGAATGTCAGCAGTAATATTAAATCTACATTATTTCTACTTTAAAGGACAAAACTTGCAAAAACACAGGTTTTTATCCTTTAACGGCTCATTTTTCTCTCCGCAGCTGTCTGTTGAGTCTTTCACTTTCTCTCACAGCACATAGCGGAGGTTGGCATGCCCTGGACCAGACCCCAGGTGGAGCTTCATGCTGGTGGAGCCGAGGACATGGTGCACCACAATATAGACGACCACCACTATGAGGGCTCCCTGTTCCCCGCGTCCACCCTCATCCCAGTCACCGTCATCTGCATCCTCATCTTCATTGTCGGGGTGACGGGCAACACCATGACCATCCTCATCATCCAGCACTTCAAGGACATGAAGACGACGACCAACCTCTACCTGTCCAGCATGGCGGTGTCTGACCTCATCATCTTCATCTGCCTGCCCTTTGATCTCTACCGCCTGTGGAAGTATGTGCCCTGGCTGTTCGGGGAGGCAGTGTGCCGCTTGTATCACTACATTTTCGAGGGTTGCACCTCAGCCACCATCCTTCACATCACGGCCCTGAGCATCGAGCGCTACCTGGCCATCAGCTTCCCCCTCAGAAGTAAAGTAGTGGTGACCAAACGCAGGGTCCAGTATATCATCATCGCCCTGTGGGGTTTTGCCCTGGTGTCTGCGGCCCCCACGCTCTTCCTGGTCGGGGTGGAGTACGACAATGAAACACACCCAGACTACAACACGGGCCAGTGCAAGCACACCAGCTACGCCATCAGCTCTGGACAGCTGCACATCATGCTCTGGGTGTCCACCACCTACTTTTTCTGTCCAATGCTCTGCCTTATCTTCCTCTACGGCTCCATTGGGTGCAAGCTGTGGAAAAGCAAGAATGACCTGCAAGGCCCCTGCCCTTTGGCAAGAGAAAGGTCACACAGGCAAACAGTCAAAATCCTGGGTGAGTTGCTTTTTTTAATTTTATTTCCAAATGCATGCTCATTTTATGCTGATCCCAGGCAACAATCGGGGCAGATGATAGTGGAAAATTGAATAAAAACATACCTTAAACACCACCACTGAATGTCATTCTTCATATACTGTGTTTTGCCCCTTTTAGTTCAGATTGTTAAACTGTTAAATTCTCTACAAATATACATATCAGAAAGCCAGTTTGCACAGTTAACAGACAGCTGTTAGAGCATCAAACGTCATCCCATAATTAGACATTACAGGACTGACTTCCTCTGATTCTTCCTTTCACCGCTCTTTCTTGCAAACCAACTTTAAAATGACAATTCAGATCCAGAAACAACAGCAAAAACAAATACAAAACTCTCATTGTTGGTTAAAAGCTTAAACCAGAAATCATCAGATTTTCATCAGTCTGCTTTTCATCGTTGCTGAAGCAAAAAGACAGACTGACAGATCTGAATGTAGGATTTCTGGTTTTCTGGCATAAGCTGAGCTGTACATACTTTTTTAAATATATTTCAGGTATATATGTAGAAGTGATTTGTAGTAGTTTTGCCTATTACGTGCATCATAAAAACATCCAGCTGTCTACATGTTCTTTCACCAGCCATTGTGTTGCTTTTGTCCTGCAAATGTGAAGAGGAGAAAGCTACTTCCATATGTGTTGTTGTTGATATCAGCTGGTTAATGAACTTGTTTTGTCTGAGGCTAATTGTGTCCTTCCACTGCACATACTGATTGGCTTAATTCCCAGTTCTGGTATACCGTGCAGGAAACCCAGTTTTACAGTAAAAGACAGAGGCCAGGGCCATCTTTATGATCCAAATATTTAATCATGATGCTTCCATTAAGATATTAATGCAGTTCATTATCTGCGCACACACTGCACAGAGCTCATGTTGTCAGACCTGCTGCCGTATCCACGTTTGTTGAAACCCAAATTGGATTGTCATCAGAGGTCTCCATAAATCACCCTAATGGGAATTTACATGCTCTCACAGCCCTGGACATCTTTTTAATCTACTGGTGTCAATGAGTCACTGAGTGATAGCTGTACCCTGAAGGCTAGACACGATCCTGGACTAAACTGCATCATCTGCTCACTGTGAACCCACAACGGATGTCCTTAATGTACAATTAACTATTAACTGATATACCTCTCTTTTAATTACAGAACTGCACTGTATTATCCTTGCAAGTGGCCGTCCCCATCACACAGATTTATGATAATTTTATCTGCAGGGGTTTCTTGATCAATACCAGTGACTCAGTGATTACCTCACCCAGCACTACGATTTCTGGCTTTCTAAAGCTAAATAAAGCTTTGCTCTTTATAAAAAAATTTTTTTTAAATGGTGATAATTTCTTTATAGATATATACGCTCTAATTAGCTTGCTTACTTGCCTGTATTATGAAAAGGTGACTTCACTGTTGGAGCCAATTACAGGTCACAGTCAATTAAGGAAACAAGAGAGGTTGTGCATGTGAGTATGTGTGTTAGTGCGTGGGCTTAGCATGATCATCTTTTGATGTAGCTGTAATTGCTGCTGGTCATTAATAAATGTCAAGGGTGATCATACACAGTAGACCATCAGTTATTTAAAGACCCTGAAAACCAATTTTCTTAATCTGCCTCTTACCTTAAATAATAGAGTACCAACAAAGCACATTATTATCTGTCAAAGTTAAATCAATACTGGTTATTTCACATGAGACATTTCTCTCACTCTGGGCTCTGTTGAACGAAGGTGATGTCAGGGTTTTTTTTGCACATAGCAAGAACCATTATCTGATGACAATTGTTGGGTAACGAAATTGCCCATGATGGGTTGTAAGAACTGTAAATCAAATTTCCCCCCACACAGACTTATGAAGCAAATTAGCAATTAGTTTTAGACCTATATTATAAAATTATTTTATTATTTTTGATTGTAATTGTTGTGTTCACAGCGCACAAATACTAAAAGGGAAAACTGTCATATCTACTTTTAGTGTCATCTAACTAAAGGATTCACCTCCAGTGTCTTGGTGTTGAGGCACTAATCTCAAATCTCATTTTTATAACTGGGGTAAACTGGCTGTTTGCTTTCTTGCTGAGTTAGATAAAGAGATTAATAACAGTCTACATGAAAAGATGAATATCAATCTTCTTACCTAACTCTCGGCAATAAAGCAAATAAGCGTGTTTCCAAAATGTAGTCCTTGAATGCCCCTTTAACTGACACTAATTTCCTCCCCTAACTTTATTTTTCCCTCAGTGGTAGTGGTACTGGCCTTCATCATATGCTGGCTGCCCTACCACATTGGCAGGAACCTCTTCGCTCAGGTGGATGACTACGACACAGCCATTTTGAGCCAGAACTTCAACATGGCCTCCATGGTTCTCTGCTACCTCAGCGCCTCCATCAACCCCGTTGTCTACAACCTGATGTCTCGGAAGTACAGGGCCGCAGCCAAACGACTCTTCCTGCTGCACCAGCGGCCCAGACAAGCCCACCGTGGCCGGAGACAGCTCAGCAGTGTAATCGACCACATCTCCACCCTAAATGAAAGCCTGACTGGGGTGTGAAGAATGTCAGCACAGCACTTTGAGTCAGTGTATTTATGGGCTTCACCACCAAGAAGAGAGTTAAGAGGCATCTTTATTGTTCAGGAGTTGTAGCTCAATGAGGAAAGCGGTGACGCTGTTGAAGTTGTCTTTATCTTTGAGGGGGGAAACTAGGGCTTAAAGCTTCACTGCACTTCAATGCAATGTCAGTTTTGTTATGGCTAAGTGGCATTTTGTTCACAGAGACTGGATGATCACAATCTTCTTTTTTTTGTCATGATGATATTAATTCGGTGGATTCTGAGCAAAAATGATTGATTGATTGATTGATGATGACTTTTCAGGAAAACAGATTTCATATGAGTGTCATTTACATTTTCCTGCTTCAGTGTTACGCACCTCATGCAAAAGTATTTACTTCTACACTTTGTGCTGCCTCATTGTTTTATTGCTTGTTATCACTAATTGAACAAATACACCATTTTAAACTCACAATTATCATCAATTCGCCACACTGACTAATAAGTGATCCCTCTTTGTTAATGGCCAACACTTGAAATGACTGTTCATGTATGATGTTTTATTATAGTCTCAGCCACGTTCTGTTGTTAGATTGAATTGATTGGATGTACGGTGAACAATTATTATCATACTGTTTGTTTGTTGTTCTCATAAGTCAAGAAAAAAACAAACAAGTAAACCTATTAGTTTAAAATTGGGTATTCCAGCATTTGTGTGTGTGTGTGTGTGTGTGTGTGTGTGTGTGTGTGTGTGTGTGTGTGTGTGTGTGTGTGTGTGTGTGTGTGTGTGTGTGTGTGTGTGTGTGTGTGTGTGTGTGTGTGTGTGTGTGTGTGTGTGTGTGTGTGTGTGTGTGTGTGATGTTAGTAGGGACTGTGTGCCATCTTCTAAATGAATAAATGGAACATAAACTTGATAAAAGCAGATCAGTATGAAAATGGGGACAATTGTTGTCTGTGTGTTTGATACAGGAGCCACCTGAGCCCTGAGGTTTTGGGGGCTGCGTACGTGCCGGCCATCACATGTAATCTGACATGGCTATTATATTACCTGGGCTCTGAGTTGGATTTACGCTGGCAGCCAATGTTCCTGCATCACCATATTCAAAGTAATGGCTGCTCTAAGTGCATTTCAAAGAGGAAAAAAGATATTATGTTGTCAGCAGAGGCAGAGATTATTTCTGTTATTGCTTCCACTTGCATAATCTAAACACCATTGTACAAATCTTCTTTGATGATACATTTCTGATCAGTAATTGTACACTTTTGTGTGCCTCATGCGGAAAAGTAACGTCAAAGTTATATTGTATTTTTAACCTGAACAAGGTCTAATCCCAAAATAAATAAGACTTTTTTTCAGGGTCTGTCAGCCATACATCTTGTTCTTTTAAAAGGAACCGTCGTGATCTTACCCATGAATCACCGGGCCTTGGTTTGCACAGATACAAAGAGACAAAGTCACACTGGGCTGACTCATCCTCATGACACTTTCTTCACTGAGCTATTCATCTCTGCCAGATGAGCTGAAGCAGCGAGTAAAAGCTTATCTCTCACAGACCATCCTGCCATCACCCAGAGAAAGATCAATAAGCAGCATGGCTCCTCTGTTGGTTATTTTCTTTACAATGAAGAGAGCGACCGTGAGCGGCTCGTCCAGAGCTGTCAACACCTCCCTAAGGCCATCTTCACACCACCTCACATCACTCAGCATCAGTTAGTTGTTTTGACTCTCTTTTTCAGTTCATGACTTCTACTCTATGAGCATCTTTGAATTAAAAATATAGTCTATTTCCTGATATTATATCACAAATGAAACATACATATTTTGAACATCAAACTATTATTACAATTATATTATTGATGAAACACTATTATTTTACCTCATAATCAGTGTTTAATGCGTTTGCAATATTTATTGACTGAGATGGTTGTATTTTTATGGTCTAAACACACAACACATATTTAAAATGTTTTTTTTAAATGACAAGTGCTTGTTTGGCTGTCTCATTTTAACATCTGGAAACTGTCAATTATTGTTTCTCTATTATTAAATAAGTGAGCTGGATAAAAGTGGCTCCTTTTATTACTAAACCACAAAAAAGACAGGATATTATACAGTGCACTGTGCTGGCAGTAGCACAGAGTTGCAACTGTGTACTACCATGATATGGTTTTAATTTACATTCATCTCTGAATGACACTTCATGATGTTTCCAGATACAGCTGCACTGGTCTAAATTATTTCTACCAGCAGGGGGAGCCAAAGTACACTCTTGTCAAGAGAGACAAACTATGTAACGCAACAAACATTTTATAAAATATGACAATGTATTTGTTCAGACATATTACAGCAATATTGAAAGTTTCTGGGGATTTAGATTAATCAAATTTTGGTTTTCCAATTACATTAAAGCTTCTCTTTGTTTAAAGCTTCTTGTTTTTGTTTCTCTCTGTAAGAAATCTTTATCAGCTTCTCTATACAGCCCATTTCCACAGATTATCAGCAACACTTATTCACTTCCTGTTTGGCTCCTGTCCCTGCTGGTCCATGTGTGCGACCACAGGAAGCTGATAAAATGGAGGTCATGTAAAAGAGTGCTTCTTGGGGTTCTGATAAACAACTCTTTCTACAAAGGTGTTCACTATTTCTCCTACTTGTTTCTGTTTTAGCCAGCCAGGTGGTTTTCTTCATGGCCTGTGATGCTGTCTTTCATCTTCCTCAAAAACCCAAAGCTTTTCCCCCTCTGAGCTTCACTGTGAGGTTGATCATACACCACAAATGTTGGCTGTGAGAGCTGCTATGATGGAAAGGCAAGGGAATATAGTGACTACTTTAGAGGTGTGAGGTCATTTATATTTGTGCCAACATAAAAGCCTGAAATGGTTTGTCTAATTCACTCACTGGCAATCATGTCTTGCGGTTGCAATGGGTCGGATGTTTGCCAGCACCGCATCACTTTCAGTGTGTGCTTTTGTTGTCACAGCTGGGTGACAGTAATACAACAAACACAAATGTGTCTTTGCCTTTTACAAACCACCAAGCGCTCCCGCAACCCTTTCAAATGCCTCGGATGGCAGTAATAATGATAATAAACTTCATTTATAAAGCACTAATCACCTCATCTTCTAAAGCTTTTAGTAAAGACTTTCCTTTGTTTAATGAACCTTGTTGCAAATGGAAGACGCAATGCTCCATTTCTTTCTCTAAATGAGTTGAGTTCCCTGCAATTTGGAGGCTAATTTCTATCTACTTGTTATCTGTTAAGTGTTTGTTCATGAACTGTGTTTGACATCAGACCTGTTGAGAGAAAAATGTAAATCTTACAAAAGAACCAGTTTGTCTGTCATTTTCAAAACCTGTGAAACTAGATCACAACTTGCTTCTGGCTATTAGACAGATAAACAAAAAGATGTGTTGACAGATCAGAAATTTAGTTTTGATGATGGTAAGAATACATTTTTTCATGTGGACAGGAAGCTATTTTTCTCCACTATTCTGTGGCCTTAAGATAATTTAAGGAATATTGTGTTGTCAACATGCCAGCAGGAGAAGCAGCCTTTCCTGCTACTATGTGTGTTGTTGGTGAATTAGAGGCCAATCCATCAGATGGCTTCGTCACATTTCCACACCACAAACCACTTGGGTGACTGACTCTCCTCCTTCCTCCCTGCTCCAGGGAGCACAACAGAGACACTCCCAGATCTTTCATTCGTACATGAAAAGTCAAAAGGAGAATAAATGACTAAAAAGTAGCTAATATTTACATGCTTGCCAGTTGTGAATGTCATAGACTTCCATCATAGGGAAACTGGAGAGAACAGGGAGCAAGCAGTTTGTTCAGAGGAGATCAAGGAGCATTAGAAATGTGCAACGCTTAAAGCAAACCCCTTGAAATCCTCCTGCACGTGATAAAATAGTTACAGGAGCAGGTGAGGCTATGAAATGAAGTATCAGACATGCACAACCTAATGAAGAATCTTGCAGCCTCAGCTCACATTAGATTTCCCTCCCATGTCCCAGTTACATGAGATTCGACAGGCATGTTTTACATAACTATTGTCATGGTGATGTTTGTTGCTTGTAAATATTCTAGATGCTGCCATTACATCTTCATATTATTCAGTTTTTGTTTTTTTACATTATTCAAACTAAGTTTTACAGATCCTTTAGGAAGATGGACATTTAGGAAAAAATACCACATACACTTTTCAGTATTTGTATGATTACAGCTTCTGAATACTAAAGACATTTATTTAACCAGTATGCATGAACATACTGGGGATGGAGGACCATCTGAAGCTAAACTGAACCACTTTGAAATACTGTAGTGGTGAGTGATACCCGACCTCACACAGCCAAATAAAGACAGCCAGAAAAATACCAGAAGTCAGCAGATGGTGTCTCCAAAGTAAAAGAAGAAAAAAAAGATGCACATGAAAGGATATTCAAACCATATGGATGCTCTCATAAAAGTAAATTGAAGGTTTAAAAGAGTAAGTAGAGAGGTTTGCTAGTTATTCAAAAGTTAAAGGGCAGGAAACTGCTGCACTGTGCTGTGTGGTTTAAACTTGCACTTCTAGTGGATCTTCCGGTTTAGACTTCAGACACTGATGTAACAGCAGCTGTTTTTAATCATCTGAGGAAAGCTGGTGACATCATTGAGTGAACAGGCATGCAGTATTTCTCTGCCTTCTGCAGCGCCTCGTGGTCTGAATGTTTTCCTCTTGATATTCTCAGACCAAACTTTACTTTTTTTATCCTACAGGTGAGAAAAATGTGGAAATAGCAAATATTTCAGTCCATTATTCATCACTTTATCCATTTGGTGTAACACTAATCACTAATTCCAGTTTGCCTCTGTTCAAAAGATACATATGTAAACGGGGGATTTTGTATACAGCCGCCTC
This sequence comes from Scomber scombrus, assembly GCF_963691925.1. NCBI lineage: Eukaryota > Metazoa > Chordata > Actinopteri > Scombriformes > Scombridae > Scomber > Scomber scombrus. The sequence continues at coordinate 21,487,316 of NC_084974.1, forward strand.
CCTCCCCTTCCTCTGTCCTCTGCCTGTTTGTAGAAAAAAACCCAACACGTTCATCTAAATTGTCTAAAAGGAAGTCTTACTGTGAAAGTGGAAGTATGCTTGTAATCTAGGCACTTGACAGTTGGCCCAACCAGCGCGTTAAAGTTCTCCACTCTACTCCTCCTCCTCGTCCATGAGGCTCATTTGGCTCTAGATATAAACATAGAGCGCTTTTCTGTCCCCGCTGCGCTCCTCAGTCCCTTCATAACCAGCAGCCAGTTTGCTCTCACAGACCGAAAAACAGAAAAAAACGCAGGAGGGGACGAACTCTGGCGCTTTCCCCAGGATGGAGGTAATAGCTCTACAACTCTAAGCGTACTTTTCTGCTGGCGGCTGTACTTATTTTAGACCACTTGAGCAGATGTTTTTTTTACTTTATTTTTTATTATTATTATGATTTGATGTTGTTTTTGCAGCCATGTGTGGTCGAAATTAAAACATTACATCACAGGAGCTCAGTGAAGAGACTTTATAGTATTTTTTGATGCTCTTTGTTATTACTGTGATATTTCTGGAGGGACTATTGGGTCTGTATGTGCAGCAATATAACAAGTTTTAACTCATTGTGTCAGGCAGTGAACCAGTTATGTTGGCTGTTCATCAGTATTCAAGTTCATAGTGATGTTTACAGTGTTTATCTCTTTACTGTTACATAAATATTGTTATAAGACAGTATAATTATAATCATATTACTTTCCCTGAGTGTGTACTTGTTCTGTGACACAGATACACACACACACACACACACACACACACACACACACACACACACACACACACACTCACACACACACACACACAGAGGATTGTGTGTAGCTACGATGCTTTGGCTCAGCTTGAGGCTGATTTAGTTTAAGAGTAGGTTTGTGGTACCAACTTCATAACAAGTAACCACAGCCAGAAATGCATCTGTCATGAGCCAGCGTGTGTGTTCACTGTGATAAATGTGACGAGACCTTTCCCTTTGTCAACATTGTCTGAACATTGTGAAATAACCATGTGTTTTACTTTTAAGTCTACATGTTTTGATTGTCAGCTGTTTTCTGCCTCACCCTGAATTCAGCTGACAAAATTGTTTTTTTCTCTTCTCAAAGGCCAAACTATCTTTTACCCGTTTTAATTGTAGCTATAAAAGATGAGGTGGACTTCCATGGTATAGGAGGTCTGTCCGAGTCTCTCCACACAGTTTTCCTGCAGAATGCTCACAGGTTTGTGACCTTCTCCCTGCAAAACAAGCTGTTCCCGCAGACTTTTACCATCATTCTCAAGTATTTAATGTCATGTGGCGAATAGGAAGAGGAACACCCATTTTTCCCCACAGCACGTGAGGGAGCACATTAGTAATTTACCACAGCAGAACTACCCTCAGATACTTACACCACTTACAACTTTAGGACTCAGATATGCTTCAGTCAAATTCAGCTTGGATTGTTCTTCTTATTTGTGTTCTTACCTGTTGCCAAAACTGAGAGAAAAGAATTTGGATTGCCCCCAAAACTGGAAAAGATGAAAGAACGGTAAAGTCAAGGGGGCTTTCTTAAGTAAACATATTTTTTGATATAGAATAATCACAGGTTGTGTTTATTTTTTAGTTCAAGCTGTTTGAAGCTGCATGTAGTTCAACACTGAGATGGTTAAAGCAGGTCCAACCATTATTGCTGAGTCTAGCTTTTCTTGGATGGAACCTTGTAAACCCAGCCCAACTCTCACTAGCTTAGTTTTCACTACAATTAAGCTATTAGTCTCACAGTTGATTCTTAACCCTTAGTCTCAGTGAACAATACCTAACCTATTCAGATGTCAAGTTAAGATTTTCACTTCAGTGTACTCAGAAAATGTTTCCATGGCAGCCACAATGATTTTAAAGTCATTTAAGAGTTTGTGCATTTCTCTAGTCAACTTCAGGTATTTGATGTTTCAAGTAGTCTTGTGGTCAGTATCTGGAAATCAATGTTGGTCCATTGTTGACACCCTGCTGACACACTGTCCCACCCAGTCTTCACCACTGTGAGAACAGTGCAGTACAGCAATTTATGGGCTGGTTGTGCAAGGGGAGGTTACTGCTAATGAAACTGATGATAAAGTTTGAGTTTTTTGCTCTTGATGTCTTACACTGTCAGTTATTTGAAATGGGACCTGTTTATATGTTGCAGCCCCAGTTTGAGTTTTGGCAGGATGGTGTTTTTGTACACTGCATTTTGCCTACAGCAAGTGTACAACTGGCCTGTCAAGTCAGTCTCACTGTCACTTAAACCGCTCCGACCGCTTTGATGACATAAATTCTTGCTGTGTGTTTTTAGCTTTAGGAAATTGCTGTTCATATTCACAAATATTGGTTGACAACAACTGCCTCAAGCGAGCCTGAAAAGTAGATTAACACATGGAAATTCTTAAATTATGTTTTTTCCCCCGTGTTGGAACCTCTGGCTATAACTGCAAGTACACAAACTAGAAATCGTGTTTGTGTGTGCCTGTGTCTGTGTACATGCACCTGAGGATTTGAACTGTATGTTTGTGTTGGGTTGTGGTGAGGGGCGTACGGTGCTGGTTTTCCTTTGATGGAAAAACAACACCACAGCTCGAGGAGTGAGTATTTGGGATCGCCCTGCCAACCATATGGCGCGCACATTTATTTTATTATGTAATCCATAGTAAAGTTTAGAAACCAATAACACAGGAACCCTGTCTGTACCAGCCAGACATTTGCTAATGAGTTTTCCTTTTCCTTCATAACAGTGCGTCACCAAAATTGTTTTACACTGTTAGTATTATGAGTAGGAATACTACATTCACAGCACCAACAGCAGCAGTACATAAAATTGAAAAAGGTATCCTGTTGCATCCTTTGAAGTTTTGTGTGACAAACAGAGTAAAACCTTTCCACTGGTATTCTTGTCAGAAGTGGACATTATCAGTGACAGATTCAATCAGGGGTGTTTGCTCAGAATATACATTAAGCTTTATGTGTGTCAGTGCAGGGTGAATGGTTCACTCTGTCCCGAACATAAAACAGACACCTAACTGACAGTGAAGCTGAGTGGAATGTAGCATCAGCGTCGAGCAAAACTTTCAAAACTTCTCTAAGTCACAGTGTGGTTATGGTTGGATCTCTGCTCAGATCATACTGTACAGTGGAGTGTGTATAAACTGTACTGATGGTTCCTGATTTTAAAGCCTATATTCATCAGTCAGGTCATTTGATTAAAGGGCTTTTAAGCCATGGTGAGAACAGTTGGATCAAAATGAAAGTGATGATTGAACAAACCACAAGCATCTCATATGACTTTTGAAGCTCCATTGATGCTTCCTGTCATGGTTTTGACAAACATCCTGCAAGCCAGGTCAACTTACTGTAGGGTTAGGCAATATATTGATATTATTTCAATATGAGACTAAGAGTCTTAGATTTTGGATATTGTAGTATCGTGATATGGCATAAGTGTTGTCCTTTCCTGGTTTTAAAGGCTGCATCACAGTAAAGGGATGTCATTTTCTGAACTTACCAGACTATCCTAACTATATTATTTAGTCATTATGTCAATTAGTTATTATGTCCAAATTACTGATGATTATATATCAAAAATTGTATAAATATGTTGTGACACCAATAGTCATCCCTACAATATCAATATCAAAGTATATGATCAAAAATATTGTGATATTTGATTTTGTTCAGCCCTTACCGTCTCTTCAGCATATGTTCTACCTTCTGTCCAAATATTTTAACTCCTTTAAAACTAGCAGTTTACAAAATTTTAACACTAACTGCAAAATCAGCTGGAAAATGGAGGCAAACAGCAGGAAGTACATTGTTTCTGCAGAATCTTCATATTTTCACCGTTTTTCCTCACTGTTTCTCAACACATTTGGTTTCCCCAGTGATATCAGTAACACTGTGAAAACTTAAAGTAGTTTAGGGTAACATTGACTGTTGCCATGTGAATTAGGCACCGGCCCCTTTCATTGTTTGAAAGGGGCACTGCGCCAGTTTTAGGCATGAAGTTCAGTTTAATCATCTTGAGGAGTTTGAAACAGCCTCCGAAAGCAGGTGTATAATGTCTTCTGAGGCTCTGGAGGGAGCTCGAAAAATAACCCTGATGATGTCATTTCCATCTTTAAACTGGGGCTGTTTTCAGTGTTCAAAGGGTAAATAATGCGTGCAGTATGTTTGCCAGGCCTGAAGGATACACACTGTGGTTCAATTGACAAAGAAACTGAAACCTCAACTTTTAATCTGATGTAACCTTAAGATCTTAACACAAAGTACAAGCTTCCGCATTTCCAGCAGGTTGTTATGCTGAGAGAGAAAAAACGGAAGCAACACATTCAAGTCAAGTCAAGTCGAACTTTATTTATAAAGCACATTTAAAAACAACCTCAGTTGAACCAAAGTGCTGTACAGTTATTAAAATACAATATAATCAGACACAAATATAATAATAAATAAAACAGTAAAGGAATAATAAGAGCTCAATTTAAAAAAGAGTAAAAGTAAAGATAAAAATACAATACATTGTCTCTGAAGCCAGTTTGCATTAGTTGCATGATTGCTTTCAGACAATCAAAAATATTATATCACTGGGTGAGTTGCCATGTGGTTTTATTTTCTGGTTTGCTGCCTGTATTTACATCTACATGTTCACTTCTCTTTACAAGTAACTGTGTGGAAGATGGCTTGTTGGAAGATACTAGCACCTTTACGACCAATCAAATGGTTCCTAAAGCATCATAGTTCCCCCAGCTGCTTCAGCTGCTTTTTATTGAAAAGCGGCTGTCATCCTTTTCTTAAACATTGTTGCTATATCATTGACTTAGATTCATTACATGCCTCAAGCTATTCATACACTGTTTGTTCTCTGAGTCTTGCTATCAGGGATGAGGCTGTGTCAGACCCTAAACCTCTGAGTTTCAGTCCAAAACAGTGTGTGGGGCAGAGAGATAACCGGGGTGGGAACGACAGAGCAGACAGAAGATCAGTGAGGAGGATACTGCGATGTGCCAAAGAAAACACACAAGAAAAAAAACATATGTCATCTAAAGAAACATGTAGACCGAGGGGAATTCCTTAAAATACGAAAGGAGATGTCTGCTATCCACTCCACACAACATCTGCCCCAGTGTTAGAGTTAGTGTTAGGTTTTTGAGATCCGAGCCAAAATCGTCATGTCAGAAGCACCTTGGGGCAGTGCATGTTTTTGCCATCAAAGCCGGTTAGTTTTGAACAGGTCGGAGAGGCAGCCTGAGCTGTCTCAGACATCTGCAGATTGTCAAGATACATGCAGACAGGTTTTGAGAGCAGTGAGCCAGGCGTGCAGGAAGTGGAAACTAGAAAAAACAACAACTGTATAATCATGACTTTTACTTACTTCTAAATCTCCCTGCAGAACAGTTAACTTATGTTGCCACACCTCCTCAACCACCATCTTCTAAAATTGGCACCTAGCCATATTTTTTGTTTACTTTTTTGGTAGAAAGTAGTGCAAACACAATCAGTACTGCAAGCTGTCTGTGCAAATTACATTTTTTCAATGTCAAGTTTTGCTTTTTTTTAACACTTTTTTTTTTTACTAAGCAATGTGTGAAGATTTGTCACACCCTAATCTAAAACATGAATACCACTGATTTCCTCATCTATGCATCATCATTTAAAGCATGCACCACTGCATGAAAACAGGGGAAGGTAATATTAGATTATAGTTGCTAAGACAGGTTCACACTGCAAGTTTGAACATGTCATGAAAAATATGCGATAGAGGAAAAATTCTCAAATCAGCATTGACTGGTGGCTGAGAGTTCAAGACAAACCAGAATCAGAATAGACAAGTCCACTTTTTCTGTGGAGCGGCTTTGAAACTGGATTGTGACCTTTCCATTAAAGAATGGCCTGAGTATTTAGATACTTTACTTTAGTGAAACCAAGGTGTAAAAATACTCCATTACAAGTAAAACTTCTGCATTCAAAAAGTCACTCAAACATAAGGACAGAAGTATCAGCGAGATGTCAAAAGTGAAAATATTCATTATTCAGAATGATAGCCCCTTTCAGAGTGTTATGATTATTATTATTGATGCATTAAAGTAGCAGTATAATGCTGCATCAGGTTGATGTGGGGGTCATTTTACTTACTTTACTTTATTTACACTTGTGGGTAGTCTAAGCTCCATCGTATTTCATGAACTCACCAAATAAACTACATGTAAACTGTTGATTTGCACATCTTATATAAAAGAAAAGTGGTAAAGGGAGGAGAACATTTTTAATGTGAGGCAAACAACATGTTGGAGGGCGTGTGACTAAGTGAGCGAAACACTATCACGTGTTCAGGGACTGCCCGGAGATTTCCAACTTTTGGATAACAATGCGAGAAAGCATTGAAAAGGTTTTAAAATATCAAAATTGGATTTTGTTTTCAGGTGTTGTATTTGTTAAAGGCACTACTGGATCTTCTTCGTTTGTCTAAACTGTGAATGTTTAGAATAATGCTGGTTGCCTGTAAAAAAAAAAAAGTCATCACAATGTCAACACAAAAAATGGTTAATTCAAGGACAGACTACATTATCAGACTAGTTGAATATGAAATGTGGAATTGACATTTGTTTTGAGACTTCAGATGAACACTTTTGACAAATATTGGAAAGGATGGACTTAGTTTGTCAAAAATGTTCAGAAAGAAAGATGAAAAAAAAGCTGAATGACACTGCATGGAGTTATGGAAACTAGTAGAACAGATGTTACAGTACTTAAGTAGTAGTAAATATACCTTGTCACTTTCACCCACTGAATCTAATGAAAAGGTCACCCCCTGCATGAAGACCAAGACCTTTGACATGTGTCTCTTCAGCAGAATATTTGATCCTAGTGGATGCAGAGTCTTAAGTCTACCGTGGATGAATGGATGTCAAACCCTGTGGCACTGAAGCTCTGCAGGGACTACATATTGAAGTAGTTGGGAACATGCAAGACTACGCTGAATGAAATAATCCCATGTCTCTGCTATTCAGCATCCACGTCAACCATTTGATCCACTGTCCAGATGTTTTTTGTCGTCGTGATTGCTAGATCAGAGTGGATGAGAAGACCAGAACACCGCAGAGAATTCCCAACAGATGCTTGTATCAAAGTGAATCTTCTCGCTGATGTTCAAACATTTGCATGAAGTACTCTGCACTGTGAGGTGTTGACACTTCTTGAAAATATTTGGTTCCTCATCATTTACTCGATATTAACCCCCCCCCCCACCATATTGCACAACAGCTCAGCACAGCTCACTAAAATATCATGACATTCCTCAAACAGGCTTGGTTCTTATATCTGTCTTCATAATAGTCATTATTTGCCTGTTAAGTTTTCATTGAACAATATATCTCAGAAGCTTTTTGGGTCTTAACTTATTTGTTGTTAATTTATAACATTTGAGAAAAAGACATTTTTCAGTCATGTGGTATCTTGAGGATTACAACTTTGTCAGCAGCTTACTGGTCTTAGACCATCAGATTTATTTTTCTTCTGTCTGGAGGCATATTATTTCATTTCATTTGCTTCTCCACCCTACAGTACTTGTCCATCTGCAGCACCTCCCCTTTCCCTTGAGGCAGCAGCAGCAATGGCTCAAAGATGAGTGTGCCCACTTACCTAATCCCTGTGACTGAGGCTCTTTATTGTGTACTTCCACAGTACACACAGTGTATGTAAAAACACAGTGCCAGTGAGGTCAGTGGAAAAGTGAGATATTCAGATGAAGGCCACTCCAAAAACACATCATGTTTTCCTGGAAAGGCAGCGAGCAAGAAGGTGCCTGTATGCTCTCTTTACCACTTAACAAGTGTAGGCAGAAGGGAGCTGCTCACTGCGGTGGTTTTCCCCCTGGCAAAGCACGCTGACTCGTGAAAACAAAGTCTACAGCTTCAGACCAAAGCCATTATGCTTGGAGAGCTTATTGGACAAGAGCTTGCTGAACAGCTGTGCTTTGGTGTGCTTTATTTATGTTCAGTCTCACTGATATTCACTGTGTGGGGGTCACCATCGAGGGCTTATGAGGATTGAAAGTCAAAGCAGAGTCATTCCCAGAGAAGGGTTAAAGATCTTAAGCTAGACATCATCTTTATCAGCTCCATGCTAGATTACATGACCTGTTGCTCTCAGACCGCCGCTGTTACATCGAGCAGATATGTTAGGATTTACTGGGACTAATATCATGTGCTTCCTCTCTTCTGCCTCTGGAAATTGGAATCACAGGAACCAACAATAGCAGGCTTTGTGTGTGATATGTTTGTCTCTGTGTTCTCTTTCCACATCTGCCAGTCATACACTGAACCTCGTGTCTCCATCCACAGCCTGGAAATTAAGACACTGTTTGAGATTGACCTTTATTTACCCAAACAAAGCTCAGTGAGGATGCGCCGGTTTCCCTCCATTCGCTTCATGTTCACACAGTCCTCTATAAATGGTTTTCAGGTAGGGTAATGGGCACTGTCAGCCACATTGGAGGTAATTAGTATATATATATTTTTTAACAACAATAGCTCAAAACAGATGGTTATGTCTTTAAACAGTACTTTAAGTTGGGCTGGGTGATGTGGTGATATGTATCTATCGCTTTAATATCTTTGGTTATAGGCTTTTCTGGACATTGTTGCTGATTAATGAGATATGAGATTGATTGCTTCAGGGCAATATTATGTTTACAGTATTTTTACATCAATGCAATGGGGTATCTTGTTTTGTCAGGTATTTAAAGACACTGTGTATAATCTCTAATGTGATAATAGTCCATTACAGTCCTTGTGTTGCTTTTAGCCCATTCATCTCAATGCCAGATATACAACCGCAACATCTGTAATTCAAATCCAGCGGCAGACCATCTCTCTCTCCCTTTGTTTCCTGTCATTTCTCTACTGTTGCTTTGGAAAAGACACAACATATCCCCAAATATAAATGTATATACAAATTATGTGTGTTGCTCAAAGGGAGCTCAAAAGTACTTATTAATATTCAGTTCCTCGTGTCCATCTTCCACACTACAGTGGACCAAATGGAACCATATTTCCCCAACTGACTCAGGGATTCAAATGAATGCAAATTATCTCATTCAGGACACAACTGTCCTCATGGTTACAGCTGTTCCCTTTTATGCCAGTTTTGCTACAATCATAAGTTATTTGCTTTTTTATCATGCAATGAAATAGAGATAGCACTCATCATTTAGCAAATTAAGTTAAATCCGTATGTGTAACTGTAACACAAGCAACATCTGAAGGGAGTCCGTGTAAATAGCTTGTTTCTTTTTGGTGATGACCCAGGCCTGTTTTTTTGGATAACTTCAATCACATGGCTAAGGCTCTACTTTTCTTTTTTTCATAGTTTCCTTGTTTAGACATGCTCAATTGCCCCGTATCCTAGATTACAGTATGTTTCAGATGTGGTCTAACATATCCTCTCCTCTAGGAGCTGAGGGGTTACAGAGCAGAGCTGTGATCCAGGCTGCCTGCATCGCTCTGGGGGATTTTCCCAGGCCTAGAGCCCCCAAAATAGTTTGCACTGCTCTCTCCTGCAGTGAACCAAAGTTTCCCACTCTTCCAGAGAGCTTGGGGTCCCAGCTGACTTAAACATACACATTACTGATAAGCAGGCCTTGTATGGTTCATAAAAAAAAAATTCAATCGTCAATAAAAGAAGGCAAACAAGAAGTTAAAAAATTGCTGGTTGCTGACGATGCCTTTATTCAGTGTTCTTGACATCATAACATATTAAGTGCATAGTTAGCCACACTTTTTTTCATATCCATGTTTCATATTCACAGAAAATGTGCAAGACACATTTTAAAAAACTTCCTCAAAAACTAGAAAGTTTGGGAATTATTCGATGCTGCAGATGTGCCTCCATGTAGCACTCATGTTTTAATGTCATCACATTTGCAAGCAGCTGATTTTTGTTTTGTTTTTTGTTATGATCAAAATGTGGAAAATACATGACCTTTCTCAGCAATTACAGTAAATGTGCAGACTTAACCCCCAACATAGATGTTTTTTACTCTATTATCACCTGTAATATGTCATTAAAGCATGTTCAAATTAGAAGTGACACCCTGTTGAGAACAAAGACCTCTTTGATTGTATGTTTTGTGTTTAGTACATTCCTATTGTCTGTCATTAAATAAAGTTGGACAATAGAGAATCTGAAGCCTTGATTTTCGTCACCCAAAACATCTCAGTGGCGAACTAAACAGCCAAAGCCCAACTTCCTTTGCCTGCACTGTTGTGACTAGGGTTTGTGCTCTGAAGGAGGCATTTGTTTTCTGAAGGACAGGAAAGAGTTAAACAATTAGAGGTTACAAAATAATGGTGTAGAGGGTGGGTGGTCCCTGGTGATTATTATTTATCACGGATGAGAAGAGAGAGCTCAGGAAAAAGGTTGGGATGTGGATTAGGACACAGAGGCAGCGCGGAGAGAGCATTAACAGAGGCACTGCGGGTCTAGCTGATGCTGTAATATGCTGGGTGGAGGCTGCAAGGTGGTGAGGTCATGTGGAGAACAAGGGGGAAAAGGAAAATAAAGCGTGTGATTAAAGTGTGGAATGTGTGTATCTGTGAAACTCGGGAGATCTGCGTTTCCACAGGCTCAAAATGTGAAGAGAGGAAAGGGAGGGAACTGAGAGTGCACACCCAGGAAATGTGACAGAATTGGCAGCTGTGAGGAGAAGCCTGAGCATTTTAGCGGTCAATAAAAGTAGGATGGAAATTAGATGTAGTATGAAAGCCAGAAAGAGACTGCCATGGGAGGAGCACTACAAGCAGTGACTGTACAGTGCAAATCATTAAATGGCGACATTGATGCATTCAAATCTGTACGATCCTGGCACACCTCAAACTAAACAAATCCCATTCACACTCCAAAGCACTTGGCACAAGAGTAATACTTGGAGTTTTGTTTTCGAGTCTTACATACACGTACATTCCAGCCTGCAGCCAAGTTATCACTTAGGCCACAGATATGTGGAGTGAGTTAATGGTCATCGAAAGGCAGCATGGAGGAGGGAAGTTTAGCAATCAGCTTGGGAATAGTGGGAGAGACAGAAAGTTAAAGGGGCCAAGAAGTGATAACAGCGTCAGGCTGCAAGGACAGGTCCCTCCTGTCACACGCTGCAGTGTGATGTTGAACAGCTGTGGCGGAGAAAGAAAGAAATAAAGAAAGAAAGAAGCTCTCTTCCTGTGTCCTGAAAATCAGCTCTTTAGCTAGAGAAGAGTTGAGTACTTACAAGGACAGCAATGAATGCTAAATACACTAGTGGAGTTAACTTTTTTTGTCGTTGTTGTTGTTTGCATATTCATCCTCTCTGCTGTGTTTTTCAACACGTCTGCATTTTTCCTGTTGAGATTGAGGAAGTGAAACAAGTTCTATATGTTCACACAGCTCCTTGTTCAGCTGTTTCCACACAGGCCTTCAACTAATAAGTTTTACACTCCCACAGAAGTAAAGACAAATCACCAAATATGACAAGAGCATCAAGATATTGTCAAGTAGTACATTTACACAACATGTTTTGGTAGGTGGAACTTAGCCAATGTGGTCCATTATAACTGTAATTTTTAAAGTTTCAAAACACTTTGCTGCTAACTGGTGTTGGACTGGGTGTGGTTGATATTTTTATGTTTCTGCTCACTTTTGATACAAAGAGTTCAAGGTGGTAGATTCAGTTTTTACTATTCAATGGCATAGCAACATGTTAAAGAACATGTTCACTTCTTCTAAAAATACATATAGCATTTGTTTGTGTAATAATTGCTGAATAATGTCTTTCTATATTCAGTTTTTATTGTAATTGTGTGTGATTTCAATTTTAATGCTTATATATAAGTAATATAAACAGTGGCTCTAATAGTGTCCACGCTTTATTCTAATGATTGCCACTGTGAAGATGCTTTTGGGCACTTTGTATAAAGGAAGTAAAAAAATTAAGGTCACGCAAAGAATGTGATCCACTCCTATAGTTCATACATTTACCAGTGCTGCCCTCAACATATGTTCAAGTATCAAGACTGTTTATATAAAATCATTTCCAGATTTATTGAATGTCTTTCTTTTCCAGAAGAATTCTCCATCCAAGCCATCTGTGGCTGAGCTGGCTGGAAGGTTCAAAGGTCATATTATACCAACGCCCACCTCAAATGACGAGGTGACGTAATGTATTTATATCTTATTCCATATGCTATAGTTTCTGCACAGTGCTGCACTACATACAGAAATACTTAATAAAGGTAATTGGTGAACACACACATTCAGGTCTGACTTTTATTTACACTTACTCCTCCCTTCCTTTGTAGTCGCCATTTTATAGAAGACCTCCATCTTCTCTGAAGCTGCAAAACCAAAAAGATGATAATGAAGAATCAGTTGTAAGTAATTTTGTTTGTTGTTGGTTTGTTTAGTTTTTTTTTTACCCATGTGCTACAAATCTGTCTTGTTGATATACAAAAGAAGTCCTTTAGAATACAGACTTGGATTTGTTTATTGTAACATTTCATTGCAACCTCTCAATTCGTTGCCAAATGCACAATTAATTGTTTTTCTCTCTGCCTAAAACACTGGAATAGTTGTGTTTGTGCTGCTCATTTTTTCTTCCAGTAAAATAGCTACCAAACAAACCACAAATACCTATTATTGCATAATGACCGATCCAAAGCACAAAGTACAAGTGCAAAAATGAGTACATTACAGGCATGTACAACTAAAAAGTTATTCAGTTTTATCACTGATATGCATTAGAAGCAGGATGGCATCAGATGTATCACTGAATGTCAGTATTAGTTCCCCATGTTTCAAACGGGGGTTGTGATGATTTAATGAATTAGTCTTGCCATAACGTCTCATCCAACTGTGTTCTCTTGCAGAAAACTAATGCCTCTTCAAAGCCCTTTAAAATGAAAATGAAGAATTCACCCATCATTGAGAAACTGCAGGTAGGTGCATCTCAAAACATGGAAATATGATATAAAATAATTGCTAGCCTTTTATGTGTTATAGGATGTAGTGCAGGGAGGGTTAGTCAGGAGTGTGTAAAGTCAGGAGATTCATATTTAAAGCATTGGTGCCACCCACTGTTCAGTTGACGCTAGTGTCTGCTTTGTTCATATGCTGCTAAAAAGGGAAGGACTTGTCCCTGGTGGCACTATTGGCTCAGATTAATGAGCTAATGGGATCATGGGCCATCCAGCCTCTGGTGAGGCTGTAACTCGCCACCATCTTTTCTTAAGCAATTTACACAGTGGGCAGCCATGGGACAAAAGGGCTGCCGCTTTTCACTCTTCCTCTTCTCCCCAGTGCAGGTAGGATACGCTCCTCTAAAATTGTATGGTGGCTGTGGCGTAACTCAGGTTTTAATGTAGTTTAGTTGTCAAACTGACTATGATAGGTGTCTTTTGTAAAAGGGCATTTCAGGATATCATTCTGGCAGGTGCAGGTGTTTATAAAGTAGGAAGGTGCCAGCAAGCAGGACAGAGGAGTAATAACGATGAGTAGATATACTGAAGCGATATACTGTAGATATACATGTATTTTCTAATTATACACCCAAGTTAACATCATTTAATTACTTTAATTGTACTCACTTAGTAATTATATTTATATCTCTAAATAAGGTGACTCCCATAAATGCAATGTGGTTTACTCTTCAAGACAAACTCAGGTTTTACTGTCATTTTAAGTTTGTTTGTCATAAAAAGTTCAGTTTAAATAAAGATATCACCAGAGATGAACAGCATTGTTTTACAATAAAGTTGTATTACAAGACAATGTGCTAAAGAGATTACAGTGTACAGGCCTCAGGATGTTACCTTGACCCTACAGGCCAACCTTGCTCTGTCACCCACCGCTCTGCTGCCATCGCCAAAGACTTCTGAGGTGAAGCTGCAGCCGGCGCCGCTGTCCCCCACCACACCCTGCAGCCCACAGAGCCCACTGGGTCCCACCCTGCGGCCCCAACAGTCCATTGAAGAGGAGGATCCTGTCAGCTTTGACAGCCCTCCTGAAGGCGCCCCACTGCCTAGCTTCAACAAGGTAAACATGTGGACTCGTGCAACCCTCAATCTAAAAGACAAATACGTCTGGGCTATTTGTTAGAGGATCACCTTATAATGCAGTTGGTCTGGTTTTGTGGTGTTACTGGAAGTATTATGTTGTACAGCATTTAAAAACAAAAAATAATAATAATAAATGAATACAAATGCACCATAATTCCTGTTATATACATTTCTTATGATTACAGATCATGTAGATGTATTTTTTAATAGATTAGTCTTCTCATGTATCATATGTTTACATGGTTTTCTTGCACAGAGGTTCTGAGTCACTAAATGACAAACGTGAACTGTCGTCCTGTCAAGCCACCTGGAGCGTTTCTCATGCTATTCGCTGAGTGAGCTGTGATGTCACAGTCGGACTCATGGTCCCCGTCCCTGTTGACGTGTTTGTCAGCGGGTGTTCTGCATCCTCTGTTTAAGCAGCCCTTGGATAAGCTTAAGCAAGTTGCCCCTGTAGTGCATTGGTGCTGCTGCAAGGGGGATTTAAGATGTAATCTTAATCTCCCTTAACCTAGTTAGAGTCTCTGGATACCATTTTGTGCAGTGCTCTCACGCAAATGCTGGTTACACTTGGACAGTTTCAAGAAATCTTTTGATCATACTATTGAAAGTTACCCTGAATTGTTTAAATGTTGAACCCTTACTCATCTCTTTCACACAGACTCGTGCACGACTATCGTTCAAGAGGCGCCCGCCCACAAGACAGCACAGGAGGTCAGCTGGAGAGGAGGCAGGTGCCTTCGGTAGTGGTCTTTCCCCATCTGAACTGTACAGCCCAAAAGAAAATGGGGACGGGGACCTGGTTTTAGACAGCCCAGCAGAGGAAGCCGAACACAGCCAAGCTGAGGAGCGGGACAGGGACTGTGAAAAGACAAAGGAAGATGTAGAAAAGGATGATCCAGATAACAGGGAAGATCTGGAGGAGCAGGCAGCAGAACAAGCCCTGACCTCTGAACGGCAGCCGTCGGAGCCTTGTCCTGCTGAGCAGACAGAGGGTGACTTTCAGAGAGAAGAGAATCAGGAGGAGATGCCAAGACCCACCAAGGAGGAAATTAAAGGGTGTGAACTGTGAATGTTTACGTCAAGGAAATCAGAAATATATGAATAAGTTATTCAGTGCTTTGATTAAGAGAACTTTTTGAAAATACTCTTCATAAAGAGTTCATCTATTTTAAGGTTCTTTGTATACCTGGTCTGTTTTATTCCTCTGTCGCCCTCTCCTGGCCTTTCATAGAACAGGTCTATAAACACTGGAGAGTTATGGTAAGAGCCCTCTAGTCAAAGAAGCAGCTGTTTTTTGCGCATGGGAAGAAGAAGAAAATATGCTTTATGTTGAATAAAGTCTGAAGTCTGCATGACCAGACTTTTTTTCTGATATTTGACACAAATTGAAGAGATTGCTAAGAGTGCACTTCATGATCTGATGTCTGTGATATGTACACAGTACTTTGAAAATACTGACTGCTGGGTTAATAAAAGGCAACAAATATTATAGGTATCATATGTTAGCAGATATATAAAATGCTATGGTATCATACCAAATCACTTTCACTGAAATGATGTACTTTAGTACATTTAGTACTAGTTTTACTTTGATGTACTTCTCTGCTTGTCTTTAATTTTGGATACCGTACAAAATATTGAAATCACAGTGCTACTGTGGAGTGGCTCAGGTCTCGGAAATTATGCACATGATGAGATGTTAAGAAAATAAACAGCTTTCGTCACATGTAAAGAAAAATGATGTTACCTGCCTCTGTTCTAATTTTTGAGTCTAAATGAACCTCAGGATATGAATGTTGATGAATATCTTAAAGCTGTAACGCAGGCCTGTCAGAAATAACTTCATGTTGTGACTGTTTCATCTCCACAGACAGCTGTTTTCCAATATTAAATCTTCTGGACAGTCTTCAGTCAGATAAAGCCAGAGAAGTTGTATTGTTTTAGTTTGGGGTTATTGATGATTAATGATGCACATATCTAATGCAGGGTGGCACAGTGTTGCAGTGGGTAGCACTGTCCCCTCACAACAAGAGGGTTCTGGGTTGGAACCAACCGGCCGGATGGGGCCCTTTTGTGTGGAGTCTGCATGTTCTCTCCATATTCCTCCCACAGGCCAAAAACATGCAGGTTAGGTTCTCTATACATATATGTGAGCCCTGTGTTTGACTGGTGTCCAGTTTGTACATCACCTCTTTCTCAATGTTAGCTGAGATTGGCTCCAGCTCCCCTGCAACCCTCTGGAAGATAATTGGTAAAGACGATGGATGTTCAAATGCAGGTTTGAATAGGAACACAAACACAGGTCATTTTAATTATTTTCCCTAATTTGACCTTTCTTCTGAGGTCTGTGTTGGTACTGACTACACTTGGTTGTCAGCTATGTCACTCCATTGTTTGCTTTGCTGCACTTGTTGCAGTGGGATAACTTACACTTTTCTAATTATTGTTAACATATACCGTCATATAATTCCCACCATAGCTGACTGTCCATTTTCAACCTGTGCAGAGGTCCGCATGAAGGGCCTGTGTGTGCATGAAAGGCCTTTAAAACCAAAAGTCAAAAATCAGGGAAGTCAGGAAACCTCTACATACGATTTCAGAACACAATGTGCATTATTCTTTGATGAATTAATTAACAATTCATTCTTGCAGGTTTTCACCTGACACTGTTCCTGACCTCTACTGGTGACCATGAAGAACTGCACTGATACTAAAATGATCTCTGGCCCCTGTACTTAACATCTTATCCCCATGAATGCAACTTGACTTGACCTTTAATTGCTTTACTAAAAAAATATAGTTTTACTCATCATAAGTTATGAGTTAAACAATCGTTTGTGAGTAAAGTAATTAAAGGTCAAGGCAAGGTGCATTCATAAGTCCATTTTCTTAACAGTTTTGTCCTGAATAAAGTTGATAGTGAAGCAGCTTGTGCACTGTATGTTTCTTACCAGTGTTGGGGAGTATCTAGTGTAATTAAATTACAGTTATTTATGAAAATGTTGATGATTACAAAGGGGGTTACATCTGAAGTCAGACCTTTAAGATTTTGCTCAGGAGTTTTTTCCTCATTTTTTACTATTTAACATGTTACTGAATACATATATTGTTCTTTTTAATTCTTTGAAATCAATATTTTTATATTTTGTAAATAAATCATGATGTGGGCTTATTTGGAGCACACATGGGCTTAAATTGTGTCACAGTACCAATTAAGCCAATGCCAGACTTTAGACTTGTTTCATAATATCTTTATTTTATATTACACATATTTAAGTTCTCAAATAAGCTACAGTAAAAATACAGTTGCCAACTTCCACTTGGACAATATGCTAAAAATTAAAAAATAAACAGCTGGTCAAGTGGCCTGCATGTTTCACATATCTTTAGTAAACTACGAGGAAAAGTGTGGGGGTTAACGCGAATTTGTCATGCACAAAAGTGTCACAATTGTTTTAAGTCGTCATTCTTTCCTGGCAATGTGTTATATTCATTACGCTCCTTTACTTGGCAACGCCTTCCCGACGTCACCGAAACTTAGAGGAAAACTCACCTGGCTGGCAGGCTGTCAGAGGGCGAGTCAGTATAAGGAGCGAACTAAAGTACATAAAGGGAAGAAGCTTTTTAACAACGAGCTGTCAAGTGTAACGATGTGAACTTTCCGCCTGACCTGTTGTTTTTGAGGAATTGTTAACTTTGTGAATGACAGCTGGGAAGTTCACTGTCCCACGGAGACTGTAGTTTCAGTTTAAGAAGTTGGCTCTCAAAGACAGTTCCGGGTTGAGATCGTTATCAGGTTAACTATAGTTAGTCTCATATTGACTGGGAGTTGGGAAGTAGATCAACATGGAATTCGAGTTGAAGACAGTCAAGACGAATGGGACCGATGAAGGTGAACGGGTGAGTCATATGGGATAAATAACTTAACAACACCTGTCCCATACAATACTAATACTACTACCACTACTGCTACTACTACTAGCCTACTAACAATAACAATAACCTTGTCATCCATACAATGCTGCATTTATTTTTTTATCATTTGAAAAAATAAGTCCACATAATAGCATAATTATAGGATGTGCTGACATATCACAACATTTGTGACCTAATACCTCGATATCAATATTGCAACATTACTGAAGGGGTGGCAATCAGTGCTTTCTCATAAAGTTTACACCATGATATTTTTGATAAATTCATCAGTAATGTTGATGTGATAATATAACTAAGTGAGTAAAGGTTAAATAATATACCTGAACAGTCTGGTAACAGTCTGGAAAATTACATCACTTTACTGTAATGCAGCCTTTAAAGGTGCAGTGTGTAGACTTTAGTGGCATTTAATGGAGCAGATTTGGCAGAAATGGTATATTATAATACTAATAAGTAAGAATTGCTGTGTTTATGTTACTGTTAAGACCCCAGCAGTCAGAGAGGGGCATGGCAGACCTAAAACAGACAGCTCTCTTCCAAAATGGGAAAGAAAGAGGTCAATAGAAAAGTCAATGAACACACAACATGAGCCCTTTATATCTCAGACATAAGACGCAGGTCTTCATCCATGGAGCCCACCATGTTGCACCATCATTTTTCTACAGTAGCCCAGAATGAACAAACAAAACATTGCCTCTAGAGAGGGTCTTTTATGTTTTTTGAACATGCTTGAAGGGGAGGGGGAGGGCAGGGGAATTCATTTGATTGCAATCTGCAACCTCAGCACGAGACCACTACTCCTTTAAGACCAGGAAAAGACAACGCTTATGTCATCTCACGATATTACAATATCCAAAATCTAAGGTCTTATATCATGATATTAATATAATATCAATGCATTACCCCGTCTTATACTATCTGTATATCTAGATTGTACAATTACACACTTTTCCCTCGTATCATAACATGTATCATCATCAGTTTGCACAAGAGTTTCCTTTATGGTGTTTAGTAATATTCTCGATAATTTGGCTTCTCCAAGGTGACAGCTGGTAATGGAGGCGCCCCTGAAGCAACAGAGAGAGATGCGTTGTTTGCTGGACAGGTGAGCTTTGGTTGAGTGTTGTGTGTTGTTCATGAAGTATTTGGGAGCTTTTTTCAGTTGCTGTTCACAAGCAATTTGTTCAAGAGATTAGAATAACATGTAGACATTTCTGTTGCCATTTGAAAGACAGCAAATGGAGTGCTTATCTTCGAGGCATCAACTTGTGTTAGTTATTTTTAACATTCTTGAAAGTGTCTGAATCAACAAGCTTTCCAAGGATGACTTATTTCATTCATAGTAAATGCAGTTGTTTTTAAACAGGAGAAAATTGCATGTCTGATGTGTCTTTGTGTTTCATCAGAATACTAGTAATATGGAAACAATTTCCTCTGACTATGCAGTAGAAACCGAAAGAAACGAGGTAAATACCCACGTCCTCGAAAGGTTTTCTAATTTTTAAGGTCAGGAACATGCTGTTTTCCACACTTGCAATAAGGGAAGTGTAACTTTGTTGCTTTCATGATGATTCAGTGGGTTTTTTCCCCATTCATTGTCTGAACTCCAAAGAGGAGTGACACAATAAGAAAAATTACTAAGAAAAAAATACTTTCTCTGATGCACATGTCTATAATGCGTTATAAACATATTTATAATAAATTATAAGCTGCTTATAGCACTGCATAATTTTAGTTTTAAGTGCTCGTAAATACTCATTATACCTTATAACAATAATCATAACACTTGTATCATTATTATAATGTCATATAACTATAAGAATTATAATACAATATGATCCTTGGAAGTAATGTCAGCAGTTATGAAGTGTTATGATACTTGACCTTATAATTCATGGCCAAATGTTTTATAATGTGTTATGATTATTGTTATAAAGCAATATCATATTTATGAGTGCCTATAACTATAATCATACAGTGCTATTAGCAGATTATAACACATTATATGTATGCTTATGGTGCATTATAGACATGGGCGTCAAAGAAAGTGGTTGTTTTTTTAAATTGTTGCTTGATACTTATCATTAAGTTAGGATAGTGTTTGTTATGCTCCATTATTTAGTTTAGTTTATTTAGATAACCATAGCTGTTACCCAGGCAACAGCTACTCTTCATTCTTGCATAATGACTTTTTGGATAATACTCTACCCCTAATCTCCCTCACAGGTTGGAGCCATATCTTGACAAAGTAATGTGGGATTTTAAGGAACACACTATTTAATGTTTTAAACTTGTATTGTGCTTCTAGAGTAGCTCAGTGTGCAGGATAAAGAAAGAGCTGAATGCAGTCATCTGCAGTCGAGCCAGACTATGGATGGTCATCATCATCATTGTATTCATCATCATTGCTGTGATTATCATTTCCCTGGTCTTGTGCTCAGGTAAGGTTTCATATTGATCAGGTTGTCTTATTTACTTCATTCAGTATATACATTAATAGAGTAAGTAATTAGATATATTAGATAGATTACCCTTTTTCTCAAAATGAGTCCAATAATCAAAAATACAGGATCAGAGATAATAATTAAATATATTGTTCACTTATTCAAATTACTTTGATCTGTAACAAGACAGTCTGTCATACTTTAAAGTACAAATATCATAAAGTCATGGTCAGCCAAAGACCAAAGTGTAAGTTGTTGATTATAAAATGCTTATGCTGTGCCACTATGCATGCAAATGTATAACATCAAGACTTTATGCAAGTACAAAGTACAAAAAATGCAAAACTAAAGATCAAATCTGATGCCAAAATTATTTTAGTATTTAAATACAGTGGTTATTGTTATGAAGCTTTGACCCAGTTTCTCTTTGAGCAGTGATTCACGAGGACTTGGATGAGAAATACGACGCTACATTGTTTAACATTTCTCAAAGTTTCAATGGGAGCTTTAGACTGCCCAATCAGGTCTTCAAGGAGCAGCTTCTTACCCTTAACTCCAGTGAAGGAAACACTCTCGCCACAGGCCTTCAAAAAAAGGTTTGACTGATTATTATGACCTATAATTGAAATGATAAAATGACTGAATTAATATGAATTGGTTGCAAATATAACTCAGTGTGTTGGGCTGAATAGGAATATTTAACCATCATATGATTGGCTGCATGTCTTTCTTCCTACCTTTCCCTTGTTACTACATTAGTTTTATCCAAGCAAACATGCCAATACTGACACCATAAAAAGTTAATTATCTTGACAATACAGTATAGCGGATTAATGAATAACAGCTGAGGGAAAGTTTAATGGTTTTATGGATAGCTACTAGAAGTGTATAGTTATTTTATTAAGGTATTAAGGTAATTATACCTTAAGGTAAGGTTATTAAGGTAAGGAAGTCAATAACATGTATACAACAACATTACAGAATGATATAATAAGTAAAATCCAAGGAAATTCAAGAATAGCAAAGGGATAAAAATTAAAAGAGTGCATTAGGGTCAATGTTCTACGAAATAAAGCTAAACCAAGCCTAAGGTAGTGAGGTTCAACTTTAACCCCATATAAGGAAATCACATTTCACTCTATTGTCATATTTATTTGTTGATCTTCAGAGCCAACACCTTCCACCCCTGGCAGTGTTTATTATGTAAATGTAAAATCTACCAGGTTTCAGTGTCACAACACAAAAACCTGTGTATAGCTGCTGTTGCCATGAGCTAAAAGGCCTCTGTAGCTGGTTTCACTTCTAATAGAGAAATTATGAACATTAAAAGGGCTTTGCAGTCAGGAAAGAGCTTTCTTGTAGTGAGAGTAAGTCAGTATCAGCCAGACCATATCACCCTCTTTGTTTGCTTCTGCATGTCTTAACCTGCCCCACCCAGATGGTTGACTTGTACAGATCCTCCCCTGCCCTAGGACGATACTTCTCTGAGGCTAGAATCAATGCTTTCAGGTAAACTCATCTCAATCTGCGTTTAGGAACTGCATTTTTTCAACCTTTGCTACATGAAACCATTCAAATGAGCCTTTTACAGGCAAAAATGTATGTTGCGCTTCAGAACTCCCTTTTTATCCTCTCCACAGGAACGGTTCAGTCATCGCAGATTACCAGCTGACATTTCGCATGCCTGCAGAGGGGCAGCATCAGCTGAGGAACTTTACCCTGAGCAGGGAGATGGTGTACAACGTGTTTAGACAGTTTCTATTCGACCAGGAGACACAGTCAGAACCCATGTACATTGATCCACGTTCCCTCAGTTGCTCACAAACATACTAAAAAAAACGGCATATGTTACTTGACATTTAGAGAGTAAGACAGCAAATACAAGACCTCTGAAGGTTGGTGTTTGTAGCATGTGATCTATGAAGTGTGTGAGATTCTCGCATGAGCATATGATGCAACTTTACCACATGAATCTGCATGGCCACAGTCATGCAAAGTCATGCTGACTTAAGCCATATGGATGATCTCATTTTGAATGATATTCTTTTAAAACTTCACTCAATGTAAAAGGAACATCCTGCTGTCAAACTGAGTGGTTTAACCCACCAGAAAATGCCAACAAAGATCAGTGCGTTCTGAAGTATATGAAATGAATCAAATATTTCATACTGTACTTTAGATTTGATTGTGTTTTTGTATAACTCCAAGTATATTGATTTTGCATAAGTATTTGCATAAATGTCTGTGTTATAATTATTTATATTTAGTATGAACATCTGTATGTGAAAAGCCTGTGGTCATGGAAGGGTTTTTAATGGAGATAGGTGTTTATATTTGCATATGTATTCCATTATTCTGCATCACCAGACATCATTTGCAAACCAAAACTGCGGACCACATTTTCCTAGAGAATAAACACGAATAGGAAAATTAACCGTGTGCAACAGCTATGTTGTAAGTCAGGGCTATGTATGCCGATTTTAAATGATATATTCTGCACACAAGTACAGCACTCTTTGTATTATATCACTAAGTGCACATCATTTTGTACATTTCTCACTGAGGCTTTGTTTGACATGTACAGCGAGGGTCAGTTTTTACCCGTAACCTGCTGTATTTTTAACATGCTGTTCTGTGGTTGAACAGTAGAGGGAGTGCATGTTCCTCATACAAGTAAACACCTTTTCCTTTGTTTTCTATCTGTCTTGTGCTTGTCTCTCTTTTTGCAGAGAAATATTGAGAATTCACAGCTGTGATTGATGTGTATGCCAACTTGTCTGGTCCTGAACAGTTTTTTTCCCACCAGATGGTTATTAATTATTTTTCATCTCAGCATGTTGCACTCTGTAAAAACAGTTGAAAAGTGAGCCAATCTCAACACTAATGACCATGTTTTGTTACCAATAAATTGTGTAAAGAACATATCTGATTGAGTTGATGTTAATTCTTTGATTAATAATTATCATATAAGATGAGATACATATGGTCTGTAATTTCTGAAGATTAAGACTAATTTCAGCAATTTTTTTAAGACATGCAATGAGACTAAAAACTGCTGAAACAACTAAAAATGTGCAGTTAATGCACTGCTTAAATGTCAGAGTTATTACAGTCATTCAGTTGCAGTATAATTTCAAAGAGAGATTACCCTCCTCCTCCTCACAATGACCTCAATAATCTAAATACCCATGTATAAACAAGTACAAGGTTAGCTTAGAAATTATACTTGAATATATGCTTTGGAGTTACAGTATATAAAGCACTTTTTATCATAATGAGTGGGATTCATTGGCGGTACATTTTCTCTTTTACTTTTAGACAAGTTCAGAGATAATGTATCACCATAAACAGCTGAATTCTACTGAGATAACTGTCCTGAGCAGTTTTGTTTGCCCCCTGGGCAACCTACACGTGCGTTTTTTGAACGTCCTTGCAGCATGACAATCACATGCTGGTCAAAAGGCCAAGTTTAAACAGCAGTGTATTAGAGGGATACACAAGATTTTGACAGCGTATTACAGTGCATAAAACCAAATCACACCACCTGCTCTTTGACACTCTCACATATTGCAAATGTTGAGGTCAGAAAAAACTGGCCATTTCAGTTTCAACAGGATTTATTTATTCAGACTAGACAACCGTAGTTGACTTAAGCTACTCTGTACTTTATTTTTAGGGTAAGGGAGTATATTGTTTACACATGTCTAGTTCTGTTTCATCAAAGTAAACAGTTTTCAAAATCTGTTGGCAACAGAGAGCTCATATGCCATGGCACAACACAGCAGCATGGGTTTTGACTGTGTATGCCCAATAGATACTAGCTGCCTGGGCTGTCAGGAGTGACTGGTGGTCCATCTATTCATCCTATTTTGAGAACCGCTAATCGTCTAAAGCCAGATCTACTATAATAAGCACTCTGAGCTTTGATAGTCGGTGGGTTTTAAACAGTAATTCACTACTCTCGAGCCGTACCTGTAATCCTTAAATCAGTCATGCAGAGACACACTTAGGTCATGGGTCAGCAGTGCTGGTTAAACATGTATTTAAACCATTTTTAGGTGTGTGCACTTTTTTTCCTATATATATATATATAGACTCAAAAGTGTGTCACAGATAAATCTACTCTTAATTGTGTCAAGACTAATACTGGCATATATCACAAGCTTTCAGTTGGTGTCATTAGATGGATGATTATGTACATTATCTTAAAAAAGTCTTTAATATGCTTAATCCTGTTGTCACGTCAGTGTCAACACAGTTTACATACATGGATTACATAGTTCACATACAAAGTTTCAGTTTTTTTAAGCATAATACTTTCTTTCCTCATTATTGAGAAAAAACAAACAAGAACACATGAACCCATCACCCCTCTGCATGTTTATGTCTCAGAGGTTAAGTTTGAATCATTAAAACTAAGGCTTAAAGGGACTGAAAATGTTTAACGTTTTGTAATTTTCTGCCCCACAGTAAATTATAAAATACCTCCAAGTTGTAATAGACCTGGCTTGGCTGTAGATCTTTTTCACAGCAGGTAGTTTCATAGATACACACAAAACATGCACACACACGCACACACTCTCACACACACACACACACACACACACACACACACACACACACACACACACACACACACACACACACACACACACACACACACATTGATTGCTAAATGTTGGCAGGTGCTTCAGTCACAAAGACTGCTCAACTGGCTGCTGTTTAAATAGGAACAGTGACTAAAGTGACACCTGAATTTAGATCTATGGGAAAGACATCAGCAAATATAATTGGAAACTGTGGTCAACAACCCACATATAATGACCATGATGCTTGTGCATTGGTGTGATGAGCAACTCTTCCTTAGGTGACACAGGACGTGATCAGACTATGTCAGCAAGAACAGTCAATTGACAATTACATAGATAGGGATATTATAATAGTGCTCCAGTGCATAAACCCCTCATTACAAAGATAAATGCACAGTTGAGAGTCCAGTGGTGCGAAAACCATCAACACTGGTCTACAGAGATGTGGAAAAAAGTGATATGGGCAGATGAGTCATCATTCACCTTATTCTCGACATTTGGGCAAGAGCACGTGTGGTGTAAATAAAGAGGGCAGCACAGGTCAGAATACTTAATCCCTACTGTGAGGGGATCCGGTGGCTCTGTTATGCTGGTGGGTTCATTTTGCTGACATGGTTTGGGTCCACTTGTCCTATTAGAGGGAAGGGTCACTGCAAATTAATATAAAGTTGTTCTGAGTGATCACCTTTATCCTATGATGAAACATTTCTATCCTGATGGGAATGGTCTCTTCCAGGATGATATTGCCTCCATCCACAGTGCACGAGGGGTCACTGAATGGTTTGAATAGTGAATCAGATACTATGACCATTCTAGTCACCAGATCTCAACCCATTTTAACACCTATGGGATATTTTTGATCAACGTGTTAGACAGCTATCTACATCATCAAAACACCAAATGAAAGAATATATTTAGGAACAATGTTGTTTATCCCTCCAGTAGAGT
Source organism: Scomber scombrus (assembly GCF_963691925.1). NCBI lineage: Eukaryota > Metazoa > Chordata > Actinopteri > Scombriformes > Scombridae > Scomber > Scomber scombrus. The sequence goes on from NC_084974.1 coordinate 21,513,351, forward strand.
TCAGACACTTGTAGAATAAATGCCAAGGTGCACTGAAGCTGGCCCAACAACCTTACTAAGACACTTTATGTTGACAATAATAACTTTTATGTAATATATTAAAATAAGCTTAATGTATGTTTTGTAGCACAGAAATAGCTCCATGTTTGTAAAGAGGATAAGTTGTTTCCAAAAGGAATCCCCAGAGGAATCCCAGACAGGTGTGATTAACCTTTGTGAGTGAGTTCATAGCTACATGGGCACAATTTGATTATTTACTTGCATGCATACATAAACATGATTATGCAGGTGAGAATATGTAGTTACGAAAATATTGCAATGTAAAAACTGAGAAAAAATAAAAGCACATAAATAATGAAAAATTAATAATAATAAAACATCTATAATAAATGCACATTTGTCCCCATCAAAGCAAAGTTCTTAAATCAAACAATTAATTTCTCTCAGTAGCAAGCTCTAAAATCTGAGGGAGCTTCCCTTGTTGCACACCGGAGCTCCAATTTCGTGGATATTATTCAACCACATTTTAACCACTTAGAGACTGCAGTGTCCTGAAGTTCTAGGAAAACCTCTGCAGTTATCCCATTAAAGGGTTATCTCCCCTTTAGGCTCTCCCAAGACTTAAAGATTACGGCTGCCGTTGATGATATTTCAACCAGACCTCAGTGCTGCCAGTGCTCTACACGACCACTGTCCTCACACAGCTCAGCTTCAGCACTAACTCTCAGGATTCCTAGGACAGTGGACAAACTCAAATCTCTGGAGGAATAATGGGTTCCTACAGCTCCAACCTGGATGATATCCTGGAGGAGGACATGCATCACTGGTATACCAAATTTATGAAGGAGTCTCCTTCAGGACTTATCACACTCTTCGAGCTCAAGACTATGCTTGAGATGAACGGTATGACGGAGGAGGCCAGCAGCTATGTGGACCAGGTCTTCTTTACCTTTGACATGGATGGGGTAAGAAAACACCTAAACAAGTCTCTTCTTCTCTGTCCATAAAAAAATAGACTGTATGATTCTCTGAAAAGAGGTGAAAAGTACCAATAATATTCCAGTGAGCTGATAGGACATCTGCTTGATCAATTACTGATGCATGTACCTTGTTGAATAAATCGGTTCTCTTGTATCAAAATCCAACTTTGCAATGGGAGATAAGAAAATATTTTAGATTTTACATTTAGAGTGATCAGAGATTGTCATTTCTCGACTCATGTTACATAAACAGTTCAGGAACAACTTGTTAACTCCTGCTCTCTTCCACAAAGCTTAAGATTGTACAAATTGCACATTGGTTGCACATGATTTAAAGTCTCACATCTACAATAGTTTCCTCAGAATTGCCTCACTCATATTACCCTCGCATAGGATGATAATTACTACCACTCCTACAACTACAGTAATCCTAGATTGCACAATTCTGGTCTTAATCTTAATAGTGGAGTGTGAAATACATTTTGATTTTACAGTGCACCATTTTCCTAACTTTATTTTTTATTTGCTCTTTTGCAGGATGGCTACATGGACTTTGTTGAATATATAGCAGCAATAAGTTTATTACTGAAAGGGGAAATTAACCAAAAACTAAAGTGGTACTTCAAGCTCTTTGATCAAGATGGAAACGGGAAAATTGACAAGGATGAAATGGAGACTATATTTAAGGTACAGTATTTTTTTTTCTGGGAAGTTTCATAATTACATTGACACAGTTCTGCAGAACTGGGCCCCTCACAGTTCCCTGAATCTTGAGGCTTAGCTCTGAAAGTGCGGAAGTAGGTTTTACTGGCAATGAACTAGACATACCACATAATCCAGGGGGCTTCTTACCTAACCCCGGGTCTAATTATGGCCTTGTCTATGACCTAATTCACTGACTAAAGGAGGGAAAGCAACCTCATAACAGATTACATGACACCTTTACACCATTATAAATGAGTGAGTGCAGCTATTATTACTCTACTTATGACCCAGGTTGCAAAATGCTGTGGTTGTAGGCAAAGAGTTATATTAAACTGATAGCCCCATGCAAGTTAATGCTGAACAACTAAATGTGTACACTCATTCAACAGGCTATTCAAGACATCACCAGGATTTACGACACCCCTCCAGAAGAGATTGTGACACTTGTATATGAAAAGATCGATACCAAAGGAGAAGGTAACAAATACTCTACTGATGATAGCATGGTTTATTAACCTTGAACATAAGAACAGTGTTCCTGGTTGGAAATAATGTCAACTTGACCAGCCTTGTCCAGAGCTTCTTTGTATTAAGACTGAAATAACAGATGCATAGGAAGTATCAATAAACATTCTGATAGCTGTGTAATTTCTTAATATATCATTTGTCCCTTTAAAATAATAAGCCCCATCATGACAACCAATAATCTTCAAAATGTGTAATTTAAAAAAAAATCTTTGCCATTTCTCAGGTGAGCTGACGCTGGAGGAGTTCATCACTGGAGCGAGGGAGCATCCCGACATCATGGAAATGCTCAGCAAGATGATGGATCTTACCCACGTCCTGGAAATCATTATCAAGGGTCAAAAGAAAGCTGTGAAATGAATCAGGAATCAACAAGCTGGATAGTACGGAAAGTCGACATCATTTTTGGTGGATTTTTTTTTAAAGAATGCAGCAGTTTTGAGGAAAGAGTGTATGTGCTTGATGAAGAGCCATTTTCTATTTCTGATGGCACATAATGAACTCTAAGTGAACAGTCCCATGCATATATGATCTCTCTGTATGTCGCCCAAGGGAAACAGAAAAAGTGCCCTCCTGCCTCTGCTTGTGCTCTCACGTCTCTTGTACGGTGGCCATTCAGTTTTGTCAAGGGTTAACACCTGTGATAGGTGGTGTGTTTGGAGAAATTCAATGAGGCGAGGCCCATCTGCTTTTGGTTCCCAACATGGTTTGAGTTGATGGCTCAAAGTAATGTGGATAAAACATTTTAATTCACTTCATCAGTTTACTGGAGGGCCTCTTTGAACATAACTGTGTTGCAGAACTGTCAGGGACAAAGTGAAAAGCAGAGCAGTATACTTCAGTCCAAAATGTCTTGGACAGCTTTGGCATTATTTTTAATATCATTTCAACAGACAATGAAACATTGAATTTGAATATTAATTCTGTTTAATTTAGTTAGAGATAACTGAAAAGCTGAATTTATTACACTTCTTATGTCCAGAGACTGTTTGTACTTCATTTTGTGTTTTTGGTCTTGTAAGATCTGCTTGGGAAACTACACTATTGTCTGTATAAAAAAAACTGAATGGTAACTGTCTAGTAATGTAGTGGCTGAATGTAAAAATGTATACTGTAAGAAATGTAATGTTTCATTGTATTTCACTGTAATTAAGGTTACAATACTGCCTTAAGTCAATACAATGTGTTTTGTTTTTTAAGAAAATGTTGCCTCTAGTACAGTTTACTGTGTGATTCTTCAGTTTCCACCACATATGCAGCAGTAAAAATAATACAAGCTTCCAGACATATCCACATTGCACACAACTAAGATTTTCTTTCCTTGAGTTGATGGCGTAACTATATTTTGTGTTGGGCTCTTTGTTTGTTATGTAGCATACATTAGAAAATGTGAAGGCAATGTTCAATAATCAAGAGCAAATGTTAAAAACATAGCACAAAAGATCCTTCATAATATCACATGCTGAAGGACCACATTTTTATGGGTCAATCAATAACCGATGAATGCTTGGTGCTCAATACACCCTTCAACTTTCATATTTCAAGTTTATCAATTTTCTTTATCAATTTCAAATCTAAAGAGATGGTAAGTATGCCTTAAAAAGACTCATTGTTAACAAGATGCAGGTTTTGTAACTATTAGGGTTGGGAAAACCTGGTCAAATCCACCAGTTTCATATTTACAAGAGCAGCTACCATGTTCTAAACAATAATCTTTGTAACACAAACTATTTTTTATGTTCAGGGTGGCGCTTGGCTTCTCTTCTCATCTAGTCTGCCAAAAAACAGACTGCCTCAGAGCTTTCATTTCCATTTATGCAGAAAATATCAGAGCTTGTCACACACATAAAAAGAACAAAGAGCCCTATGATCAGCTGTCATTTCATTTAGAGGGGAACATGACCAGAATAATCTTTTGTACTGAGACCATATTTATGCAGTGGTGATTTTCCTATTTTTTGATTATATCGTGACCATAATAAAGCTTGATTTTCTTTTTAAAGACTCATCATCTGAGTTCCTTTAGCAGCACTATTTGCACACAGACAACAGATGATCCAAGAGTTCAAATCTGGATGATAAGCTGCCAATCTAAACATGGCTGACCTTGACTTAACACTGTGGTTCTTTACTTTTTTACTGGTTCAAAACCCTCAGCTCATTTTTTTTTTTAAGTTAATCAATATCAAACCATGGCATCCCTTTATACTGAGGTCGTTCAAACATAATGGTGAGCATGGTTAATGATTTGACAGAGGTTCATTTCGGTCTCGTCCAACATTATTATGAACTCTGAGAAACAGCATGTCCTGTAAACCAAATAAAGATAAGAGTTTGACTCCACATAGCACCCAAAGCGTTTCTAAATGTATATCGGCTGATGTAATTACATAACCACATTGATCAACCCACCGATGGCTCACGGATAAATTCACCAGTCCTTGCTCTCATGGCTTTGCGCTGCACATTGCTGTCTGACACCACAGCACAGGAACAACCAACCACATCCTGCTAGAATCATGCAGTCTGCCGAGTCCAAATTTAACAAAAAAAGCCTCCTCTTGGCTCTGAGGCGATACAGCTCAACCATCAATGATATGGAGAAGACCATTCTCTTGCCCAGCTTGCTGAGAGACGTGCCGGCCGATGAGGTGTGGGACTGTGAAGCCGCAGAGGAGTCCTGCTGCGACCTGTACGGCAACTACCTGATGCTCAAAGCCATAAGAAACATAGTGGAGAGCGGCCTGGTTCCACTGGATGACCACAAAGCCAAGAACAACACGCTCAACAAGACTCTGGAGCCTCTCTTGGACACAGATCCAGAAGTACTCTTCCGTTTTCACCTGAGTGGACTGTTTTCTGTGATGAGCGACCTCACCAAGAAGTCTCAGAGCCTTACTGACAAGTATATGGACATCATTGGAGTGGCAAAATAGAAGAAATTTCAACATCTGATGTTTGTTAAAGCATAGTATATTGGGCAAAGTCACCTTAACATCTAAATTGTCTGAACCGTTTACTTGCAGTGCCCTTTTGTGTCTAACTTAATATGGAATAAAAGTGTACAACCCCAAAACTAATAATATATTTCTCTTCATTTAACTCTAACAATCAACTGAAAGTGGCAATACTGTTTGATTTTTATATTTATAACAAAGGAAAAAATATTCTTGATCATGAAGGAAATGCAACCTTAAAAGAGAATAATGCTAATTGTTTTGACTCATGAGGAAAATGTCAGTCAATATTTTTTTTTTTTTTTTTTTTTAAATTGGAGTATTTTTATTATATACATAGTTATATTTCACAGAATATATGACAGAAAGAGCTCACAAAAAGACCACTAAAGACAGATGGTAGTCTGCGAAATATTTCCCTCTCCCCCCTCTCTTCCATGTCACCAGCTGCCAACACTTAGCGTATGGGATGGAAAGGCTCGATGATTTCTGCAAAGGTCTTTTTTTCTGGTGAGATAAAAGAAAATGGAGATAAACACTTTGGTTACATACATTAATGAGGCACCATATTTTTGTCCTGAAGCAAAGCAAACACAAGAAGTAGAAATTATGACACAGCATGTAGCTCATACTAAATATTGACTATGTTTTAAGATTTTGAACTGTGATCAGTATATGATTGCTATTAGTGATGATAAAATATATGAAAAAATATTAAAGCACATACTGTATGTCTGTGTAGAATGGAATAACAAAAACATACACAAAAGAATACAAATAAGCAGAAAAAGATATTAAAATATAATACTGTCAATAAAACAAGCACTGGCCGCCCCTTTGAACACAATGTTTATGTATAAAATCCAAACATACAGTCCCACAAATTTTCACCAGAAAGATTTGAAATGATACAACATATAAACCAGGTGCACAAATCTGCTTTAATTATTATTCAAGAAGGCAGCAGTATTATTGGATTTTCAAAATTCACTTACCCTTCGCTGCAAATTCGTCTGGGTGGAGTCTAATGTACTCATTCATGTCACGATCAAGTCTGGCATAAGTGTAATTTTCATACTTTGTAATATGGTAGCCGATGAACCAACCGATTGTTGACAGCAGGACTTGTCGGTGAACACCTAAAAAAAGGGAAAATAGGGCAGATAATGTGGCTGTGCTTTAAGCACATAATATTAACTTTCCTCACTGTAATCATTCCTCCTGTTCATACTGACTTTTATAAGATTTCTTTCAAATGGGCTTGCAATGCAAGTGATGGAGGCAAAAATGCATTTTAAAAGTTTATCTGAAGCTTATATGAGGCTTCATTAGTCATATCAAGTGGAAATATGCCACACTTACAGTATTTTTAGCATCAAAATCCCTCTTAGTGTTTCCCTGTTGAGCTGTGGTGAAAGTATAGTCACAAAAAGAGGAACTTTGGTACTCAAAAGCCCAACATTGAAAGATATCTACTTGATTGAACTCATTTGCACAGTTGAAGCTTCATATTAGTTTCAGATCAAATTTAAATAAATGTTTTCACATTGTGGATTTTGACCAACATCACTTACACTGCAGGTGCATTATGGATGGATGTTCTAATGGTCAGTATGAAAAAGAAGAATGATTGTGGCAAAAAAAACTATGTAAATGTTTAATTAGGCATCCGACTGTTGTTTTAGTACATATTTGAAAAATTGGTGAACTCATCCTTTAGGCAATATGCTCAACAACCAATTTAGCCTCATGTTTCAATACAGGGAGCAGTCACATTTAAATCTTGTCACCAAATCTACCTGCTACATGATTTAACCCTCCTGTTGTCTTCCCATCAACAGTGCAACTTTTGTTCTCCCAGGTCAAAATGGTTTGGTTTGGTTTGGTTTGACTGTTTATAAAACATAACGGTATAAATTATCACCCAATTATGTGTTACACCCTTTTAACCAACATCATTTAAAGTTATTACCACAAATTTTACACATATTTTTGGAAATTATGGTCAATAGGCCTCGTATAAATGAAACTATACCTCATTTTTAGTTAACACCTGTTGTCCTCCTAAGCCAAAAGTGACCTGAGGACATCAGGAGAGTTAACTAGAATACAGAAATAAAAGAAACCTAATTTGACTTATATCATATGGAATATCCAGTTAAGAGCCAATGAAAGCCCTAAAACTAAAATTGTAAGACAGACCCTGGAAATGAGTTTATTATCCATTTGTATAAAATAGAGCAGATACAAAGTATACTAATGTCTGAATCAAAGCACTAATCAATTACTTTATAGTTAATTTGTAATGTACCTGATATGAAGTGTTGGGGAGTCACTAGTTAAATGTAACAGTGTAATGTATTTTAATTAGTGAAATAAATGTAGCTGCAATCTGTTACAGTTACTGAGAAACTTAAATTACACTAATGTTGATGATTACAAAGGGGGTTACATCTAAAGTCAGATTTTTCCCTCATTTTTTAATATTTAACATGTTACTGTATACATATATTGCTGTTTTTACTCCTTTGAAAACAATACTTTTTATTTATATTTTGTAAATAAATCATGAAATGGGCTTAAATTTTGTCACAGTACCAATTAAGCCCATGCCAGACTTTTGACTTTTTTCATCAAATATCTTTTTTTATATTCAAAAATGTACATGAACTAATGAATACATTTTCAAATGAAAGATAAATCTTGCTTTAAAAGAAATGATCTCCCTTATAAATCATGTCAGTATCCATGAAAAACATTTGAACTTAAGATGTTGGTGCTTAATGGGTACATTTACCCTAACAGCTGAAAACATTGATTAGAAAAGTCATCAAATGTAATAAGTTACATTACATTGATTAAGTAATTGAAATAGTTACATTACTCAATACATTTCAAACAGGGTAACTAATAATGTGTAACCTTATGCCATTTTCCTGTTGTAATGAAACCAGAGGATACTAGCTTTAGCTTTAACTAGGTAAACACACACAGTTAGCTATTGAAACGAAGGTGTCACAACAAGTTAATTTAAGCTCCACTGCCACATAACATTGTGACCTTAAATGCATTATATCATGGCAGATTTTCGATGATTTTTGGGGATGAAATGCTGCATTATGTCTGAGTGTAAAGTCTAAAAAAGGCAGCTTAGCAGACACGCTAACCTGATTTCAGCGGTGGCCTGTGGTTGAGGGCATTATGAAGCATCGCCGTGCACCAGCCGACGCCAGCGAGCCAGAATGAATTCCTGTTAAGGATCGCCGGAGGAGGGAGAACCTTCCCCTCATCTGGTATGAACCCCATGGCGACCAATTCACCTTTAATTCAGAGATTTGACTGACCTCAAGGCTACAGGATGCTACTCATCGGCTATCACCTCTCGTAGGAAGTCAAGGGCATGGTGTGCAACCGAAAGAGACGTCCGGCCACAACAACTCAGAGCCGTATTAGTTCCACAATCGTGCTAATTCACATTTCATTTCATTTTATTCGCTATCAGCCAAATCAGGAGATAAACCTTTAAAAAAAATCTTCCTTTTAGCTTTTATTTTTGGCTTTTCTATGAGTCAATACTGCACTTTTTTGTATTTTTACTTGATTTTATATATTGTTTTTATTCTATTTTTTAGCTACTTTTATTATGTAATATCTGTTTTGTTATTTTAATTATTGTATTCCATCTTATATCACATTAATGTATTTATTTATTTCCTCTTTCTTTTCTGTTCTTTTTTAAAACATTGGTCTAGTGATGTGAAGCACTTGGTTTATGTACATTTTTGTTGTAAAGCACGTTGAGCTAGATTTATTGAATAAAAGGTGCTATACCCATAACGGTAACACTTTACTTGAAGGTATCGTCATAAGAGTGGCATGACACTGTCATAACTCATGACAACTTGACATTAAATTTGTTTGGGATGTCCTTATTATGTCAACTTGAAAAATACATTGTCTGGTAATGTCACTTTGATTAGTGTCAAGTTGTCATAATAAGGACATCCCAAACAAATTTTATGTGAAGTTGTCATGATTAAGACAACCCAAACAATGTCAACTTGTCATTACAAAAACCGAATGACACTTAATGACAACAATCATAAACGTTTATGACATTGACATAATGTTTATGACATGTTCATGACTGTGTCATGTAACAGTTATGACAGTGTCATGTCACTATTGTCATTATTTGTATTATCATTATTATTGTTATTATTATCATTACTATTATTGTTGTTGTTACATTGCATTTATGTACAATAAATTAATATGTAATTTTTAAAAAAGACCATTAACTACTCCTGCCAGCCAGTTTTGGGTGCTAGCATTAACTAGCTCTAGCTAAAATGATGACTTACTAATATTACCAACAATATTATATATAATTACATATGCAGAGTCAGTTAGTGGCCTTTATAGGACTTGCTAATTGAGTGGTCACATGATAGTTTTGTAGCCATATTTGTCAGTAAGTAAAGTTAATACAATAAGATATATTTTATTAGAATTAGGACAGTAGCATGAAAAATAGTAAGTAGAATTTGGGATAATTACTTTGGCAACATATTTCATACACAAATATATTTTTTCTTAATATTTATATTTGACGCACATCTAAATGAGATAACATTTTATAAAAAGTATATAAAATGAAAAAAAGCTACACCTGTATGAATAATTCCTGACTGACCTAAATATAGTTTGTCTTAGCAAACAAAATGTTTTTTTCTAGACTATTATGTCCTCAAAAACACAAAAAAAGCTGTAAAAACATGTCCCTTTAATTCAGTTCTTAAAGAATACGTGCCTTGGATACATATAATTATGAAAAAGTGTATTCTCTATGAAATACAGTGGAATAAAAGAGTAGATGTAATAGTTAGTTTGCATGTGCACTGATGACATCATTGAAGTGCAGTCCTCCTCCTCCTCCTCCTCCTCCTCCTCCTCCATCAGACAGGCTGCTGAGGATACACAGCCAGAGGAATTATGCTCTGCCCTGCTCAGGCTTTGCCTATTTGATGAGGTGACCTATGCATACCAAGTAGTTCAAAGTCCGGGGATATCCCCGGTTTTTTTGGTAAGTGCAATCTATTTTCAGACCCGATCCTCAGGGCTGACTTACATGTTTGTCTCCTGGATCTGCAGATATTGCCAAAATGGCCAGAGTCACACGGTAGCTGCTAGTTGCTACTGTTGCTAGCTGCGCCCTAATGGCTATCAACTCACACTGAATAGAAGAGCTGATCCAGAAGAAACGAAGCGTTGATTCAGATTGAGTGTGAACGGCATGGTGTCGTGTTTAGGGATGGTTAGACGAGATTAAAGGTCTAAGTAAGAAATGCGACACAGGGAAAGGACATTTATATGAAGCATTCTAGTTTGAATTTAACCCTAAATGTGCTTCGTTATAATGATCGTCAGAGGCAGTGATACCACTATTTAGCAAGCAACAGTTAGATTTGTTAAAAAAGCATTTTGAACACAGATATAGTAATATCCATATAGATATGGGCCTGCTTCAGATGTAACGCTGCTGCAGAGGATACTGACATTTCGTGTTTCTTGCCGTGTTTACGTGCATCTCACATGCAGCTGTGGGTACTGACAACAGAACAAGATCCAGAAGCTACATCTTTGTGTTTAATTTTGCAGATTTGATTCACTCCAGCAGTGTTAAATAATCCCCCCCAAAAGTGATGCATGTCCCCCTAAACCTGCAGCCAAGCAAAGAGTGTACATTTCATATGATATAATGGGAATGTTGGGTCAAGTGAAATCCTTACATCATCTCTGTCTAACTGTATAGTGTTGGTCTCATACTGTGCTCACCCTTTGAGATCTTAAAAATGTAAATGTTATAAATATGTATAGTCTACTCTATGTCATTACCAGAGACATGAATTACAGTTTTATTAAGTTAGCAACATGCAAATCAGTGTATTTATGCAATGCAAATGAGATAAACCCAAAGTTCAATTTAAAAACTGAACATTCAAACCAGAACATTTTTCACTCTTGGTTTGTCACATTTCTGTTTGTGAAAATGATTTAGGTCAATATAAGCAGTGATCTCTCTTGACAGCACTGACCTGTGGGCCTGTTTTGTCTTCAAATCATGCTCCAGGCTTTCACGGCAGTGTGATAGCTTTACCAGTGTTGTGGAAATTTAAGATGCATTAGTAGGGAACAAGTTGTCTTTCAGAGTTTTATCGCAATATTCAGAGTACATCTTTGAAAAGGCGAATCTTCCACTTTGTTGGGTTGAAGGAGATCATATTGTACATGCAGGCGTGTCACAAAACATACCATTTTCATCATCCAAACATCCTTTATTTAATGCACAATGATCCTTCTATTCCATTGGAGTCTTATCTGTCTTTCCTCCTTAGGGGAGATTTTCTTCTCTGCCTGTTTACTGAGAAGCAGAAGTTGAAGGCCAAATCTTACAGCTTGCTTTTGTTAACTTATCCACACCTGTTGGGAAGCAGCATTGGAACTTGTTCCCATGAAAGGCAGAAGAAGAAGACAGACTATTAAATTATTCACTTCGCTGATAGACAATGTAACATAAAATAATATAACATAATCTTAAGGCAATAAATTAGAAAGATTATAAGCATCCATTTGACCAGTGTTTTCAGGTGAATTGTGTCATAACGTTAAGACAAATGTATAATTTCAGTAAAATGCAGTCATTTTGTATTATGCATTTATTCATCATCCCTTTCTTTCTTTTCTTCATTTCCCCAGTTTAGCATGAGTATGGAAGATTATGATTACCTGTTCAAAATAGTTCTGATAGGAAATGCTGGAGTGGGAAAGACATGTCTCGTCCGGCGCTTTACTCAGGTGTGTTTAAGTCTGTGCTTACAATTTTGAAATTGCTCCATTATTTTAATTCATATAATTCATTGTATTATAAGTTCCTCTATCTGCTTATTTTAGGGCCTTTTTCCACCTGGACAAGGGGCTACAATTGGAGTAGATTTCATGATTAAAACTGTGGAAATCAAAGGGGAGAAGGTCAAGGTACACCAAGATTCAAATTATTTTAAATATATAAAGCATGTGTCTTTAATGTTTTTGATGCTTAAAATCTTCTTTCAAATATATGTTTTTTCAGCTTCAGATATGGGACACAGCTGGACAGGAGAGATTTCGCTCCATTACTCAGAGTTATTACCGTAGTGCCAATGCCCTCATTCTTACGTATGACATTACCTGTGAGGACTCCTTCAGGTGCCTTCCCGAGTGGCTGAGAGAGATTGAGCAGTATGCCAACAACCAAGTGGTGACTATATTAGTCGGTAAGAAAGCATTACTCTGTATACGTCAATAACTGATGTGCTTCTTTGTTATCAGACTCATTCATCAGTGAGAGGAAGCTATATTTTCTTAAATGGCCTGGTTTTCTGAGCCCACTTAAATCTGATCGTGAGTTTTGTAGCTGAGGACATTTTTTTAATAGACATGCAAAACAGACGAGACGTGAAGATTTTGTGTGATGGACATTTTTCACTGTTTTGTAAATGTGTATACACTCAAACAATTTGATTAATAAAGAAAACAGTCAACAGTTTAATCAATATTGAAAATAATCTTAGCTGCAGCTAGGGCTGGGCGATATGGCTGAAAACTGTATCACGATAAAAGTGTTTCATATCAGTTGATATCGATAATTATTGATTTTTTAATGATTACAATAAGGACCAGGGGGAAAAAATATTCAATTTAAACACCTTTATTGTAAACATAACCTTCCTCTGATTTTAATCATCTCAGTTATCAATTAGACAGGGAAAAGAAATGTCAACACAACCATGAAAAACACTAATAAACTACAATAAATGTACACATACCGTAAAAAACGGTGTTGCATCAGTGTATAAGACGCAGTCTATTTTGGGGGGTCATGCTGGGAAAAACACTTTTCTATTAAAGACTGGTTCATTTGAATGCACCAGTAACTATTAATTTATAAACACATATGTTTATACTCTAAAACTTTCTCAATTTACTTTTATTAGAAACACAATTATAACACAAATATTACACCTGAAACAGTGTGTCAGGTTAATGGTTAATGGTAATGATTTGCTTAACTGAACTGGACCGGTATATTAACTCAGACTGTGTTCGGGCTTAGGCTAGGTTTCACTTAAACCTTTTAAAAGAACACAGTGACTTTACATATTTAATACAATGTGTAGCTGTGTGCTTACTCGAGTCCCAAAAACTCTTCATCAGAGCTGTCACTGTGCACAAATAGATTACTGCACTCGAGTCGCACTTTTGCACATCGCGCTTCAACATCAGTTTGGTCTGTAAATACTGAATAAAAAAATACTTTTTTTCCTCTTCTGTGGTTTCTTCCAATTAAGTGCAGTGAAATTATCGAACGTTCTACCCAACATATTTTTTATTGATATTGATTACGTGTCTATCGCAATATATATCGCTATCGTTTTATCACCCAGCCCTAGTTGCAGCCATATTTCTTTGTGAGATTTCTTCTGTGAAATTCTTGTCATTTCTGAGAAAAAGCTGTTGCTTACATCCATCCCACACACTCGCACACACCTCCACTTCCATCTGTCTTATCCACACCCACCCACCACTGTTCCTAGAGATAATCTGTGTTGTGATGCAAGAATCCGTGTTCTTACTTGTTAGATATGTCGATAGATAACATTTGTATGTCTTACAGGTAATAAAATAGATCTGGCAGAGAAGAGAGAGGTTCTCCGACAGAGGGCTGAAGACTTCGCTGACGCTCAGAGCATGCTCTATCTGGAGACCTCAGCCAAAGAGTCCGACAATGTTGAGAAACTTTTCCTCGATCTGGCCTGCGAACTCATTCGAGAGGCCAAGCAGAACAAGCTGGACAACAATGACACTGCCCCAATGCCCGGTGAGGGTAAAACCATCAGTTACTTGAGCTGCTGCAACCTCAATTAGAGAGAGCTCAGCAATTCTGCAGTGGTAACTCAGTAGCCATTGACTGTAGAGGGCAGATGGCCGAGCCCCAATGCCTCCGTCCCTCTAAGATGGCATAAAGCCACTTCTTAGTCCATTCATTTCTAGTCCCATGCCTTTTTTAAGCTGTACAAGGGAGTTAGTCAACATTAGTTTGGCCTTCCATGAACAAGCATTTTAAGATGCTGCCATTATGGAGAACATTGTCTTCAATGCAACAGGATGTAAAGTATGTCTGCCTAATGCATCCAGGAATCTGAGTAGGGCTCCATTTTTCCCTTTTTCATGGTGAAATGGCATAATCTCCCTGTTTGGGTTTTAGGATCCATTTCCATTAAACATCAGTATTCACCAGCAGTATTATGTGAGCAAAAAGCTCAACCAGGTATTTTGTTACAGATTCAGTATAGCTGACCACATGTTTCATGATCATTGGATGTTATCACTTAATGGTAACAATATGTTTACATACAGTACATTTTTGAAATGACCAAGTCTGATGAAATTGCAAAAAGGTTTTTTTTGCAAACTTACACTAAAATCCATTGCACAATCATTTTATTCCCCACCACAGTTTTTTCTGCTCTGAGAATTGCATAGTGTTATTAACCTTCATAATGTCATTTCTGAGTAGTTGTTTGCACCTGTCATTACAAACTGTGAAATATTTGTTACCAATAGAAGATTTTTACTTGCTGCTACAATATGTTTTTTGTCAGATAATGTAAACTGAAACACCTATAAATACTACATTGAAACAGCATTCTGTAACGCCGTTATTTTTTCAGCTTACTTGCAGTGCTTGCGATTAGCAGTTGTAATACGACGCAGCTGAAAGGGCCTCTGAAACTGTCAGTCAAAAGTAGATATTAAACAATTTAATCAACTGACATTTTTATTCGACTATCAGCTGTTTCTTTTACCCATAGACGTGAATATTTCTGCCTTTTGTTGTTGCTGCCTAGCCATGAAACTGTATCACTTCTTATTTGTTTGAAGGGGTATGTTCATGTAGTTTCGTAAATGACTTGTTGTATTTCATATGCTTTTTGTGAACTTTATTGATTGTCCAGCATGTTTTGCCATAATTTGTAGTGGTCAAACTTTATCTTTCATATAGTTGCCATAACTGTAATGTACTGTATTGCACAATGCCATATACTGCACACTTATTTTTATTGTAACATTTTGTCTTTTGTTGTACAAACTTGTAGGACATCTTGGCACTTTGCTTTTATATTTTGTTTTTCCTTTGTAAAACTGGCGAGCCTTTTGATGTGGCTATTACCTTAGATTTAACAGCAGTTACTCTTTGTCAATCCATTGGATCTTCTTGTTAACACAATAGGAAAACACTATGGGGGGTGTCGTGTTTCTTTCCCTTTATGTGTACAAATTAATCCCTACAACTACTCTGTATAACATTAAATAATTACACTAAATATCTTGTTTGTCTTATTATTGCTTACACCTGAGTAAAAACACACATTTTCAGTGCCCTCCACAGGCCACAGCACATCATTTAACATGCATTAATAGAGAACAAGTTGTCTTTCAGAGTTTAATTGCAATATTCAGAGAACACATTTGAAAAGGTGAATCTTTCACTGTGTTAGGCTGAAGGAGATCATACCATTTTGGTCATTTGGCATTTATTTAATGCACAATGATCCTTCTATTCAATTGCAGCCTTATCTGTCTTTCCTCCTTAGGGGAGATTTTCTTCTCTGCCTCTGTTTACTGAGAAGCAGAAGTTGAAGGCCAAATCTTACAGCTTGCTTTTGTTAACTTATTCACAACTGTTAGGAAGCTGCATTGGAACATGTTCCCATGAAAGGCAGAAGAAGAAGAAGACAGACTATTAAATTATTCACTTCGTAACATAAAACAATATAACATAATCTTAAGGCAATAAATTGGAGTAATTCAAGTAGGTCTGGTGGAGAGGGATGTCAGATAGACTCTTCTCTCTTTGACACTTGTGGAGTTGACGATTGTCACCTGAGTAAAAACATGAATGTTCATCGCCCTCCACTGGTCACAGCACAAAACTGCATGTTCTCTGATGAAGTTTTGAAAATGTCGTCAATGGAGCAGTGGGAAAGATTTAGTGGCATCTAGTGGTGAGGTTTCAGATTGCAACGAAATAAATACCCTTCTCGTCCATCTACACTTCCAAGCATGTAAGAGAACCAATGGTGGTTGCAAAATGTGGTTGTTCAATACAGTAGGCTCCATGAAAGAAGGGGAAATTCAAAATTTAAAATTGACACAACAGTATTCTTGTAATAAGTGATAAAAAAATAAAAAAAAATAAAAACTTTATACAACGGCCTTAAGAAAGATTAAATACATCGTCTTAAACTTGTGTTTAGTTTGGGGTTACCCTGGTCAGAGATACTGATTAAATGTGTCCTTAAAATCTGAATCATGTTGCAAGTCAGTTATCTCAAGTTTGACTGTGAATGGCGAGCAAAAATAACCGAAAAACAGCTGTGTGTTTTAATAAATACTTGGATTTAGGATTTAGCCATTTTCTTACTCTGCAAAGTTATCCAGTGGGCCGGATCTGGCCCACGGGCCGTATGTTTGACACCCCTGGTTTAAAATATTCTGTCATTGTTTTTTTGTTTTTTTTGTTTTATATTGATTTATATTGGTTTATTTGCACATTCGTAAAATAAAAATCAGAGAAAATAGTAAATTAAAAATAACACATTACACTTGTGAGGGTGAGGTAGAAACCCACTATGGACTTGTCTTAAAACTTCACCTATAAGAGATAAAAATAATAGAGATAATGCAAAGTAAAATATCAAAAATAAACATAAATATAATGTACCTAAATAATGTTAGTGTTAATTATAAGTAAAATGCAAAACAAAATAAATAAATACAAAATTCACAAAACATTACGAAAATGTAGATAATGTACTAGAATCTTTTGCCATCATTGTCAGTCAATCAATCAATCAATCAAGACAGTAGATTGAGTTCATAGAGAGACCTCTCTGATTTAAGGGTAATGTAGGTAAGGGTTAGGGTTAGGGTGAGGATAAACTTTATTCTCTTTAAGGGGAAATTCAAAATTGACACAAGAATATTATTGTAATAAGTGAAATAAAAAAGTGAAATGAAATAAAATAAAATAGAATAAAATAACAATCTCTGTCTAAGATCAAAAAGAGACACAAAAGTTGAGGCAATCTGAGAATTAATGAAAGAGAGCTTGATGAAATCTTTTTTGAAATTTACAAGGAATCCATGTTGATAATCTGTGCATCTTATTGCATTAGAAGAAACAAACGAGAGAAAAGGAGAAATAAGCCATATAGTCTCCAATCAATCAACCATGTATCAATCCATCACTAATCAACCATTGTCACTTAATTGGCACTTGTCTATATTGAATTTTTATGACCCACAATCCTCTGCACACCGGAATATACGTCACACTTAGCCACCGGCAGAGCATCATGGATGTTTAATGGAGAGCACAGATAAAGATAAGACGCTTTAACTTTCTGAACGTGTCTGGCATCGATTATTAAAAACTTATTAGCAATGCAACAACACAAGCCACAGTGACAGATGAAGCAGTGTCCCTGATGTATATGCATGTAACAGTGCGTATGAGGGCAGCTGCAGGACGCTACTAAAAGTTAAACAAAGTAGAGATGACAACTGACATCAGCGTGGAAGTATTGAACTCAATCTCCCATCAACCATTGCGACCATATTTACAGTAGGGACCATCTGCTCCCTGCTGACTGCAGGTCGGCTAACAACTTGAATTAAAGTTGTTAAAATGTGTAAAGGACGTTGACCCTGATGCTTCCTGCTCAGCAGCTTCTTCTGTGAGGCTAAATTTAGCTCTCACTGTCTCACTCTGGATTTGCTGACAGGCGAGTACTCACTTCCTTTCTTTGACGGGACAAGTCTTCTCAGTAGAGAAAGAGAGACAGCCAGAGAGAGAGAGAGAGAGAGAGAGAGAGAGAGAGAGAAGGATCACTGCGAGCTCATTATCATGCAGCTGACTATCAGTTTGTTGTGAGAGGTGTTTGACAGCAGCAGACATGAAGGCTGGAGTCAGGACAGGAGTTTTGGAGAGAGCTGCAGCTATCTGCATCCTGACGCTGTGTCTGAGCTGTTTACATGTGATCGCCCTCAAATCACAGCTTTTCACCAGACATGGTGGGTTGTCTTCCTCCACTGGGACCCCCATCAGCTATAAAACACTCTACTTTGACCAGAGGGTGAGTTTCAAATGACTTTTTTTTTTCTTTTTTTAAATCTCATACTTGCTTATCAAAACAATATTTCACAATGTTGTTTAATGGCTTCCTCCTCTATCACTTCTCTTCTTCCTCTATCACTTAACTTCTTTCTCTTTCACTTCACTTTTTTCAACACATGTTTGCATATGTGGGCTTCAGTATAGTCTGCTAGAGTGATGCACATAAATAAGAATTATCTCCATATTTTTCCTGAAACATCTAGGCTAAATGCTGATCAGCATATTATTTAACACTGGAGACACCAGTGTAAAATAATATGCTGATCAGACTCTTTACAAAGATGTTTTCTGAAAACATGATGGATGTTTGCATGTGATGATTCCCACCTTGTTACAGTTACATCGCCTTTGTATTTACCTCCACATTACTTGACATCATTGTTTTCTGTGCTGTAATATTTTGCACCACTTGCTCTTTCTAAAAATGTCAATGCACTTAGCTCTGTGGAAGTCGTCCATGTGTTGTGCCTGCAGACAATAGGTGTTTCCCTCTGGCTTCCTGTAGTGAAGGGAAAACTATCACAATTGGCTGCGTTTGTGCCAGCAGAACTGTAACTATCCCTCTTGGTTTTGTGCCAAAAAAGGTCTCCAGGGCCCAGTGAATGTGAAACACTTTACCTCAGGGGGGTGTTTGAGAGATCTTCATTCAGCCTTGTATATTTTCCATTTACTGTTTCTTCATGGAGACTCAGGTTGCATGATGAGGGTACACAACACAGCGGCATGTTCAGTGACTTGTTAACTTGACTCATACACTCACAAGACTAATGTTATTCCTGTAGTCAGGGATGTGGTGAAAGGTAGAGTCATGCAGGTTCGTCTCCTGCTAATCATAAGACAAACAACTTAGAAAATGACTAAAGGTCATATTTTACCCACTTCCTTGTTTACTACCACATCATAGTCTCAATAGTTTTGTCAGTTAATCTGTACCAACTATAACACACTAAACAGTCAATTAGTTTTGGAAACTTAGGTCACCATGGTGCATCCAGCTGCTCCTCATATGTAAACTGCTACAAAAACCAAAAACCTGATCCTGTGATAACTACAACAACAATTTTGAGTGTAATATTAAGGGGAATCGTTCAATATTGATGGCAGCAAGTGGAATGTGTGTGTGTGTATGTGTGTGTGTGTGTGTGTGTGTGTGTGTGTGTGTGTGTGTGTGTGTGTGTGTGTGTGTGTGTGTGTGTGTGTGTGTGTGTGTGTGTGTGTGTGTGTGTGTGTGTGTGTGTGTGTGTGTGTGTGAATTATGGGTTTTAGTTAGTTTACTACTTAGTTAGTTTTAGTACTAATTACTCATTTATTTTATTCTTTTATAAGCACCTTCTTTGTTTTTGACTCATGGTACCATAAGGATTACTTTCAATTTCGTTGTACAATGATAATAAAGACTATTCTATTCTATTCTATTTAACTATAAGATACTTTTCTTTGTTTTGTATTTTCATTGATGTGGCTCATATGTGCTTACTTTTATTATTTTACAGAGAAATATCCACATTTTAAACTCAAATAGCATGTGTAGTCAATCTACCTTTCATTTTTAAACTCTGCTGAACATGTCAAGGTACATTTCCCCACTAACTCAGATGTTGGACAGTTTTTCAATAGGTGTTTCCCAAAACCCATGATTGTAGACAATGGGAATAGACTATCCAGTGTGTAAGAAAGTAAAGAGAAAGTAATCATTTAAGTAATTTCTTAAGAAAAAATGGAAAACATTTGCTGCTTCCACATTTGGACATTTTAGGATTTGCTGCTTCAAGATCTTTGGATGTTTGAGTATATCACATTTAGCTCAAGGAAATTGTGATGGGCGTTTTCAAAGTTTTCTGATGTTTTAAACATCCAACAGTCAATTAATAGAGAAAATAATCAACAGATGAATCAATGATGAAAGTAGCCATTAGTTGTAGCCATAAGAATGATATTTACACACTGTTAATAGTGTATAAAGTGCACTTAACAGTATTTGGATTTGGGCACAATGCTCCACACCTGGTCCACCCACAGCATCCTGCCTCATCAGCAAAGATAGTACAGAGATAAAGCCCATTTCCTTTCTTCTCACGCCCATTGTCTTGTCTGTTGTGTGTGTTTTTTTGCCAGTCAACAAGACATTGTATACTTCTCCTTGACAAATACAAGAAATAAAATCTCTGTGATGTACTTTTCAGGACTAGTAGCAAGTCTGCTGTTCTCACAAACAAATCATCCATCATGCAGACTTTTTCTACACTCTCTGTGGGACAGGCTGCTGGGAAGAGAGCACCAAGTGATCTAGCAGTTGTCCAGAGGAAATCCTCTCGACTGCATTTTGCCTCCAGACAATGAATGGAAGTGTCCTTTAGCATCCTCTGAATTAATTGCTTCAGTTTACTGTAGCTCGTGCTTTGGCTGTTTCCCTCAGGGCTCCGCTTGCTGGACTGTAACATAACAAATGCAACCTCCTTTTCTGTGGAATAGTATAAGTGCTGGTCCACTAGATGTACTGTATGTGGTTTGCATTTTAATTGATACAAACTGCTCAAGTACTGCTTGCAGTAACCACATGGTGGCACTGCTTATCAGGGTGTGCATTTGTTATGAGACCAGTCTGCATACTTAGTGGGTGCAAGTGATACAGTTCACAGCAGGGATCCTTATAGTGAAGCAGTTTATATATAGAACTGCTTAGTTTTGGCATATAGATCACAGTTTCTCACAGGAATATTTTTGTTTGCACTGCAAGAAAGTTTGCTTTTCAGTAACAGAAGAGTTTCACTCCTAAAATAAAATATTCTGTGTATAATTTGAAAACTGATAAATAAAAAGTTACTGATCACACAAAATTTAAAAGAGCTCAAACTCGTTTTTCACAAAACTTTTACATTACACTTTGGATGACCAAACCCACTGAAACGTATTTCGCTGCCAAACCGCCGACACTTTCCTTTAAACTGTCTCATGGTCCCCTCACACTTAAAAGCAGTGCCAAGTGCTAAGGAGTCGAGGGTTGAATGAACACATTGAAGCCCCAGAATCTTTTTGCTGTCATTGGCTCATAAAATTGCTGCTCGCTTTGTTTCCACTGAGGAGGGAAGAGAGCGAGGAGGGGGAGAAGAAAAAAAACAAAACAAAAACATTTTGTATTAAGTGTTGGGGCTGTTTCAAGGGTTGGACAACTCCACTGTGGCGCTCAGTCGCCTCATGGGGTTGTCTTCTCTGTGAAGTTGTTGGTTTCTTTTCTGCCTTTGTTTAACGAAGAATACAGGAAATATAGTTGAAAGGGGAAGATACCCCAGAATCCCCGAGGTTTGATGAAAAGAATATCTCAGAGCTCATCTAAAGTGGAACTAATGTGGCATCCCTTAAACTGGCTCCAAATTTTCCAATACAAATTGGGGCTAATTACCTTAAAATCCAACCTCAGAACTGTCATCTCGCAACACCATAGTTGGCACAGGGCCCGATATCCGCTGATCACACCCACCTTAGAGCAGTTTATGTGGACTGAGCTGCAGCTTTGCTATGTGCTGATTTTAACATCAATACATTTTTGCCACATAAGGTTTTCTGCCAAAAAGTTTGATCAATTCCCAAGAGATTGTCATTTTTCACTAAGCTTTAGGTACTATTTTTACATTTCTCCCACTGGCTCTGACTTGCTTGACTGCTTTATATCACAGTGAGATTGCAGTGAAGATTGAAAGGGAGATTGTCACAGTTTCAACTTTATGTTAAATTACCTCATCAGAATGCTAATCAGTAGTTTCAGTATTGAGTCATATTATCCTCGCTCGGTTAATTTTTTTCTTGCTTTTCAGCACACTACTTCGATATATTACCTTCCTGAACACATTTAAGATTATACATTCATTTTATTTTTGTTTTTATTTCCTGCAGATTGATCATTTTGGATTCCTAGAGGATGGCACCTTCAAACAGCGATACCTTGTGGCTGACAAATACTGGCATCAGCCGGGAGGTCCCATTTTGTTCTACACTGGCAATGAAGGAGACATCGCCTGGTTCTGCAACAACACTGTAAATACTCAGCTGTTATCTTGTATTTACACTGCACGTAATCTTCAGTCTAGTTCAACACATAGTTTTCTCTTCAGGGCTTCATGTGGGACATTGTGGAGGAGATGGGCGCCATGCTAGTTTTTGCAGAACATCGTTACTATGGGGAGTCCCTGCCATTTGGACAAGACTCTTACAGTGTAGGTGAAAGTGTAATTTTAATGGTGTTAAGTACTCTCAGTGCCAGCAATTCATTTTACATTTGTGTGTTATTTTTTAAACATGAATGATGGAACTTCTTTGCTTACAGGACGCCAAACACCTAAACTACCTGACCGCTGAGCAGGCCCTGGCAGATTTTGCAGTGTTGATTCAGAACATGAAGAGCACTGTATCTGGAGCTCAGCACAGCCCCGTCATTGCTATCGGAGGTTCTTATGGAGGGATGCTCGCCGCTTGGTTCAGGATGAAATATCCCAATATCGTTGTCGGGTAAGATAATTGTGCAGTTGTGGGAACCTGCAAGTTGGATTTCCTCAAAGATGCATTTTCCATGTTTGCATGTTTACTGCTCCAAATTGTAGCAAAACATGACAAAGAAAAGAAGACATTCAAATTCAGTATTCAGCTTTAATACCAAGAATTCACATACAAGCACATTGCAGCCTTATATGTAAACACCAACGGATATCCAAAGGACAAAAAGGAAGAAATCTCATATTATGGATTATGCTTTCCTTGGATGGAGTGTAAGCTCAGGATTTTGGTCTATAGTTTTACTTTCATAATCTCCTGTGGGCGAATAAATGTCCGTATCAAACACTAGAGCTTTGTTTGATCAAAACAGATGAATGGATGTGCGGTGTTTGCGTTTTGATCAGAGGGTGGAAGGCTCATGTCCGTTGAAGTTCTACTTTTAGCCTTTTCTTAGAAGCACCTGAGAATGATCAAACATGTTCTGTGTTTGAGTCAGAAAGCCTTCAACTACTATACAGCCTTTATAATCAGTACTCTGCCTTGCTAGCTAACATGTTACACAAGTGTTATTTAGATTACCCAAGATGGATGTGCTGCTTGTGTAACACTTTGTAACACGGTACTAAATGGTTTTCTTCTTGTATTTCAGAGCTCTGGCAGCCTCTGCACCAATATGGCAGTTCCCTGGTATGGTGCCATGTGGGGACTTCTACAAAATAGTAACACAGGACTTTGCCAAAAGTGGCTATAATTGTGATGCAAACATCAGAAAGTCATGGAAGGCTATTAACAATGTTTCTTCCACTGGTAAGTCATGTAGCCAGTGTGGGCTGATTAGTCTTATCTGTCATATTATAGGAAATTGTCTCAGAATAATGATCTCTCAGGCAATTTACTGTATTACATTTAATTCACCATGTTTCATCTCCTTTACAAGGAAAACTCTTGGATATGAATAATTTATACATGTTTGGACATACAGCATAATCAGCATTTGTGAATTGGAGCTAAAGCCCAAAACCAGACAGCTATTATTAAACTTGTAGTACTATCGAGCATAACGTCTGGAGCCTCTCCACAGAGGACAGATTGGAAGATAGAATATGTGGATCCATAAAATTTATAACATACCTCAAACACGTTCACTCTGAAGCACTCCCGTCAGACTTGAATAAGAAAGTGTGACCAAATACGATCCCCTGGTACCTTTTTTCTATCTTTTACATAAAGAATAAGCTTTCTTAAACTGAGTGTCACTTTTTATCCTCGTAACTCCATTAGCAATTAGCATAGACCAATAAAAACTAAATATTTCACATGCTGTAATGCAGTGGTACAATCTTGATCAGTGCCATCACATTGCAGTACAAGTAAGCAAGTACTGAGATAATGGTGCTTGTCATTATCAGTAGAAATACAGAGAAAACATCCTTAATATTAGTATTTTTTTAGCCAAACACAGAGATCCAGAAGCCTTAAATACGTAGGTGGATGGTGGTTGTCACTTAAGTTGCATCTGTCCACACTTGACAGCCGGAAAAAAAACTTGAGATTAAAGTTGTGATGATTAAAATTGGAAAAGCAGAAAGCTGGAAAGTAGAAATTTAAAAAATGTAATTAAAAATAGTTATTTGATTTAACAATGACAGCTAAAGCTATCGTGAGGTATTGTATAGTTGTTGAATACCAACAAAATAACCATTTAACAAACCATCATACTAGAGAGAAATATTATATATTGACATTTAATCTTTTTTTTTTGCTCTCTTTTGAAGTGTCTGGTCTTCAGTGGCTGTCAGAAGAATTCAGTTTATGCACTCCGCTTAAAAACATAATTGATGTTGCCGGCTTCAAGAACTGGCTCCAAGAGACTTGGGTGAATCTGGCAATGGTGGACTATCCGTACAAGGCTAACTTTCTCCAGCCACTGCCTCGCTGGCCAATCCAGGTAAAAGCAGTCTCTACTAAAATAACTATTCAAATAGTTGCAGTAGTAGTTTTTAATTATTCAAAACAGTTTGAAAATGAAGTTTGACAGTAGTTGCCTTTATAGTATGGGGAGAAAAAAGGACTGAACAGGAAAAAATTGAGGTCTAGTTAAAATTCCAGTTGATTTATTGTCAAAAGGTTTTTACTTAATTGCAACTTTGACTTTTTTTTTTTCTTTCTTTGGTCTTTGGTTAAGCGCCTGATTTTGCCTGACAGCCTGTCCTTAATTGAAATGAATCTGAGATTCAGCGGATTGTTTGTTGTGGTCTTCCAAGCTTTTGTTTACAACAGCTGTCAATTAACTTCATTAATATTCATAAGGACCTAGTTTCTTTTTAGATTTTAAGTATTCTTTAGATGAACAGCTACAAGTAAGCCACCATTCTTTTCTTCTCTCGTACCAATAGTCCTTTCATTTGCACACTCCGTCAGATCTCTGAGGTGTTCCTCTTGGGACGCTCACATGGCGACACAGAAGGAGGACATTTGCCCAGTGCAGCTCATGAGACCATTAAACAAAGGTTCACCACTCTCATTTCAATGGGATTGTTACAAATACTTCACTAGACACTTGATGTGAAAAGGTAATGGGCTGTAGCTTGCCGAGATTGCAAATAACTCCAATCATTTAATATGGTTAATAAAAAATCCAACATTTTTCAAAACCCTCTTTTTCATTGTCAATGTTGCAAAACTCCCTTTGTTTTCGTGTTTAAAAAGCTTGTGACAGCACAGCGACTGTTTTTCCAGGGACTGATTGACTTGGGCGCAGTGTATTCTACCAGTCACCTTGGCATGTCACGTGCATAAACCATGCATTGCTGTTGACCCTCGACTCTTTTTGGTTCTTCGACACCCCTCTGAGTGCCTCACGCAGCAGTCTCATAAGCAAACATTCATACATAATATATACTACTGTGATACATTTTTTTTCTTCTTATTTGTTTATCATTTAGCCACTGAATAGATCCAGGTCCCTCTTGTAGGGTAAAATAAACACTAAATGGTCATTTTGAGTTTTTTGGCTCCTTGGCTTTAATGTATGCGACCCCTATGGGTGGTTTAAGCGGTTTAGGCAGTGGGTGCAAAGAGGAGCTTTTTTAATGACAAAGCTAATGTGATTATCTGAGTGAGTGTGAGAACGGGGTATTGAGGGCTTAGAGGAGGGAAATCTGTTGGCAGAGATGAATGTATAAGCCTAATCCTATCTGAAAAGTAAGGAGAAGATGCTTTGGAGCAATTGCAGTGTTTTTTTTTTTTTTTGGGGGGGGGGGGGGGGGGGGGTTCACGGTATAAATCTTTGGTTGGACATGTCTGTGGCCCTCCTCGTCCATCGACCACCAACTCCTCCCCAGCCTGCAGACAAAAGCCTTAGTAACAGACTCCACACTAGTGCAGCTCCCCTCCAACCTCCAAAACAAGAAAGCTCAGTTTCTCTGCCTCTCACAAAGACTGCCGAACAACGGACACGGCCAACTCTGCTGCTGCAACCATAACAACACGCAGCAAAATCAAACAAAAGCTGAAGCTCAAATATTTATCATCCACACTGTTAATAGCGTGATTAATCAGAGCAGTACTAATGAGAGGAAAACCTTTAAAATTTTAAATCATCTAGATAAGTGATTTAAGTCAATGGATTGTTTTTTTCCTCTCGTGCCAAGATTAGAGCAATAAATTCAAGTTCATTCCAGGGAATTTCCTATGCAAATCAGGCGCCACCACTTTTTATGTGGAAAACACTTCACGGGCCACAAGAAAGCAAGTCTTGTAAACAACTTGGATGTAAAGGAATAAGATATGTACATTTTTTTCCTCCTGAGTTCCTCAAAAAAAAGAAAATGCATGTGCTGTAAATACCTTCAACAACTTGCCTAAACTTTAATGCAATCACATACTTTTACTTTTATTATTTTAAGTTTTGCTTGTTTTTTTTGGTCTTTTCAAGGTGGTGTGCAAGAATCTGGCTTTCGATTCCACCGTGTCTGACTATCAGCTGCTGCATGGTGTCTCCCAAGCAGCGAAGGTCTACTACAACTACACCGGAAGCTCCTCCTGTCTCAACATATCTCAAACAGCAACCGGCAACCTCGGTTTCCTCGGCTGGTTTTACCAGGTGTGGTGACAGATCGCGCTGTGCTCAGGGTTGTCATGCTGAATAAATTGCTGCACAGATGTGTCACCGGGCAGCTTTACCTGTCAGAATAAATGCATGTTCAATCCCTCATCCCCAGGCCTGCACAGAGATGGTGATGCCGATGTGCACAGATGGCGTCCATGACATGTTTGAACCCGGGGAGTGGAACTTCCAGGCCTTCTCTGATGAGTGTAACGCCATGTTTGGTGTCCGGCCTCGACCTGACTGGGCAGGCACAGTCTTCGGGGGGAAGGACATCGCCTCTCACAGCAACATTATCTTCAGGTAAACATCACATGTAAAATGCCAGACTGGGGCTGAAAGTAATTTTTTGGGGGTTTGTTGAATGCAGTAAGAGAGTCTTCAATGGATGGATGGAAGAATGAAAAAGGACTGACTCTGATATATATCTTAATTACTAACACTGAGGTGGGTTATGTTTGTATGTGACACTGACATGCTCAATACAAGCTGTGAGTGAATGCTGATGTATTTACACCAGAACCAACAGTTACATTATTTTCTTACTTTACATACTTGATATGAACACTCTAATATGTGGTACACAAATGTCTTGTATTTCAGTAATGGAGGACTTGATCCGTGGTCGGCCGGTGGAGTAACTCACAACATATCCAATTCACTGATTTCCATCATGATCCCTGACGGAGCTCATCACTTGGACCTCCGCTACAGCAATGACAATGACCCTCCTTCAGTTCGTGCAGCCCGGGTGTTAGAGCTGAAGTATTTCAAGGAGTGGATCAAGAAGGCAAAAAAGACACTGCGTCACCCCCATCATCTTTAAAAGCTGCAAAATGTTACCTCACTGGGATATTCATGATATCCAGGATTGCCTATAGCTTTATATTTGTCCCTTTTTATATCAATCTAGGAGATCATTTTTTTTATCATTAAATTATGACATCTGAAATAAAAAAATCACTCAAGATTTTAATAACAAAATTATAAATCACTGCCGGCGTATCAAACAACGATTCTCTCTGACCTCAGTTGACACACTCCATTTCTTTATGCCACACTATACATTTCCAAATGCTTGAAGACAGAAAGGTACTGGTATTATCTGCAAAAGTTAGATCTGTTTGTCAAGTTAAATGTATCGGTAACAATTCAGTGTAGTGTAAATATCTTTGCTTACTCATGTAATCAGCATCAAAAGACTGAATCATCATCTTTCACTTTTTTTGTCCCATGTCAAGTTTGCCAAAATCTGCCTCAAATCTCTTGTTATATTGCTTCACTCAGTGTTCAGGGCTTTATTACTTCTTTATTAACATTTTGGCCATTTAGTTTAATAATTCAAATTTACGCACCTTCAAGCCAATGTTATCGCTCAGCTGTGTTTGTTCTTTCAACACGAGTGCATATTGTAATATGCTAAGTAACACTTAAATAAGTCTCAGGAGAAAAGTTTGACACCAAATATAGTTTTGTTTTTTTTAAAAGAAGCTTTCCACTGCATTGAGTGTGATGTTAAATTTGATTTCTTATTGTTCACAGAAGAACAGTGCCTTCCCCGTTTTTTAAACGTTCTATTCTTGTATTGCATTTCTTCAATATGCTGTCATTCCCAAAATAACAAGTCTTCCACAGAAACTGATTAAAAACATATGAATGACATTGTCTCTTTCTAATTGTCTTTTAATTACATACCCTATGGTTATAATTCTGTCCTTTCAAGCTGACTCTTTGTGACACACTGAGGCTTTTAGGTTACTTCCACCTAGCAGGAACAATTGCATGTGCTTGAGATTTAATAAAAATCAAATCGGAGGAGGCCAATAAAGTGAGTGGTGGGAGGTTATTGCAGCTACGCCTGCTGACCTCACCCCTGTGGACCAACCTGTGGGATTCCCTCTGGCACGCATTCATTCACTGCCCGCCATTAAAGCTCTAAATTGCAGCGCCAAGGCAGCCCATAGACTCTGGTTTGTTCCCCCCTGCTAGTAATATTATTAATACAACTCCTGGGGTGCCAGGGAGGTTGAGAGGGGTTGATGGAAGGTTAAGAGTGAGGCAGTGAGTGGATGCAGGAATCAACAGAGACTAAACCTTTTGAAGTTCACGGTTTCTTTCTTCTTTCAAATGTCAAGATAAAAGGCGCAAATGTCATGAAAATATTAAGAGTGAAAAAGACTAAAACAATTAAACTGGCCATGAAAACATGTTTTTCTTGCTTTCTAATTTTCTTTGAGCCAGTTTGGTCAGTTCTCCCCCCCCCCCCCCCTCCTCTTTTTAAGCAATAGTTCCTGACATGACATGACTTTGTGAAGCAAAGCGGGACATGTTGGTATGTGGGTTGATTTTCTACCAGGAGACACAAAGCCTGACTTCTCAACATTTTGTCACAGGCTTGACTGAATCTCAGACACCCCCGTAGAAAGAAACATAGCTAAACATGGGGGAGGATGGGGTCTCCACCGCTAAATGTCCTCCTTAAACTTTTCTCAGGACTTTGAGAGGTCATTAATTTTGCCAGCCTTTTCTAAGTCTCTGACACCGGCCATCAATCAAAGGTGTTATTAGTATTCGCTCGACCCCAAACTCTGAGTATGTCCCCGCACAGACAGGGACCACACACTAATAGGAAGAGATTAAGCCTGTGTGTGTCACATCACGTTGCATTCAGCACCCTGCTCCCTCGGGGTTGGGTGCTGCTGAATAAGGGTGTGGCGGTAATGTTTAACAATATCTCAACAATATGGATCTGTGTACTTAACAACTTGCTGGTTTTTGGGAAAATGCACAGCAGATTACAAACGATTTCCTCTAAATTAAAATTCCCCCAAAGTCCCAACATAATGAGTTTTTGTAAAATGCAATCCATAGTTGGACCTCTAATTAATGCTAAAATAAACACTGGGCCATTACAGCAATTTAATTTAACGCTTAATCTCACATTTAATGCGAGAGTGGAAACAACTTAAAACTTCCTTAGCTTTGGTCTTATTTTATATATTTTTTCCAAGCTAGTCTGCCACAGCCCATCCCCTTTCACCCTCTCAGCCTTTATGCAACAATGGAAACTTGTTTCCGGGATCTGTGCGTCAGGCTCTGTGATGTGAATGACCCACCAGCACAAAAGCCAAAGCCCCTTGACTGGAAAAAAAGGGGGATATGGCTGCCATGACTGTGATGATGTCACTTTGCCAAAATTGTGCCTCGCGAAAAGAGAACAGGGTAAAATCACTTCGAGCAGGTGTTAAGTGCTCAGTGTTCCTTCCTCACTGAATCATGCTGGGATATGGTTACAACTCCATTTTCCTCCTACACTTATTGCTGTAATGAAATTTAAGTTTTTGAATTCACAAGAAACTGCTTGAATGTAATGACGGGTACAGCTGAATGCTCAAAGTATAGTTTTAACACTTGCATGGATGTTTTTTTGTTTTTTGTTTTTTTAGGAAAAGACAAAAAAATGTTTAATTGCCAGCTGTATAGGAGAAAAATAATCGTTGTTTTGTAACCATTTGTTGCTCATAGATTTGAGTTTTCTGGACTCCTTTTCAGTCACAGACTTGTGTTGGGCCAGAGATAATTAGATCAGTGCTATCAGTTTCACTGTCTCCTTTCTCTCTAGGAATTAGCATAAGAAAGAATTTTTAACGGCCTCACTCCCTTGCTGCTTTAGACTTTTTTTTTATCCCTCCGGCTCCAACCCTTAAATGAGCCAATGCTTCAACTTAACATGCACTTTTGTAAGAGGAGAGATCCTCTTTCAATTATTTAGCTGCATGTATCTGATCTTCAAATAAGAATAATAAATGAAGGCTTAATGGGATCTTGGTGTTGGACAGATATATACTGCTGCATTCTCTGGTAAAAACATAGTAAATATATGACTGTAATTTCCTTTTTTTGTATTGTATAGTTAAACTGTAACAGTCCAATCACTTAAAAATCACTTGAAATTCCGCTGAAAATTGGGATAAGTGCTGGCAACATAACAATCTGGCTCTTGGACACATCCGCCATTGTATTCACTTTTGGCTGAGAAACATCCTGTAAATACATTACAACAGAAGTTTCATACGCAGGATTTCTTAAGGTCAACATTTCTTCTGGCACACTGAGCCTGAACTGCACTTTATTCCCCTTTAATTTAACAGCTCCGGCAGCTTTTCTAGTTAAATCGACTGTTCATTATTGAGACCCATTTTACGAAGGGGCTGTGAGGTGCAATTTAATGAATCTCTGGCACAAAGCTCCCTTTCACTGCCGGGCGAAGAATAGAGGCTATTTAGACCCTGTAGGGCTTTATGTCAAAGGCAGCCCATAATAGTTGTCAGGCCAGGGCAGAAATTCCCACTGGCCTGGGAATGCACTAGAAATCAACTTTTGCCATGAGCAGATTAAGACGCAAGCAAGCAGTTGGGAAGATCCCCCCAAATAGTGGCATCTGTTTGGGCACAAAGATTTTCCCACCGAGAAAAAAGCCTTTCTCATCATTACTGTATAGCCTTGATTTAATAGTTTGGTTTGTACAAGTTAAGTTTTGTTTAGTAACCCACACAGGAAATACAGAAGTAGGCATGACAATTGAGTAGTGGTTTAAATTCTTTGAAAAGAATCCAGGAATCACATGAATAATTATCCTGATTAGTTGTGGGGGATGTTTTGAGAGGTATTTACGATTTTGTGGTTCATATATGGTTTGTTTAACAGTCATGTAAAACAAATCAGGATATTAGTGTTTGTATAATTATTCTGCCTGGCACAAATACTCTATTCATCAGGATTTTAAAGGCTTTTTTGCTCAGTGTTACAGTAATATTCTCCAGTTTCATGAAAGCGTTTTTGGTTCAGAGCACACATAAACAGTTAAACTAGAGGGGGAGAGTTCTGACGGAGTTTATTGTCCTCAACTCAGCAGGGAATTTCAGACAAATCCCTCTTAGATGCAGGTGGCCGGGCACAAGCAAAGAGTTAAGTCCTGCGGTCCCTTTGCCCCTCCTCTTTGATGTTCTGACATCATTAGTCCAGCCCCCTGAAAGATCTCCTTGCTTTCCTCAGAGCCCATCACTCCTACTCTGGAATGTTTACAGGAAGCTCATGAGCAGCATCAGGACCAAGTGTTTGTCAAAGGAGAAACAACATGCTCTGAAGAAACTTTTGGTTCAGGGATCACAGCAGATGCCATAGGTGTAGCCGCTGGGCTTAACAGAGTAATGGCTGTTCAGACTGCAATCATGAACCCTCAGTTCATTAATTTCTGTTTTCCTGGTTCTGTGATGGAATACGACGTGGAGAAAACTCTGGATGGTAGTCTCCTGGGTGAGGCAGAAAATGATGAGGACTACAAAGAGACCACTAGAGACTTGCTGAGCTTCATAGACTCAGCCTCCAGCAATATCAAGCTGGCTCTGGACAAGCCAGTGAAATCCAAGAGGAAAGTTAATCACCGGAAGTATCTACAGAAGCAGATCAAAAGGTGCACGGGCATTATTACACCAGGAAATGTAGCAGATGCCCCAGTTAAAAGACAGGGTTCCCCCCTGGCTCAACCCAGCCCTTTGCAGAGCAAAACTCTACCTAAGCGTGATGGGGTGCATGCCAACTTACAGAGCAAGAGTTTGGCAGCCCTGTTCAGCCCTGTGAAGGATATAAGGGGAGAAAAGGCCAAGAAACCACCCCTGAGGCATCGCAATCTGCCTCCCTCTTTCTTTACTGAGCCGGCCAACTGCTCCAAAGTCAGCTCCACATCTGGGATGACGCTGAAGGACTTTGAAAGAGGAAATCCTGAAGCTGCAGAGTTCTTTGAGCTCTTGGGACCTGATTACAGCAATATGGTCAGTGACCAGGACCTTTATCAAAGCATGCCTGTGCGGGTACAGCCGGAGATGGGAGGCCCGGATCCTGCCTCCTATGACGCTCACCATTTAGTTGGTGGTCTTCTTTACTCTGAGCCATGGAATAGCTGCTCTGGACCTTCTAAGAAACTTGGGGAGAGTCTGCGTACAGGCCCAGCCCAGCCTCCTGTCTACTGCCACACTGAGGCTGCGTCTGGGCCCATAGAGGATAGCGCACTGTGTACTTTGGCCTTCTCGAACTTTTTCACAGACTGCTCCATACCTCAGGTTACTTATGATATAAGTGCTGGTTACAACAGAGCTAACTATTCATCTCTATGAGAAAACTGACAAATTAGTTTTTAGAAGGGCTGCAATCGCTTTGACAAGTTTAACAGTAGTCTAAGAGAGTTTGATATTACTGTACCATATATGTTTATTTGTTTTGAAAGTACATAATATAGCAGCTGGAACATTTTGTACCATCACTATGTGTGTCATAAGACTTTTTGACTTTCCCCCCCAAAAAAATATGGAGCTAAAATCTTTTTCTATCATTAAAAAACTGTGAAAAGCTCTATAAAGTAACTTGATATAATTTACTTCCCAGTATAATTTGCTACATTGTTTGGTTTAATGTTAAATTGTTTCACATGTGTGTTTCTTTTGTTTTAATCTCAGGCAATTTAAATGACATTCTGAATGAAATACATCTAATTTTGGTAACATTTCTGTTTTGTCACTGGAATATGTGAGTCTGCTCAGCAGGATGAATCTTGTTCATTTGGGAATCTGAATAATTTTCTGGCATTTTCATACTGTATTTAAAAAAAAGGAAAAAAGAAAGACACAAACATACGAGCTGCAGATATAATTGTTGCTGTAGTCCATTTAACATCAGTTAATACTAGTAAATGATATATATCTGTTTGTCACATTTGACAAAAAAAGGAAAAAGGAAAAAAATGCTGCTACAATCTCTAAATAAGGCACTTTTTGGTTCATGATAATATCACTTCTGTGAGAGGGGTAAATTCATTTTGCTGAAATGATTATGGCAAAGTGTGATGTTGTGATTGTTTTACAGTATTTTACAGCTAAGAAGGGATTTTCAGCTGGCAGATTTACCACTTGTATCTTTTTTTTTTTTTGGAAAATCCTTTAATCTATCTTACTGTAAGACAAAATAAAGCTGGTCTTTATTACTGTGACAAAACACTGCTTGTTTTTGACTTTGTGACCTATCCTGGATGGGGAGGTGTAAGACAAGTATGAAAGGGTACAAAGCGAAAACTGTATTTTTCATTTTATGCTATACTGACTCCAGATACTTTGTACTTTTACTCCACTACATTTCAGCCTGAAATACTGCACTTCTACATTCAATTCACAGCCATAATTATTTGGTTTTACATACAAAACATATAATCTGTAGGTAAAATATAATTGTTAAGGATAATGTTTATTCTATTCTATTCTATTCTATTCTATTCTTTTCCATAAAGTAGTAAAAATTACAAACTACATTTTAGTAGTTCTGCTAACATATTATACTTATTTGCGTCAGTAATAATGTCCCAGTCATGTAATATAACACTAATGACTGTTCTGCGTAAGTACTTTAAATTACATTTTGTTTCTAATACTTTTATACTTTTCAAAGCAGTACTTTAATGTGTATGTGTGTGTTTTTTGTGTGTAGTATTGCTATTTTTGCTTAAGTAATACATACTTCATCTACCACGGGTCAATATGTGAATAAATAAGTAAATAAAATAGAAACTCCTGTCCTTTAGAATACAATCCAATGCAATTGACCTATAATAAACTATGACAGAGTTGAGGGTGCCCTCGACAAAATATTAAGGGGTATTTACTGAAGTCCTGTTGTACTTACTACATTTTCTCATCACAGTGTGTATTTTAATATGTAATATATGAAGTACACTAGATCATGTACACTAAGTAGTTAGTTGGGAAGACTATATACTGTAAAATACAATGCTGATTGCAAAGCACATCAACAGTTACTCATGTGGTGTTTTATTTTCTCACAATAAAGTTGATTCATTAGCTGAGATTTCAGGATTCATATATTTTTTAAATGATTGTAGACAATTTTGTGTGGAGGAAGCTATGGAGTAAAAAATAAATGTTTTATGAGTTTAGCATACAGTATAGAATACAAAATGCAATGCTGCTTGATTAAATTTTTTTCTTCAGGGAGAGTCAGCAGGCTGGTAAATACCCTGTGCTACACATGCACTTCAAAGCATGGTAAGATCAGAAAAAGTCCATGTAAATGTTAAATATCTCAATGTTTAATTAACTTCTCAAGTTTTCCACAAACACATTATGAGCACAAAGGGTGGAAGTGTGACATGGTGCTAAAAATTAAGGGTTAATTCATTTCCTAAAGTTATTTTACAGTGACAAGGGATTTAAAAGTGAAATCTCCCACAGTGCAACCTTCTTTCTATCTGGAGATTTCCATACCAACACCCTACAATATAATATCCCCCTGCTGGTGGCTGTAGGTTCATCCATTTTCCTTCCAACATGGATGCAAACCTCACCATGATGTGGCAATTATGACTTACGTATATATCTGCCCGGTGGATTTTCAAAAGTGAGGATCTAAGTTGTTTCCAGTGACACAGACAAATAATTTTCTTGTAGTATACAGCTATTTATGTGTTGTCCAGAAAAATCCCCAACTTACTATCTAGTCACATTTCCATTCTTTTCAATAACCCGCCTGCCTAAGATTTTTAATTGACTCTTTTTTTCCTTCTTAGCTAAGTCCTTCATATATAGCAACACATGCACACATTGAGATCAGCCCAGCAGTCTTCAGTTGTGAAACACTTTGCAGTTCAGATAGAATTAATTGGGGTCGACTTGTTGTTGTAGAAAGCAATTTTCAGTTTGTTTTCACAATTTCTTGAACCAAACTCCTCTCCCCAGTTTTCAATCAAGAATGTAAAAAAATATCAAATGGTAGGAGGACTGCAAATACTTTATGTCTATCAGTGTTGACCTTACGCATACAGGTAGTTGCTCAACAAATACACTAGATGGCAGTAATGTTCCATTGAAAAGCCAATGTCCACCACTCCCATCAAGACAAAAAGGCACTTCCATCTGATGTATGAGATTATGTATGAAATTGCAGCCTTGTGTGGCAAGCACTGAGTGGTTCTTCAGATGTCTTTCCATTAAATCAGTCTGTCCTGAATTTGGTAAATTGGAGGGGAACGGATGCTTGTGAACTATGATTTTTAATCTCTCAGTCTTTTTCAGCTTTTGTCTAAATGGATTCCCACTCGCTCACTCACTTACTGTTTAGATGTTTACCTCAGTAAGCATATTATATGTTGGGTGTACATATTCATTGTAATATGCGCTCTACTTTGAAGCTACTATTGTCTGCCAGGTGCTTTTTCTTACCTCCCACCAGCTGGCTTAGTTGACAGGTTGGTCAACAATATCCTATGTAAACCCCCTTTGCAGGCAAAACAATATAAAGCAACCTGCAGTACAGAAAAGCACACACACAGAAAGCATATGGATTTTATGTCCCTGGGCTGACACCAGCTGATACATTCAGATTAGACCCTACTGATGGAGCCACAACTGTATCCTGCTTTGATTTATAGCACATTGGAGATGCAATGTTTGTCAAAGCGATTAAAAAGATCTGTGTTGGTCCAGGCCTGAATAACAAGAGCCAGATATCTAGGTAAACTAGATAATATGCAGCAGATTTTCACTGGCATCGTATGTGATGTCTTGAAATGCAACAACAACAACAACAACGACAACAAAAAAAGGAAAAGAGACAGAGAGAGAGAGAGAGAGAGAGAGAGAGAGAGAGAGAGAGAGAGAGACAAAGAGAGAGAGAGAGAGAGAGACAGAGAGTGAGAGAGAGAGACAGAGAGAGACAGAGAGAGAGAGAGAGAGAGAGAGAGAGAGAGAGAGAGAGAGAGAGAGAGAGAGAGAGAGAGAGAGAGAGAGAGAGAGAGAGAGAGAGGGAACAGACACAAATGAAAGAATGTCTTGCACAGGTATGCATTTTGCATGCCAGAAAAGGACCACAGAAAAATACAAGAAGGACGACAATTAACTCCACTTACACATTTTGGAGTTGTGTCCTGCATTGTGCTACACTGGGAATTGAGTACCCATCCACACTTGCCCTCTCACTGACCTTTCACAGCTAGTCTTCTTGTCTTGTTAACACCTCTGGGTGTAAGCACAGTGCCAGATGCAGCCCTTAGCCTCACTTAGTAACATGCAACATTTCATCTCTCACCTCATGTCAATGAAACATTTTAACATTATTTTATGAAAGTCATAGCTAGGCTACTGAGGCATGGTATTAACACTCTGTGTAATGAATTGCTTTTTTAAGAAAAAAATTCCTAATTACAACATGTTTATGCTTGGCTAAATACAATCAGTCGGGAATTATTCAAAATATCTGCAGTATATTGTGCATTTGCTTACAGATTAGTCTTTGATATATAAGGTACCATTGCACATTGGTCAACATTGTGATAACTCAATCAAAGTCTTTAGGCAGATCTTTTGTCAATGTGATACTTAACTTCAAATATAAAGTATGCTGTAGGCTGCTTGCCATCTTTCAAAGACCTCCTAATGCAAGTTCTTTAAGGAATGCAAATAAGGTGAATGCAGAGACTTCACAGTACACCCTGAATGTACAACATCTTGTATTGCAAGGCCTCAGTGAGTTCTAACTTTTAGTATCAGTACACATTAATGTAATTAATATAATAATATGTCCCTGTCTGACTCTAACCCTTACCCTTTTTGGTCTATCAGTATGAGATTAGCCAAAAAGACAATTTGCTAACGGCACAGTAAAGTTCTTTCCATATGCATTTCATGTCTCACTGCTTTCCATTTAAGGCTGTATTCATTTTCAGCAGCTATGATGCACTGTTTTCCTCCTCGGGGTGTTGTGGGTATGCTTACTTACATCTGTGTGTTTTTGTCAGTGTGATAACAATCGCAAGCTGTGCAGCTGACAAAAGTCTTGGCTAGATTAAAGACAATACTGCCTCAAATGTTTCATCACCAACAGATGCTACCCATATTGACAGACACAACTCTCTAATGCAAATTACATTAATGAATATCAGTCTAAAAGCCATTCTGCACTCAGATATAAGATCTTTATAGGTTCAGTCACTCCTGTTATGATTCAAAGAAAGATGGTTGAATTGGCAAACTTGCACTGATAACATATCACAATTTCATTCCCATCCTTGATGCACTCTATTGTTGTTTGTAATACCTCACACACTTGCACTTTACGTACACTGTTGCCCATAAAGTTGGAATAAAATCGTTTTTACTTATTCTCATGAAATGATTGTGACAATGTGATTTATTCTTGATAGATAAAGTGTATTCTCAAAATGGTATTGATCAATCTCATTGCACGTGGTCAAAGGTGATTACTGATGTGTATAAATAGAAAATAAAAAGAGGAATGTGTCTGAAAACAAAATGTATCGGCGATCGTGTATATTGTTGGTCTTTTATATAATCCGTATATTGCTTGTATATTGTGTATTTTCTGTAAACAGTATGTACATTGTCTGTATATTGAGACACAAACAGCCGTAACCAAATTACTTGTGTGTTAACATAATAAATCTGATTCTGATTAAAAGGGTAAAGGAAAGCCAAATGAAAATGTCACTATAATAAATTTAATCTGTTGTTTGGAATCAATAGTAAGAGCTAGTGATAGAATCTGATGTTGTTGTTCAGGATGCAGAGACATTATTAAAAAGTTTAATCTTTCTCTTTTAAAACATTATTATATATATAGTTATATTTGTGCCTTAAATTGTAAATGATCTAATAAAATAGCTTTAACCATATTATGAAGGTTTTAGTTCACAGTAAAGGGAAATTTAAAAAATAAATGCAATTTTTACCTGGTGTTATCTGTTGAGTCTCTTTGGCAAACCCATCTGTCCATCAATCCATCTTTATGCTGTTTATCCTAGTCACAGTCTTGCTTGGGTGAACTGATTATCTCTGGTGTGTTTTACCCAAGCAACTTCCTCAGGTTCCTCTCCTCATAGTTGGTCATGCTTCGTCAGAGCCACAGCAAGAAATGTTGGACCCCCTGACAACAGCTAAACAGAAGCTTTAACACATTGATATCTATTATCCCAGAAATGTTCCACGACCTCTGTCCAATTTTTGGACCCTGAATTATTCAGTGTTCACCCTAACACCATTAAGTCTCTGTGTTTTGTACACCTCCAAACAAAGGTGACTGTGGCTTCCTGCTGAGGTCAACTCTTATTGATGACCCCCTCATCCTGTCAATTTCTGCCATTTGTCACTGCCAATCGGTCACTATCCCAAAGCATTTGACCAGGTGAAGGTCAGAATGAAGATCAGCTGGTAAATCACATGCTTTGTGCTTCTTCAACATTTTTTTTTACAGAGCTCACATTACCCAACAGTCAAACTCAGCTTCATGATGGATGTGGCAGGTGACTGTTATCTGGGAGTGAAACACTACCTAAGATTTGGGGGAAATTACCATTATTTGCATACCCATCTGATCTTTCCTATCCTATCCTATCTCCCCTTGTTTCATGTCTTCCTCTTCACTATCCACTATCCTATAAAAAAGGCAAAATATATATATTAAAAAAGTTAAAACATAGAAAAGGATATATGTGAAGTCTGACAATAGAAAGAATGATTTTTTTCCATCAGTTTGGCGTAAGCCCTCTGACAATAAACTAACAGTGTAGGATAAAAGTGGACACACCCTTTATAATTTGATTATTCATTTTAATTTGTTTACACCTTTGCGATTGCTCATATTTCCTTGACATTCAGACATCAAGACAATGAGATGTCAAAGACAATTTCAAACAATTGGCGATGTTTCTTTTTTATAAGGATGCAGTCCAAAGCAACTGTGCGCTGCCAGATAACTCACCCAATTGCTCACAGATAAAACAATGACTTGTTATTTATTTACTTGTCTGTTTGTTTTGTTTCTCTGCTCTATTCCAGTGCTGTGCGGGAGTGGTTGGTGTCCAGTGGCTCAGTGAACCAAATTCCATCCAAATACTTCCAACAATACAAGATGAAGTGTGGAGTGGGCTGTACTGAGCTTGTTTACATGACACCCTCTGCATTTCCTGTTACACACAAGAACACATAGATGTTCTTTAATTATAATTTCTTTTATAATCACGTACTGGCTTTATGTAGCGGCAGACGTGAGAAACTAGATTGTTGCATAACACCTTTGCTGAGGGTTAGATATGCATAGCCTGTGTGTGGTAATTTGATGCAGAAAAGTCTGCTGCTGCACACAGCATGATAGCACACTGCTTTTGTGAATCTTGCTTGTCTTCATGCAAAGTGGGAACGTGAGTAACATTCTCACCTCAAAATTGATGTTACTTCATGAAAATCATAAAAACTGGCTGCCAACAAGGCCTAGAGCAGTTCAGTTATGGAGTGTGCTGCAATTATGTCTCTATTAAATGTCTGGGCTTATGACTCATGACATCCTGTAAAAGTAAATTCCTCCTTGGCTACTGTTAGGCGCAAATGTTCGAGGTTGTTAGGATGGAAGTGCGATGTGAAGCCTCTCTGTATTTGAATCATACTGAGGGCATGATCTGATCTAAAGATACAAATGATGTACGCATCAAATGAAGGAGAAGGAAGTTGTATTATACCACCTGCACATCTCTTGAGAAGCATAATAATCTTTAAAAGCAGAGAAAATCCCATTACCTGTCACAGATTTCTTCCCTCATAATTGCTGTAGGGAAAGGTGGGGGGGTGAAAGTCGCCAGACATGCTGATATCAGTCTATCTTCAGGAAAAATCTAGGGGACATCTATTTTCGTCTTGTCATTCCCACATAGCAAGGTTTGGCCTTCTTCAATCCTTGGTAAAACAAAACTACAATGACACTGCTGCACCCTCATTTGATGTTAAACAAACCTTGAGGCTGTGTGCTGACAACAATAAACATACTTGTTGGCATGCATGAACTTAGAGTTCATGCATGCCAACAAGTATGTTCACTTAGAATAAAATATTAGGTTCCTAATATCTACATTTGATATATTATTTAATAATGGCTAGTTGCTGTCATATATCATCAAATTTAGTTCTTTATTCTGTGTTATTTTATTGAGATATCTCAAAAAACGGTCCAAACCTTAATACTGTAAGTGGTCTCTTAGAGAGCTATTAACCCTAAATTAATTTCATCAGGTTTTACTTATTTATTTTTAGTTTGATGTGATAGTATAAATGCTTTCTAAGATTTCAAAAAATCTTGCCAAGAATAAAAAGATTGGCAAAAAACCCATTTGTCCCTCAATTCTTGCTCATCAATGTTCAAGTCACGTTAGGAGCGAGCTCAGCAATGTAGCCCAGATACTTTTCCCTCTTCTCCCAGGACCCTTGGGTGTGTTGGGCCAGGTGGGATTTGTTTCCTCCCATTTGTAATTGCCCAAGGTATTCCAGTTATTGCCCAACATATTCAAAATACTGAGCAGGGAGTTGTCAAATGCCTGCAACACCTGAATTCACTCAATGTGGTGGAACAGGGCTTTTACTTCAAGCCTCTAACCCAAGTCTCCAAGGCTCAGTGCAGAAATCCTGTGAAACACTTGAGTTACTTGTATCTGCAGTCACATTCTTCTGGTTACATATAAGTCAATCCCTTAACTTATTTATATGAATTTTAACCCTAATCTGTCAAGTCTGACCATTAATAAGAAGTCCTTTCAAGAGCTTTGTGGAGGTCATACTGCACCCACGACAATGCAAGACACATGCAAGTATAAGTACAATACTGTAGATGGGGCAGCTCCCATAAGAAGACGAGTCCAACTACATTTCATATTGGCCCACATCTCACACCCAAACACACAAATGAACAGTGAAACATCCAAAGAAGCAAATCACACATGTCAAAGAAAATTCAGTTAACCACACCAAGCCAAACAAAGGTGAAGTTAATCACCTTGGTTCACAAATACTTTCCCCTGCAGGAGCAGTAAAAACCCTGTGCCTCGGCCTCTGTGAGTTGACCGACATTAGAGACTTAATGTTGTACACTCTGTCACTAAAGATCACGGCGTCCAGACGGTTGTTTGCTCTGCTCCCCCAGCTCTGTAATTGGGTTGACTTCGGCGTAAACCTGAACAAACAAAGTATCGAAATACCTGGGGTGTTCTTGTCAGCTAAATGGCCCTGAGTTTTCTTTCTTCCCCTGACAAAACAATAAACAAAATGTAACTCTACAGAGATAAAACTTTTTTTTTTTTTTAAAGAGTAAGAAAATGGAACTGGAGCACAAACATCTGATGTTTGTGGATCACAATTTTAGGCAGACATTAAATAACCATAACAGTTTATATGTATGAAATGTATAGTATATCAAGCTGCTGAAACATCTGAATATGGTAATCATATACATTATGCTCCTTTCATGCTCCTCTTTTGTTTTCTGATGGAGCTCTTTTTCCCCCCGTTTTTCTGGCTTTCATCATTTCTTGTCAGTTGTAATGATTTGGCTAATGTCCAAGAAATTCTTCTGCCCAGGTGTAGCCTTGGTTGAGACTGCTTTGTTTGTTTGTCTTGTTATTTCTTCTACATCGTGGTGCAGGTTGAGCGGTGCAACTCTGAGAACGATGGCATGCCCCCATTTTTAATGAACTGTTTATCTTGTGTCTGGTTGCTGGCAACGTTTGATGTTTGCTCATGGAAAGACAGAGAGAAAATGAGAGAGAGAGAGGGTGAACTCCTGTTCGTGACATTTTGTTTTGTCTCGTTTGAAACGTACACATTTCTGCACACTTTAAAAGAGCGATAAAAGATGAAAGTAGGATAGATCTCAAATAATTTATAGGATTCTGACTATGGAAGACATCAACTCTCAGGATATCGAGTGGTGCTTTAGCTTCTTTTGTGATCTTGTTTGTAAGTTAGGTCATCTCTCAATGTGATACTGTACAGTAGCTTGGGATAAGATTATAAGATAAAACAAAATTGACTGGTCCTTGAGGTGGAATCAGGTCATTGCAGCAGTAGAACATATTGCAGAGATAGTATACCTTCAGTCCAGTGATAAAGAACATGCTTTGACTTTGCTCTCTTCACCTTGTTGAGTAAATATTTGACTCCAATTGCAGGTTACTTGATTAGGGCAGACTGTAGAGTTATTGATACATAAAGTATCAATAAGATTATTGCAGGTCAAAAGACATCCAGCTGCCTACTTTAAATTGTTTTTTTAAAGACGTATATTTAAGTATAATGTAACTTCAAAGGCTGTATATTCCAGCATGTAGCTAGGACCTGCTTATAAATGGTGTGGTTATATGTAACCCAGACACCTTCAAATTCCCATTTCAATGCTTAAGATACATATATCATTTATTTAAACAAAATCTTATATACCTCTAAATTAGCGACTTGACCAAATTCTTTCTTTCTTTGCAAGTACATTTTTCATTACAGCTCCTTCATATATCTGAAATGGCATACAATACTAACAAAAAATGATGCATCAGAATTCTTCAGCAAAATACAAAGGACAGATGAGCATGACACAATTTTTTTGTCCAAATAATTAGATGATTCAGTTACAGTAGATACAATATTTTTCTCCTAATTTCATTTATGCTCACTCACATTTATTCAATCACTGTTAAAGCAATGACGTTATGAAGACATAGAGCCTCTTTATGTCCTTGTTCGTTTTTGTGATATGCTAATATATGCAGATTAAGGTTCCATTAGCATCTTTTTCCCAGGAGATACAGTGTGTCTGCATGTACTGATTGTATTTCTGGGGCCAAAAAATTCATTCAGACCAGCCAAGATTTTTTTCTCATCTGGTCTATGTTCGATTAGCTTTCCCCTGAAAAAAATAATTCTAGGCTTTCCAAATAACCAGACAGTCCATCCTCCAGAAATATCAATAATTATAGTTTCCGACAACAAAATTACATGTTGGGAAGACTTGCTTCATATGTGCTCAGTGCTGTGGAATACAGTTCACAAAAGTATCTATTTTCTGTATGAGGTGTATGTAAAAATGGAAATAGGCTTTATTTCTTTTTTACTGTTTAACAAGTAACATTTCTGCTTTAAATCTGCATGATGGCATCCTCTCAAAAGTTTTCAAATATGTCAAACTCCTCCACGGTGTATGCTGGCTTACAAAGTGCGGGACCAACTCCAAAGCAGATGTGTGTATTAGGTGAAATCCTCTCGAGCAGCTGCATTCAATACTGGTTC
Organism: Scomber scombrus; assembly: GCF_963691925.1. Classification (NCBI taxonomy): domain Eukaryota; kingdom Metazoa; phylum Chordata; class Actinopteri; order Scombriformes; family Scombridae; genus Scomber; species Scomber scombrus. The sequence continues at coordinate 21,557,570 of NC_084974.1, forward strand.
ATTGACCATACAAAGACAAATGACTAACAGCTGTTTTACTAGCAGGAGTCACATTCTCAGAAGGTGCATTTCCTTCTTTTACAGTCTCCATATTTTACAGAATGCATTGTGAACACAGAGGTGAGACCACACTAAGAAGGTGGCTGGAATCAAAATTTACTTACACTTCTTAAATGTTTGATTGCAAATGAAAAGCTAATTTCAGCATAGCATCAGTAGCACTGTGTCACTGTTTTAAATATGCAGTCTAAATATATCACTCTCAGTTTGAAAATGTGTCTTATCTTAATAGCAACAAGACACCAGTTTTCTCCTTTGAGGAGAAATGTTATGTTCTATTTAATGTAGCAGATCTAATAACTATTGTTACAAACTACTGTGAAGCTAGCGATTCTCCTCTTTCTACATATTTCTATAATGTTCTCACTGCTGTGATAAAAGCACATTTAACAAAACCCTATAGAAATGTTTTCTCTGAAGGGTGCAGTGATATCAAAAGACATGTTTTGCAGTGAAAGACCTCATACATGCCTATACAGAGCCCCGTGGTGTAATGAATATGGAAAACTTGGCCATGAGGAGTAAGACCAGGCATTTATGCACACCAACACGATTATTGACTCATCAATAAACCTTCACCCCAAAGTAAATCTGTCAAATGCTTCATCAAATACAATCTCAAACCAATAGCATCTGATCCTCAACATGAGGGTGCATTAATGTGGTTTATTGACATAAACACAGACATGTAAATCTGCATTCAAATGATGTCAAATCTGTGCTTGTTCAGTTAATGCCTACCTACAGGATTCAGGTGAAACATTCATGCACAAGATGATTATGTTCAAGAACTTATTTTAAAAAGAATTATATATAAAATGACTGCTGCCATAAAATTGTACCTGTTTATGGATTATAACTAGTGGTGTGCAGTCAGGGGCAGCAAGGCTAGCACTGCTAGCCCTGTCAAAAATGTTTTTTTTTTTTTTTTACTGTTTTTTTCCATAATTAAAAGGTCATTCTGAAATGTATCTGGAGTCAATTACTTGTTCAGTATGCAACTTTATCCAGAAAACGAATGGTTATATGTTGTGGAGCTCAAATCTCCTATGTCCTATAAACGCATCACAGCTCCTTTCCTCTGCTGGGGCCAGCAGTAGTTGCATTGCTAGCCTCTGATCGAGCTGGACGCTGCTATTGGGTGCGTAACGTTGAGTGACCGTATCATCAGCCAATCAAATGTTGATGTGTTATTTACAGAACGCCCTAAATCAAGCTTTTTTTTTTTTTTTGCCCTAAATCAAGCAGAGTTTCTAGTGCTGGCCTGGGCGTCGTCATTCAAATGAGCTTGACTGATTGGCCCATGGGCAGGTGCGTGATGACGCACTGTCTGTTATTCTGGAAAGGTGATGGCGGTTAATTTAACAGCAAGATCGGTAGATAAAGATATGATTGCAGACCTGCTTCGGGTGCCTTTCTCATCATGTAGGATCGCAGGATGGATTTCATCTACAAGTAATCGGTGAGTGCTAGTTTTTTAAAAAACTTTCTCTGGACCAGATTGGCGCGGCTGTTGGGCTAATCTCTCTCTCTCTCTCTCTCTCTCTCTCTCTCTCTCTCTCTCTCTCTCTCTCTCTCTCTCTCTCTCTCTCTTTGTGAAGTAAATTTAGAACCGTTTTTGGAGCGTTTGTGTCTGTTATAGAAATTGATTTTATTTTTGAAGTGATTTAGAAGTTTCCTCTAAGGATGCAGAGCAGTATGTGCTGTTTTTGATGTTGTGTCACATGGTACGTGCATTGTAAAGTGGGCAGTGACCTAAGGGAAGATGATCTGATGGCGATGCTGCACAGTTGATGCGTTGCGGATGTTGATCAGCTGTCATGTTGGTGTCGATTAAGTACTGTTGCAGAATAGTGGCCTTATATTGGATTCACAATGTGTATGTACTGTAGGACATAGGCCTATATGTGTGCGGCTGCTCTGTTGGCTGTATCGGCATACAATACTTTCTTTTGGGGCGGGGGAGTTGGATTTTGGTGCTGGCCCTGACTGAAACACCACCGCACGCTACTGATTATAAATGTTGAATTTATCAGACTACTTAAAAATTATCTTTTGTCTTTAAAGATTAACTGAATATCATTTTAGCGCCATGTGTAACTACAACTCCAATCCTACTAAACTAAGCTAACAAATAACATTAGTATGAGTGTAGTTCTCTCTGTGACCTTTTCAGATCACATTATGATAGTGAACACAGTGAGAAGGTCACTGAGTGTCCTCTCTGTACCATGGTGGAGGCATGGCACGATGTGAGCTGCTCTGATTTAGATATTACAGAAATACCTGAGGAACATGCTGATGAGAAACCAGCAATGAGCACATAGCTGGCACTCTAGCAGAAGCATATGTTTGTTATCGACAGTAACCCTGCATTTTTGCCATTTACATGCCATTTACAATAATAAGGCTACAAAGGAGCATGCATTGTAAATGTCAAGTTAGAATTTACCTAACACTTTTTTGTTTGATCTGTTGACAGACATCAAAACAACATTCATCTTAACAAGTCCTTTTATCAAGCCTTTATTACTAATCTTTCATGACTATATCAGTGCATGAAAAGAATGAAATGAAATGAAAACATTTTATTTTAAGATGTTATGACTGTTTAATCAACTAAAAACAGATCTAGATAGAGACTCCTCTAAATGCCCCAACACCAAACAAATACTCCAAGCCCATCTTCTCAAGAAACTGACAGTATAGGTTTAAAATGCATTGCCATAGTAATGATGTAGTTCAGATGACATCAATATGAGGTGAGAATTTGCATCATTAGGGGGTGCCAGGTTGGGTGGATGGCTAGATAGTTAGATGGCAAAAAGTGGACTTAGATGCTGAAAACATGACACTCACAGATGGAAATGGAAAGTGAACAGCGGCCTACTGCAGCTAAGTTCACTTTTGCTACGACAGAAGTGGGCTGGGCGGATGGCAACACAGTTGGTGCAGGAGAAACTGTTCACATCCCATCTTCCACTGAAAGTTTCATGTTACCAACTGTAAGTCGGGACATTTTAATTTGTTTACTGTTACCATGACAATAAAGGTTGCATAATGTTAAGGAATTAGAAACCATATTTCAGGTGACCATTTTAAAGGTGCAGTGTGTAGGATTTAGTAGCATCCAGTGGTGAGCTTGCAGATTGCAACCCACTGTATAGGCCCCTACCTCATCCCCCACCGTCTCCTTCATGTAGGATAACCTACAGTGGTTTGTCCATTCTGGGCTACTGTAGAAACGTGGCAAGCTCTGTGGAAGATATCACACTTCCTATGTAAATATTAAGGGCCAAAAACAAATCAATTCTCATTTTCAGATGATTGTTCACATACTTATGAATATTATATTCAATTTCTGCCGTGTCTGTTCCACTAGAAGCCACCAAATTCCAAACACTGCACCTTGATCTCTTTGAATCAGCTCTTGATCTTTCCATAACCCTGACCAAGTGGTTTTTGTGGTTTTGTAATGGTTTCGAAAAACAGCATATTATGCTCCAATAAGTTGCTCTGAAAGAGCTTCTATGGGTTGTTCTGGAGTGCAGCTACCTTTTGACCTTTGTGGTCTTTTAATTATGAGGATGTGTTGAACTGTCCTCTCCTTCAGCCACACAAATACCTAAATGTTTGCCCACAGCTCCCCCATCTACGGAGCAAACACAGCGCTCTGACTCATCTTAGCCACTTAATTCTGGTCAGGTAAGGCTGAACTCGAAAAAACCTAAGCTTTGACCTTATTAATTAATTTCTCTGGGACTTTTTATTGATTGTGAAACAGGGGCTGAAAATGCTGCTGGTGTATATTTGGGCAAATATAATACAAATATGGAAAGAAGACCCTGGGGCTGGTGAAATTTCAGTTTGCCTGTCTATCTGTAATATACTCAGAAAAGGAGAGACAGGTATGAGAGTTTGATTGTATATACACAGTAAAAGTTAAGTTTTGGTAACATACTTTTTATACTTTTTCAAGTGACAACTTTCCAATTCACCAACATTCAAACTTGACACAGAAAGGCCTGAAACCTTTGGGTCACAAACATAAACCTTTGTTCAATAAATGCATCAGCCATCTGCTTATTAAATTACATTGCTATGACTATGACCACTGACTATTCATTTACAGTGCCAGCTGTTGGACAGTAATTAGTTAACAGTTAATGTGCCACTTTTGCATGACCTTATGGGTGTGGCATTTTCATAACACCTGATCATGCCTTTCATAACAGCATGAGTCACTTTTTATGGTTCTTTTTATGCGTAACATTCATTGCTTATGCATAGAAAACTCATCGTCATTGAAAATCTTACAAAAAATGGCAATGCCATTTGGGAATATTTACACATATCGCCTTGGTGCAAAATGTGACATTTATGTAGCAGTGAATTAGTGAACTAGCAAACTACATAGCTGACGTTCATGAAAAAAATAGGACTAACTGTACTGTGATGGCTGCATCTTGGCAGACACAGTCAAAGGTGTTATGGTGGAGCACTGTAATTACACTTATGTATTGGGTCATTTGGAGATAAGTTATAATTATTGGAAAAATGTCAAACTCATAAAAGGAATATTTACCTAATGATAACACTGGCGATTCTTTCGTTGTGACTTGTCCTGTGCTCCAAAATGTGATAATGTCATATTTGCACATTGACTATTCTCATATTGTGTATGTGTTATCATGACATTTAATGCTGCTAGTAACAATCAAAGTACAGGCTGTGATAACTGAACAGCACTTGAGGCTCTCTTTTTTGAGTATACAATGCTTACCTACCGTTTAATTTTGTAATTAACATACATGAATCTTGAGCTCATCTTAATTGAATTGTGCTGATTTTAATTAAGGGCTATTTTAAAACTGTAATTGGGCACACCGCTATCACTCTTTGTCTGATAAATGCAGAGGCAGGGCAAATGAACATACCCCCTCTTTAATGAAAATCAAGAGACTGTGCATTATTAATGCCTGAAGTGCAGAAAAAAACACTCACTCGAAAGACTGTATTCATAAAAGAAGCTGTTTTTCACTGCAGATAATGTTTGACATGTAATGAGGTAAAGAAATACGCTTAAAACCAATAAACATGACTTTGTCCTCCCAGGATTTCAACCTGATCCTTCTCTCTCATATCCTCTTGCTTCTCTTGACACTTCCCTCTATCATGATTGATAGAAATGATACAGTTGTAGTAGACAGAGGACAATTCCACTGCATAAGGTAATAACAGGAACGGTGCTTCTGTCATACAGATTTAAATCAAAGTAACGGACCATTAGTGTTCTCCCACAAACCTCTGCTGTAGGAGGTGAAGACAATATCAAAGGTGGACAGTTTCACTTCAAAGAATTCTCCAAATACATATGACATTATAGTTTAATGAGCCACATGTCTCTGAATGTAATCTTTCAGTGATACCCATGCTGTGCAGGCTATATTAGATGCACTGTAATGCATTGGTACAGCCCGCTGTAGAGGCTTTGGCAATGTGCAAGTGTGGAACACACTGTGTAATATCGTCTCAATGTCATCCCAGAGATTATCGTGAAATAGCTTTGGAGTTAGTGATGAAACTGAAAGCGTGAACTAATAATAGCTTGAACAAATAATGCTTCATCAACTCAACGGATGAAAATGAATTATCAAGGGAACAGGCTCTGAGTGTTAAATAGGGGGGGGAAATCCACCCTCAGATACTCTTACAGTGTTAGATATCTTCAGTTTGTATAGTTTATTGCATTATTTTGTAATGAAGTGTTTATGAAGTGCTGGAGTTTACTATTTTTGGTTAACCCACTTTTCTCAATATGCCTTGTGCAACTATAACGATAGCTATTAATTTCTTGTGACTATTTCAGGACTTGAAACAATGTCATGGAGTGTACTTTAATCAAAGCTGTTTGCGCAGGCTTGGATATAGCTAGCTAGCTTGTGTGATTGCAGCTACACCCTATGCTCAAAACAGAGGGTCTTGTGGTTGCTTTGCTTTCTGCTCTGCCCATGCTACTGTCAGCGGTGAAGCTGGTATCTCCGGCTCATCTATGTTGGATGAATTTCTCTCTGTTTGACACTGTTTGCTCAATGGTCAGACCAGATCGAAGCCCGTGCTTTTTAATGTTTGGGAAGACTTAACACTCTTTTGCTACTAAATAAATCATAGCCAAACTTGATATCTCCATCCCATCACATTTGCAGCCCTACCAAAAAAAAACACAGCTGGTGCAGGAGTGCAGAGGTGCACCACAAATAGCAATGTTTACTGTTGGGTATTTTCTTTTTACAGACTGGCTGTCCTCTGGTCAGAGGTGCCCTTGTATTCTGAGCAGCAGAGAGGCAGTAGGAGGACTCATGGTCTGTTGGTCTTCCCAACTGTCATTCCCTGCTGCTTCCTGCTGCAGGGAATGAGACATGCCTCGGCATGATGATTATGTCTACTTTGCCATGGTTACTGACTTTTTGGGAAACAAATCTGTTCATTCCCACTGGACCAACACTAAGCCAATCCTATACTTGCTGAGGAAAAAAGGTCTGTTTCAGTATCAAACATTTAAAAAACACATTGTTTCTCTGTAAACTATGGTCTCCCCTTAATTCACAGACTGGCAATTCAAATCACTCAAAACCGTTTTTTCTTCTTTGATAAGTTGTTACCCAACCCTGTATCTGCTTATTACCTGTGTATGTGAGGGGGGGGGGGTGTGCATGTATGAGTGTATACTTTTACATACGTAGTATATAAGCCGTGTTGTTGTTTCTTGTTAGTTAGTTTGTTTTTTAACTTGTTCAAAGATTTTGGGTGATGTGCACTTCAAATAAAATTAAGTTGAAAAAAAATTGCCTATAAGCAAAGGCAGTTGGGCAAAGCTGTTGAATGACTTGAATGTTGCACTGTGAGCAAAAGCTAGTACACTAAAAAGCTAGACTTCAATAGCTGTAAGATCTTATGATGGCATGATGCTTTATAGACTGTATGAGCTAAATAAATAATTAAATGAAATACAACACAATAGTATGAAATGTTCATCATGTGCATTTAGCCTCATTGTAAATAGATTACAGCCATATACCATACTTTTGTCCAGTATTTTTATCATCTCATTCAAACATTGTTCATCCATATCATGTCAATGTCACCAAGCTGCTGAAGCATTTATTGTAGGCTAAAAACTTCAAGATTACTTTTGTCATTTTCTAATGATTTAGCTTTTCCAAAATTAAAAAAAAAAAAATCAATTTCTACTTGCACAGTCTGAAATTAATTCAACATTCTTATGCTTATAAATTTCCAAAAGGACAACAGCAAACATAACTTGGCTCAACATCACAGTCAGCGTAATGTTTGTGCAGTCTGGGTGATAGAGTGTGCATGTGTGTGTCCATCTGTCATAACCTGTTCATTGCCGTTCTTTTGCTTATTGATTTTCTCAGTAAATATCTTCAGTTTCATGTTCCGTCTCTTTTCTACTCCCCCGCCACTGATTGAACTGATGTCCCTCCTGACTTCTCCTCGACTGCTCTTTTTAGACGCAATCAGTCTTCTGTTTGTTTTGTGTTTGAAGCGGCATAATCATTTCAGATCTGTAACATTAGAAAATACCACATGGGCACACTTGTGTTTAAAGATAGCTGCCTTTTATGCTGAAGAGCATTTCATCTGACAATTTATCATTAATTTTATTTGCAAATGTATCTACTCCAGATCTACTGGCTCATGAAAAATAAGGTAATCTACAATCACATTAAGCTTGTGTTTGTTTATCAGTGCATTAGGTGGTAAACACACATACATCTGAAGCAGACACTAGAGGATCCACTTAGTCTTGGTCTTATATCTCCCGCTCCAAGTAAATGACTCACTTTAATGTTGTCTTAATATACCTAAACAATGTGATCGGTCTAATTACAACTCAATTATTCGAATTATCAATGTAGAAAATGTGACAATCGCGTGTGATTTTTAAACGCCCGTCTCCGAGCTTGGCATTACTGTCACGATCACAGGCTTTGTAATTAAATGAGTTTTGTCTGCGCATGGGTCATTGCTTTCAGCTTATTAAGGAATGATAGGAAAGACTATATAAATCAAAGACAACCAACCCAACTAATTAGCTGTCCTTACCATTACATCCACTAACAACTGCTGGAGGTGGTTTCTCTTACATAATCAACTTCATTATTAGATTGTGTCACCGCAGCCTGTAATGGATCAGATCTGATAGTAAGCCAGCTAAGAATAGTGGGAGAGAAGGCATATTGTTTCATTAAATTTTCTGTATTGTCATTCCTGAATGGGGTGCAGATTCTGTCAGTGAAAACAAACTTGCTGCTGTTTTTTCAAGCACTCATTCCCAAGGGCGAACAGAGGACTGGGTCATTTCAATTATGGAGTCTGGTGAAACACTTTGGCTCAATTCTAATTTGTCTTTATATCAATTAATAAACCTTGACAGCAACATTACATCAAGGTACAAACCATAAGTATGAAGGACATGCTGTTACTTAGTGATTTAATTACAAAATACCACGTTGACATTATGTGAATACAAAACAACTCCATTCCCCCCTGTGTGAGCAACACTCAGGACACAAAGCCGCAGAGATAACCCTCTAACTGCAAAAATCTGTGGCAATTGTCTGCATGGAGTAAAGATTGTGCCCTCAAAAGGTTCACCTTCAGAGTGGGGCTATTATGTTTCTCCTGATATAGGGCTGATGCTAATCAGTGTGGATTGTATTTAATGCCTTAAGGCTGGAAAATGTGCTGATGAGAGCCTCACAATAAATGAACCTTATCACCTAATGGCATCTCGGCCCACCCTGTAACTGAAAAAGCCCTTGCTAAATGTCACGGGCAGGCACAATGCACATGTGAGATAATTAGAGAGAAATGCATGATCAACAGATGGATTTGTCACTCATCATTATTGCTGATATCAGACTCAGGGGTCTCTCAGATACACTGTCACATATCTCAAATATCATACTGATTTTTGAGCACAGAAAATATTTTGGTTGATGCAAAAATGTAATGATTAGAAAAGTTAAACTGGCACTTAGCTTAAAAAAGAAGGGGGCATTGCAAAGTGTTACCACACATGCCAACCCTCATCAATATTAATGTATCCTGAACTTGTTTTGCACTTGTGCCTTTAACACTACAAGTGAAATTGTATGAACAAATGCAGGAATCATTACACAGTAGCATGGCTGTCCTGTTGTTCTGTAAACAAGACTAGGTCAAATCCTAGTGTATGGCTGGACTGCATATGAAATGCTTGAGGCCTTTTCATTTGCGAAACAGACACAGGAAGTTGTTTTATTTGGCTGAGCAATGGTGTGTTTTCATCACCCAGTTACACAAAAAGTTGTGGTCCAGTCAAAAAATACTATTTCTGTATCATTTGATTTAAACATTAAAATGCTGCTTTACAGATTTTTAAAAAGAAAAATCGAAACCCTGATCAGCCAGAGCATTCACTGACTAAACACACATTTCAGAGCTGCTTGGTGATTTAAATAAACAGTAAATTGACAGCACTTATATAGCGCCTTTCCAGGTTTCCGACTACTCAAAGCACTTTACATTACATGCCAACATTCAATCATTCAATCACACATTCATACACTGATGGCAGAGGCTGCCATCCAAGGTACCAACCTGCTGATCAGGACCTCCTCTAATGCACATTCACACACACCAACACACCGCCTGCGCAGCCATCAGGAACAATTTGGGGGTTCAGTATCTTACCCAAGGACACTTCAACATGCAGACTGGAGGAGACGGGGATTGAACAGCTGATTTTCCGATTAGTGGACAACCTGCTCTACCTCCTGAGCCACAGTCCCCTAAATAATGAAGAACACAGAATTATCATAAGTGAAAATCCTAAGAGAGTGAAGACTTCACGAGTTTAAGCTGGAGTTGAAATGGATGAAGATAAAATGTAAATAACTTTGACAGGGAGATTGAGGACACTATATTTTTTCATTAAATCATGTCATCTTTACAGAAATGACCTCATAACAATTAATCAACAGTAAGCAAGCTAATTTTAACAGAGTGCTATCCATCCTATGCAACCATTCAAAAAGTAAAGGTGGATTTGGTTTCTGGATCCATGCAAATGAGGTGCCTATCTTAATCTTTTCAATATAGTTTAAGTATATAGTATCAAATTTTGATGGCCAGTGCTAAATAACAGCCTGCACAAGTGCCTGCCACTCTATCTTCAATGCACTTCATGGCATGTAAAAACTTTGTGTTCAGAATCACAGATTATGAAGTGGATAAATGGATAGTTGCTAGTACCCTGCGAAGAGTTTTTAACAGTAATTGCCTGCTAATTAACCCTCCAGGGTGAACACCATTTTTCACATGATAATAAAACAATTTTCCCCCTATATCTCTGTCTATCGGGTGATAGAAACTTCAGTGTGTGTGTGTGTGTGTGTGTGTGTGTGTGTGTGTGTGTGTGTGTGTGTGTGTGTGTGTGTGTGTGTGTGTGTGTGTGTGTGTGTGTGTGTGTGTGTGTGTTTGTGAGTGTTTAGGATGGAAATTCCTCTTGAGCAGGGCTAAGTAAGCAATCAGTCATTCAGAGTTACGTCAGAGGTGAAATGTAAGTAAACTCTGTGAATGTGCATGGCCCCTGAAGTGCCAGATGCTGGTAGCCAGTGCCAACATGGCACGTGAGTGACTCATTAAATCAGAAGAGTGGAATCCATTGGCCTTTCTGATGGCTCTGTCGCTCATTCAAACCAGCAGCACTCCTGCCCGAGACTTTTTTCACTCAGGGAGAGCAGCCAGCTGGGATACTTCCCGATTCATTATTGTCATAAAGAAAAAAAAAAATAGCATTGAGAATAGGACCATGGGGAAGCAGCTATGGTATTAGGGAAAGGAAAACAGTTTCCTGTAAGCGGCAGATTATGAAAACATTAAGCAACAATTACCGTAATGAGAGTTATTGAAGCGGCAAGGTAGCAGACAAGCTGTGTGCATCTGGTTGCCGCATCTGGCTGAAGGGGCAGAGCATCCAAAGGGGCAGGGGGGAAGGCATTCATTTATTATAGCCATTCATTCCCTGCGGATGGAAAAATGGTATGTCAGTAATTGTCATGTTCTGAGATCTCAGAGGCTGCATATTGATGCAAGCACTGCTATGGATATTAAAGGCACTGTAAGAAATTTTGAATCTGTCATTTACGGTAAGTTGAGGGAATGGCTTTTAGTGGGCAATTAGGTAGATAGATAGGACTCCAATGTTCATCTTTTATTTTGGGCAAAGCATCTGTATAGAACAACCAAACTTTGCTCTGCATTAAGCCACAACAGAAATGTTATTATTCAAACTAATGCAGCATCTAATGCAGCAGTGTCAATAAAGTTTATGTTATATAATAGACAGCAAAGTTCATTTTGTACAGTTCATGCTTACCATAACCACCATTTTTTATAAACTGGCTTATCATTGTTATTGTTTTTAGCATTTTAGTGTCTTCCATACATTCAACCACATATGTAGTATATGCTCCTCATAACAAGAAAAGAGAAGAATAAAAAGACATTTTCAAACATATGTTAAAAAAAGTGTATTTATATGTTTTTGTTGGTCTAACCACAGACCATCTAATATTTAAAGTCACCCCATATCACATATTACTAAGTTTTTTCTTCAGTAATGCAAGAAAAACATCAGAAACAACAGATTCAATTTAAAAAAAAATGTTTCATCTAATTAAGATAATACAGTGCAATTATATAGATATAGTCAAAGTGGCAAAAAAACACAACAAAAAACAATCTTCCCACTCTACCTCCAATTGTGTGAAACTGCTTTCATTTCCCTAAAGACACTACACTGCCATCTGTTTCACTCACAGGCTCGTTTGGATGGTCTCTCTCCACATTATGTCTAGCAGCAATACCCTAGATCAAAATTTTGAAATGAGGGAAATTGTTTAAAATAATTATTTTAATTATTTGAGACTGAATAAACATATAGACCTCATCCTCTCATTGCATGGTGCCAGTAATGATCACAACAAACTGACATTTTGTGTTTATTCTTTTTTTCTTTTTTTTATAGCATTCATCTCCAATTCCTGGTAGGAAGTGGCAATTTAGCATACAATATTGAATCCCCAACACCACCGGCGGCCCATTTAATCAGGGAGTGGGATTAAGGCTGAACAGCCCCAGATGAGACGTACAGTAACGTGACTCTCTACTAGGGACTCAAGATGGATGGGCTGGGCTATAGTCTGGATGGAACGCCTCCATTGGGCCGTTTGGCCTGGTGGAGCCCATCAATCAGGGCGGCACCAGAGGTCTAGGCTGAGGCTGTGTAATGATGCGAACAGCATGTGGCCGAGCCATCCCTGGCTGCTCAGGTGTAAGGGTCTGCCCTGTCCAGCAGTCCTCTCAGCTCCCTCGCTGCTATCATCCATCATAAGCCGCCCGGATTCACGGCATGCAACAGATTTCAGTGGGTTCAATTTGATAAGATAACCTCTGATCAAACTTTAGACAAAAATATAATTTAAAATGAGGAATCTTCATTTTTAATTTTTAGTTTTTTTGTTTTGAGGTCAGTCATGTTCATTAACTCAAGGACACATTATTAAGGACTTTATTTACTCAGTTTTTTAAAAGCCTTAACTGAAGACCAAAAATGTACACCAGGTACTCTTTAGCTTGTTCTGGAAAGATAATTCATTGGAGTTTAGGTTGTGTGGTTCTTGCCAAGTATTGTGTTTGGATTTCTAATCTTTCAAATGGAAAGCAGTGCAGAGGTGAAGACCACACCGATTACTCTGTTTAACAGTAGTTGTACAGGAAGTTACCATTTTTTATGTGACCCATTTTTACATCGGACGGCAGCGTGGAAGCTTCAATCATCCCATAAAGTTCATTAAAGGACATATTTTATTGCACATCATGTGCTTTATACCCCTCACACAAACATATTATGCTCCTGCATGAAGGTGGCCTTATGAGTCCCATAAAGCAGGCCTCATGAATATGATTGTAAAAGCTGCTGCTCAGTATGGACTCAGTGTGAATGGAAGGTCATTTGGTAGAAAGCATGCACTGCAAAAATGTATGCTTATAAAGATGTCTTTGGTGGAGTTTTCAAGCTGCTGAAATACATCTGCTGAAGCCTAATAGACTTCTTTCCCCCACTGGAAGCGATATCCGGGTTGGATTTTGGTATATAATAGGACTGTATTAAAGCAAACCCATGCTTTGGTCAAGGATTTGTTTCATGCTGTCATGTAGGCAACACTCTGCCCCCACTGGCCCTGAAATTCCATCATAAGCACAGTACTGCAATTATTTTTTTTTGTTCATTGCCATCATAAATTGAGTGTACATGTGGGGCCAGCAAGGTAAATGAGCATTGACAAGTGGCATATGAATCCTGCTCTTGTCTCCTGCTTGTTCATTTAATGGCATGCAAGACCTTCTGGTATTTGTATTTCCATGAATGTGATAATGAATGATGTTGAATCAACTAAGCATTTTCCATTTTTCTTATGTAATCAATGTCAAATAATTTTTAAAAAGGCAGCGTGTATGAATGACTGATAATTGCTTTTTGTTCTTCCCTGATGATTACTAGGTTATGGAGGCATAGCAATTTCTGATTAAAACCTCAAATTGGATTTCAAAACTGAGATTTGAGGTGTGAGGAGGGGCTTTAAACAATGCATTTTATATGGTTTTTAAATTCTATTCTTTCATTGGAATTTCAGGAATCATTAGGAAATATGCATTTTAAAAGGTTTATTAATTTGAAATTGATTGTTTCATTTACATGAAGAGGGATTTCACACTCCTCTAAAATTGAACAAGCAATATCCCCTCAAATCCTTGTAAGCCTATAAACCCCCAGGAAAAAAACAAATTCTTGATAGAGTTGAAACACCTCCAGTGCTTGTTTTTTTCTATGTCACATCATGTTAATCTCATCCATATTTGGGCATCTAATCAGCGAGACCTAACTGAACATCGTAATTAAAGCATGTATTATTATTCTGACTTTAATTACATAACTATGTAACTTTGTTTTAATTAAAAATACTCCCCCAATGGGAGCATAGTTTAACTAGCTATTGTGTGCAAGGATGTAAAAGCAATTTCTTACCCTGCTCAAGCTTGATTATTCTAAAGTTCACCAACCCAGATTTCTGGAAATGCTATACGACCTTGAAAATAAGTGAATGACAATGATGGTCGTGTCTCTTTACCTATCACAGCATGCAAATTGCAAAATTCTATGCTCCATTACTGCTTGTGGTTGCTTCCAATCTTCTCGCAGCATTTCACACTTCCTATACTATGTCCAGGCTCATGGCTGCTGTAATCTGGGGGTTAATAGCTGCCTTTTATAAAGGGTGGTGAGGGTGAACGTCCCTTTTGTAAGGAGAGGGGCAATGTCCAGAGATTATTAAGATGTGTTGCCAAGACATAATTAGGTTCCAGCACATTACATACACCTCTCTATGTCATTAGGTTTTGTCAGGCATAGAAACACTCATTTTGCTAATATGGACAAACCGTTCTCCATTGGCATGATTAGGGAACTGAGTGTGGTCCAAACCAGTCACCTCTATGTCATGGATGACCAGGCTCATTTGCTATACTACCATAGATGGCACTGTTGCACTGCTGACAGGCTGACTGACAGCACACTGATGTGTCATTCATGGAGCACAGATTGTGGTGTCACTCCAAATCTGTGCATTTGCTGAAAAAGTTGTGGTGCCAGATTAGCAGTTAATCAACCATTATTGAAATTCTGTAAAACAAATAAAACTCCCTGCTCATTTATCCATTCACTGGGGTGTGATACTAAATTCATCTCATTTTGTCACACTATCATGTGGGAAAATAATATGTGACATTTTAATATAATGTAATTATTAGCTATACATTTGGATCTTTTTATGTTATGCTTAGTCAATTTGTGAAAAAAATATACATTTCAGAGGGCTTCAACACTCTGTCTTCATTCCCGGGAAAGCTTCAGGTGCTTGTTTGCTGTGAATTCTACATAGAAATATAAAGTGTGATTCACCTTGACAAGCCTATTTTCTGCCCTGTCATTCCATCTGTGCAAGTTCAACATAGGTATAAGCATGCCTTTATTAAAGTATGAGTCATGTGTTGATTGTATATTTGATTCCCTTTTTTCCTGAGATTACTCTTATCCAGTTTCATGGTTTTGGAAAACAAAAAACAAAAAAATCAAAAACAAAAAAAGACTTAATCAAGAAACATAATGATAACCATTTACCACTCTCATCAGAGTTATTATTATTTCGAGATTAAGTCTATCACTAAAATCTTAAATTAAGATACACATTTTCCATTCTATTTTTATGAAACCTAGTAATAAGAAAATGTGTTAATAATGACATGTATTAAGGCAGTAATCTCCATTAAATGAACTCCTTCAGTTTAGGCTCTGGTTTGAACATCAACAGATATATCTGAAATTGGTTTTTGGAGCCTTCATGAGTAAATATTTAGTAGTCCCTCTGTGGGCGTTAGGCTACATCACTATGCTGTTGCGATGAGAATTAGAGCTGGATTTCAGACGAATACAAGGCACTTCAACAAGCTATTTATTGAGGTGAACAGCCTACACATGGCAGGCCACACAGGCCTCCACCAAAGCTGTGGGCCTGTCTGCTGGCTCTCCAGTTATCAAAGTGATGATTTAATGAGCCTGGATCCAAGAGACATAAATGCATTTCTCATTTGAATTCGTGGTTGAAAAAAAAAAAAAATCCAAAACACCTGGTGTTGAATAAATGCACGGTAATTGTATAATGCCATACCATAAGCCACTGACAGAAAGGGGAAAAAAATCATCTTATTATTCACATCAGATTGTCACTGCTAAGTCAAGCATTAATTGTCATATTTACCTAACCATTACATGCAATGATGGTAACATTGATTTTTCATTTTAGAAACAAAACAATAATTGTAAATCAAATGTTGACATAATGACATCCTGAATTATGCATGAATTATGCAATGAAAACACCAAGCCACCAGTCTGGGTGCAAAGGACTACCTTTTCACCCCAGCCATAACAAGCATATCAAGCAGGTGACTCTGCTCCAGTGTTTTGACTCCTTTTAGAGTATCTCTCTACCACTCTGATGTGCACAGTCACACACAAGTGTGATGTGTTTGGAGATCACTCTTACGCTGGGATACTGGCCTCATTAGGGCCAGAATGTTCCAGGAGATTTTATCCATGCCACAAACAGTCTATGAATCATTCTCTGAATCATGGTTCCTGGAGCAAACAGTAAACATCAAGGTTACTTCGGAAGGATGTTGTCTGTGATTATTAAGACACTGACCCCAAGGCACAATCTTAAAATACAAAAATCTAATAATTTAGCGTGAAAGAACAAAACTACTTTTGTCAAAAGGTATTCCTTTTCAAATGTTGGTTTACCCTTGATACCTTTTGCTTTACTGAAGTTGTTCATTACATGCTTTAAATGCGGAAATGGATAATAATGTATTATGTAATGCAAATGGAATATAGACCTCCCATATTTCTACTACTACATCCAGCCTAGTTAATCAAATGCATGTTAATGTCATGTAGAAAACAGCTTGAAGTGCATGACAATGAGAGTGGAGATTGTAATCCTAATAGTCTATTCCTAAAGTACTATTATAAACACATCACTGAACTGAATTGCCTCCAAGTGCTAGAGAGCTGCACCCTTTCAGCCAGACTTCACATTGTTTTTATTGTCTAAATGCTTTTAACTTTATAAATATGCAAATGCCTGCTGTGGCTTTTGGATTTTGGATTTCTTATGGGTATTTCTTAAAGGCTTCTTAAGCAACAGAATACTTGAAAAAAATGATTATGGTGCTCCTCTTACAGCTTATCGCTTGTCAAAAATAATAATTTATTACTTTGACAGAGCCATGATTTTTTATAAAGTACAAAGTCACACACTATATATTGTTCTTCCAAAAGTAAATTAACAATTTTTTGGATTCATATTTATTAGTCTCAATGGCCAATAGAGCCTCCTTGCTCCTTTTGTTCACAGTTTAGTATAGATTCATACATGGCATAGCTTCAGACCTCTCAATCCTATTTATCACATTACTTAATCATTTTCTGGTAGTTCAAATTACTAGTTTTACTCAACTATATGGGATCCTGATATTGATTGAAAGACTATCATATGATATTAGAGAGAGGATGACTGACACTATTTTTTTGTGTAATAGTTGCTAGCACCTTTACATCTGCCCTTGCTATGTGAACATTACACTTTGTCCAGAGATACAGACATTTCCAGTGATTCATTTAGTTTCTTCAAATCCCACAGATCACACATTTTTTTTCTATATAATGTTCCTTTTTTTGTGTTTAACATGTATGATATAAATAACATGAACTTGGGTGCGCAGACGTGGTCAAGTGCTTAAGAGCGCATGCCATGATATACGCAGTGGACCCCGGTTCGAATCCTGGCCGGCGGACCTTTACTGCATGTCACACATCCCCCTCTCTCCCTTGATTTCCTGTCTCTCTGCAAAGAAAGAAATCTTTTTATTTTTTTATTTATTTTTTTAAAATAATATGAACTTGTCTGTCATTATTACTTCCTGTTTAGGTGCAAAATGGGGCTGGTGAAAAATAATTTGTGTTGTACAGCAACTTTATAATTTTGCAACAATAACTACAGGAAACACCATAAAAAACTATATCAAAGACTATCAATGATAAAAGGCTAATGTGGTCCAGCAAAGGCACACATATTTTTCTACATTTGTAAGTCCCTCACTGAGCCACATAATTGGAAAAGAAATCTATCAAACACCAGTTTGACAGGCTGATGAAATGTAGAAATCTTGACTACTTGTCTGCTAGTCAGATTTGAATGCTCTGGAAAGGTCTTACCTATCAAATTGACGGCTAACAATGGATTATACAACTTTATGAGATTTCAGTGGTCATTTGAATAAATCACAGAATTAATCAAATGTCTTCTTCTTTGTTTTTGTAAATTTGGGGAGATCTCAATGTCTCTCAATACACGGGGAACAGGAGTTAATCAAATAAAGTGGGACTGAGCATATCAATCATCTATTCTCTGTGAGGGTTCACATTGACTGCCAGAGCACATGTCATCATTCATTTTCAGCCAACTCACTTGATGAATAAACAGCCTGGCAGAGTGTTTGGCAACCATTTTTCATTTACATAAATCTAATTTCAGGTGAAATATTCAAATCTTGCCTTTAGCCCAAGATAGCCTTCAGTCCTTATGTTGTGACTGGAGCAACAAACTCCACTGACTCCTTAGTATAACCTTTTTAGGTCTGCTCAACTGTTTGGTAGAGGTCATTTTGTATCATGATATCTGGTCAAAAACTAAATCTATTTAACCCATTTAACTTTTTGGGCAATCTTTATCACTTGTATGAGGCATATAATGAACAAAAAGATCACCAGGTTGCCCTGTGGTTGCTAGATACAGGCCATGTGAGTATACAACCAACGAAGAAAAACGTTTTGTTTGATTTTTTCATCTTGTCCACTCTCAGAGGGTTTATTGAACAGAATGAATCCCTAAAATTGCATAAAATTGTGATGCAAATAGCTTCATAATTGATTAAAACTGAAAAACACTTACTTTGTAATGTATTTTATGGATCACAAATGCCATTTTTTAAATGTTTTTTGTCCATTTTTAAATTAATCAAATGTACATTTGTTCAGTTTTTTAATCATTTTGATGGCACCCAATTCATGTATTTAGGATGTTCTGTTTGATTTCTGTTTTTAGGATGTAGATGAAAAAGCCTTATATCATCTCAAAACCTTTTACACAGTGCATTTCATGTATTTTAATGCAAATGCAGTTTACATATATTTATATATAAATGTAGCTTAGCAAATAAAATGTCAATTTCTTCAATTCCTTGAAATCCGTGGAATTCAGAAGCCTACAAGTTAACCCAAATTAAATAAGAATTGTTATGATCTTAAAAATGCCTATTATTTCATCTTTAAATTTCTCACTGCTACATAGTGTATTTAAAATGAACTGTTACCCTGTAAAAATTCAAATTGAGGGTAAATAAAAAAAAAAAATCAATGTTTTATGTTGTCATTGCCCCAAACAGGTAGGAAAAGCAAAGAAATCATTGTTTTAATACTATTTTCTTGGTGTGACCTACAAAGGGTAAAATAGGGTTCCCAAACTTTATTTGACTGCTTACATATTTACAATGTAAAGACACACACTGAGACACATTTCTGATTTTGCTCACAGTAATTTGTATGATTTCCTAAAACAAGAGTTAATTTCATGTTATTTTAGACACAACTCATTTATTTATTTTGTCCAATTATTACACAGTTTTTATGGAACATAATTTGTTTTTCAGATATTGGTTGTAGGTTGAAACTAAATAAACTTGAAAAGAAGTAAATTATGTTTTACTTTGTACATTTTTTGTGCAGTCTTAAATTCCACCAGATCCATGAACTTCACAGCATGTGACTTTAAAAACAGCTTGTCACATTATCCTACATTGTTTACTATCCTTTTGGCTCTTTTTTGTAGATTGTGCACTGAGTGGAAGGTGTTTTTGTAGGTGTTGCATCATGGCTTCACACAGTAATTTAGATACTGTAATAATAGTGAACGATACAGAGTGTACAATGCTTTATGATGTACAATATGTCTTATTTTTCCCAGAACTGCAACACTCCCTGCCAACATTTTGCAGATTTTATGGTCCAGCATAAGTTTAGTCTTGTTCAAATTGAATGATAATTTCTTCGTGACAAACCTTTTAATTACTTTAATTTACTTTTTAATTTACTCATTTCTGTCGCGACCACCTCCAAACGCTGCTGCAAATTTTCCCCAGAATGGAAAAATAATTTTGGGTTCACATTAGGATGAGCCTTTTAGTTAAATTGAGTATATATATTCTTTTATAATTCAAATATCTTTTTTTTTTTTTTAAAGCAACTGGCTGCCAAGTTTCATTATGTGAATTTAATAAAAATAATTTGTTTCCACAAATAGCCAAATAAACATGAAAGATTATGTTAAGTACCGGCTTGATTGACATTTAAAATACCTTATTGATTATGCAAGAGGATATTCTCACAACTAAATTACTATAACTGCTGTGTTTTACTGTACTTAAAGTTCTGTCATTGATATTGCTAGCCTTTAAAATGGATTTATAGACAGCTGTGGTCTGTCAGTAATATATTTCTAACTTTCAGTTAAGAGGAGAAAATGCAAAACAATGTAAAATGGTCAAGAGAGAGTCAAACCTGATGTGGAGTAGGTGCTGGAGTGTCTTCTGTTAACACAAAATGAGACCACTCATGAAAGCAAGTGCAGGGCCGTAGGTGTTAAAATTGACTCCTACTGTGTTTTCACCATATCAGTGTGTGCAATATAGACACTGGTGGCTTTAGAGATATTAAGCAGAGCACATTGTGGTGTGGGGACACAGCAATGGATCTGAATTTCAGACTTGAGGCAATGAAAGGAAAAAAGCCTGCGATCAATCTTTTTCATGTCTTTTTCTTATTCACTAATGATAGAGAATAAAAGTGCGCGATTTCAAATAGTTGTACAGGATTGTAGTTATTTTTGCAACAGCTCAGTATTAACCCCTATTTGATACAAAAGAAGTGTTGAAATGCTTCTTTGCAACATACAGTACACTACATCCAGAGGCTTTTTAATGAGTTAGCTGTCAGACGATCAAAAACTGAGCTAGCAGGCAATTGCACATGCTGTCTTCAAGATAACAGACTTTAGCATATGCGTTTGAATCTATCCTCCTCTCTGTGCAACTGTTTATTAAATCTGACTTTACTGAATCTGCATAGTTCAGTAAGTGGAATATTCGCAAGTCATGATAACAATCACAGGGCATGGCAAACTAAAAGTGATAAAATAACTTGTTGGTATGACTGATGGTCATGATGGTACAGTAATGAGAGGATGCCACAATGAGATCTGCTTTTTGACAGAGTTTGCATCATGTGAAACTGTTAATGCATTGACACTACTGTTTGTGCATTGACACTACAAGAGCTTCCTATTCATCTTAGATTGCTTACATTACATGATTAATTATGAGAGATCCTTGCTATGAGATGAAGCTGACATTTTGTCACACCTTCCAATAAGCTTCCACTGAGGTTTTCAGTCTTCTGCTTTTGATAAATGAAAAGAAATCTCCTCAATCTCAAAGTCACCTCAGAGCTCTAATATTGTCAGTTTTGTAGATTGAATGCAAGCCTGCATTTTAAGATTGGCTGGCTTTATTTTTAGTGCTTGTTTTGAGGTAGTGAGTGGCTGTAAGGCACACGCTGGTTGCAGACTTGACTGAGACTCAAATTGTCATTTCGAAAGTGACAAGGTGCTGATTTGCCCGCCTGGCACTGAGCGATTGGACATCACTGTTGACAAATGGGCAGTGGAACAAAACTGGCAGGATGCTAGGGAAGACAAAATGCCTTCAGCTAGCATTTTTTTTTCTTCGTCTTTTTCTTTTTCTGTATTTGTTATCACAGCTGGACAACAGCTAGTTAAAATTCCCGAATTTACTGATAGCATAATCGTTTTGCTGGTGTCTGTGTCAAGCACACCTCTAGCAAATATTTATCTACTATTACTGAGTTCTCAGTCTGCGGTTGCTGTATTGAAAATGTGGAAGGTGGGGACTCAGTAATGCAGTTAAAAAATAAAAATAAAGAAAATATACAGGATCCACAGGTTCCTATTTGTGAGGCCATATTTATTTTTGGGGGGGGGGATATGTAATGCATTTGGGCTTTTAATGTTTCATTCAGTGTAAGCACCAACAGCAGCTACAACAAATTATGACTAAACTTGTCATAAATAGATCAAAGATGACGTTTACTCTAAGATAATAGTGGAACCTTAGTGTTAACAAGCAAAAAGCCAAACTGGTATCATGGTAAACTTGTTGTATTTTATACAAGTAAATAAAGGACACATACCTCCAGTAATGCGGCCAAACAAGCTAAAATACTGTCTCTGTGGTGTTGTGTACAGTACAGAAAGTGTGTGTGTACTATAGGGAAATATATTCAATGTGGTGGGTATAGAATCTATGTAAATGTCAGACAGTCTGAGGAAAGGAGAGGAGGCCTAAGTGGGTCAGTGGATGTCATTACAAGACAACAGTTGTAAAGGGATTAGAGAGGGGGATGATGCAGATTGTTGCCATTTCTGCAGCAATTCTCTAAAACGAACTTGGAGTGCAGTGCATGGTGAGGGCATTCACAGCCACTTCACTACAATCTGCACAATCAAATTGCACTCTCTTCCTCTCTTTGTCGATGTTTCACTTAAGTCAAGGTAAACTTAGGCTCATGATGTCATCTGTTATAAAGGTAAACACACTGAAATGACATTAAACACATTGAAACATGTTAAGTTGTTTGAAATGTAACTATGCTTAATTCATCTTAAAACTAGTCTCAATGGCTACAATACATACTGTATTTTTGAATGTTTTTATTCAGTATTAATTGTAAAAAAAAAAAAAAGAAGATGTATCTATTGCAAATATGCAAGAGTATCATTTATTTATTAAACTGACAATTTCACAAATTTTAGGAAATAAAAAATCCAATCTGCACCTGTCTATGAAAAAAAAAGCGACATAACGATGCAGGTGTCATTTATTTGTAATTAGTGACATTCATCAAGACTGAATCCGGCTGGTGTAGCCTACCAGACATGACTTTGGCACACTGTGGTTTCTGTCACATCATCCTGTTGAGAGCTAATGCATTATTCAATCTCTACATTGCTGAATAGTCTGAATAAGAGAAGAAGACCCATTCACACCCATTCGGCAAAGGTCTGCACAGAGCCTGGTACCTATACTCTGAATGTTCAAAACATTTTTTTGTAGAGGGAACGTGACTAGTTATCCTTCCCAGGAAACCCTTACTGGATATATTTTGGAGACTCATCTTGCAGTGGTAATGCATTTCCCCTGTCTCGTTGCCTGTCTCTACTCTCTCTAGAAAGCAATCTAATGAAAAAGGAAAGCAAAACATATGTTGAGTTTCAGCTGCCTGAGTCAAAACCAATCCCAGTTATTGCTATAGATAAGGCTGTACAATTGAATTAAAAGTGAAACTGCAGGTTGAACATTTGTGAAATATAAATGGCTGAAAGGTCTGTATTTTCAATTAAAAATAAATCAGCACACTTGTTTTTAATTTCTATTGTGAATTGTTATTGATTGATTTGTTGAAATTATGGCTCTGATTATATAAATCATTTCATAGAAAGGCAAATTACATTATTTGATACTATTTTTCAGGGTTATTTATCTATATTAGTATCAATTGGTATTGCTATTGGTTTTTTTTAACAAGATTTAAACAAACACACATGGGGCAAAACCACAAAGTGTTTCATTTAATAATGAAACAAATTTCAATCCCGTTACTGGCTGTCACACACATTGTTGTCTTGTCAACAGACAGCTGGACCCCCTGCTTTAAATCTGAGGACATTAGGTGCTCCAGATGCACAGCAGCTCACTTTAAACTTGTGAGCATGTGGTGGAAGAACAGCTCACACCTCCCATTAGGTGAGAGGTGAGGAACCAATTACCTGGAGATATGTCTTGGGGCCAAAAATATCATTGTCAGCTTGTCACAATGTGAAAAATGAAGGTAAAAAAAGAGAATACTGACAAATCACAAGGTAACATGACAAATTGTGTTATCTTTAAGTTTTCTCACCGGATCTGATAGAACCGACAGTAAGACCCAAAAGCACAGTATATGGGCCACTATAACATCACTTCTGTGAAAACCTGTCGATCAATCAATGTTTTTACTTCCCATTTAGTCCAGTCACTTTACTGGAAAGTAAGCATCAGTTAGAGAGGATTCAGCTTTTGGCCAAGAGAACTACAGCAGGGTGACAGCTTGTTGAACCAAGGAACTTCACTCTTTTACTACACATTGTAATCATATCTCTAAGCACATAATGGCAAATATACTAATTTACAGTTGTATAGCTAAAGGTTAGTTAATATATATATATTTTTAAATGGATTATCCCCTTGAATAATTGACCAAAGATAAACTATGTGAAACTACATTGAGGTATTTCCACTGTTATCACAAAACAGATTGAAAAAGTATAAAATTAATCATGATGTGCAGTATATCAGGCTCTGTCAAATCACAAGGATTTCTCTCTAGTGTCACTATTCTACGCTGATGTTCAGCTATCATGCAGGAAGGAAATCCATGGCAGAGGAGGAGATAACAACTTCTCCGCTGACAGTGGCTTCAGCAGACCATAATGCAATATAGACACACAATGTGATATATTTTGAATAAAGGATACGACTCTTACTTTTTCTACATTTGATCTTTTGCACTCACTGTCACTGTTGCTGTCAGTATCACTATCACTCTCCTCACCTATACCACCCACAGCTGAAAGCAACAAGCAGCAATTTCAAAAGAGGTTGTTAATTCTAATAATAATGCTAATAATACTAGTACTACTATTACTAATAATAATTTATATAGCACTTTCAAGAGAAAGCAATTATCTTCTCTGTCTCTGGTTTTTAGCCTTGACTTAAGAATTATTAACAGACCTCTGCTGGAGGATCTCAGGCTGCATTCAGACTTGTAAGAGATTGGTAAATCAAGTATGTGATATAATCAGTGGCCAACCCCAGACATGCTTGAAAAGTTATCATTAAAATGTTACAATCAATATTAACATGTACAGGTAGAGATGCTAAAGTAGGCATTATGTGGACTCTGTTCTATTGGATTTTGTGAGTAACCTTGCTTCTACATTTTGAACTAGTTGAAGTTTGGAGAGGTTGTCAGGAATACAGTGAGTTACAGCAGTTTAGGTGGGATATATTGAAAGCATGAATGACAGTTCCTGATTTAAAAAAAAAAATACAATTTTCAAGATATTATGAAGTTGCCTAAAGCATGATTGAATGACTGACTTCAACTGCTGGTTAAAGTTTGTTATCAAAGATCACAGCCAGATTTCTGCACATGGGTTTTGGTGCAATAGGATAGGAGAAATACTCACTGAAGGGGTCTGGACCTGTGATAATGGCTTCTGATTTATCTGAGTTTAACTGAAGAAAGTTTTGGGAGAGCTAATTTTTTTACATCTATAAGACAGTATTGCATTTTAATCAGTTAGGCTGTGTTGTTGTAGGTGTCAAATGAGAAATAGATTGAGGAAAAAAATGGAAGTGGATGTGGATGTTGTACTTAAGAAAGATTTGACCAAGAGGTAACATAAATGAGTCACCAATAGCCACAAAACCAATCTAAAACTGTACCTGTTATGCCAACCCAATGCTTAAAGGCTTAGGAGAAATGGAATAATATTGTATGTTTTAATTAGTGTGTAATCACCTTAGTTACCTTAGAATGAGCCCTTTATGACTACATAGAGGGCGGATCCTCTTCCAAGGAGCCCACCATGTTGCACAGTTTTTGTTTCTACAGTAGCCCAGAACAGACAAACCAAACATTGACCTGCACCTTTAAGACTTTCAATCACATGGTCAACTGTATCAAAAGCTGCAGCAAGATCTAAAAGCAATAAAACAAATATTTGGCCATTGACAGCTGCTAAAAGAACACCGTTAAGAACTATAAGAAATGCTGTCTCAGTGCTATGCCCTAAAATCTGACTACAATTGATGAAAGAGTCCATTACCATTCATATGTCCAATGAGCTGCCCAGCAAAAGTCCAGGAACCTTACAAAATCACTGATAAAAGAGTTAAGGAACAGTGAGTATACCAAGAAAAAGGAAATTAAAGAGTTCATTACAAAATAATTCCTGAAACTCCTGAAAGAAAACAGGTCAGCAAAACATGGTTGTCCATTTGATGAATCAGTTACCACAGAGTCCAATATTTTAGGATCCTGCTGAGTCTGACTTACACACAGTAATTTATTTTGCTCTATTTTACAAAATACATAAATATCTGAAAAAATGTGATTATAGCAGCCATAGCTACGAATAACCCAAAGCATAAGATAAAAGGCTTATGCTGTACAGCAAGTAAACACTGAAAAGTCAAGAATCTGAATGGCCTTGGTGAATACAGAAAATGCTTGGGACTCTGTCAGCCTGCATTTTATTACTGTCAATGTATTCAAAATGTGCCCTGCAGTGAGGGGAAAAGATGACTTCACGGCTGTGTAAAAGTGTGTGCAATCAGTGTAAGTAGTGATGATCTGCTCAGGTAACCATTTCATTTTCACAGGACATAAACTGATAGCAACAGCTGAGACTGACGGCAGGATTTATATCCTGACACTGATATGTAGCCTACATCATTCTGTATCAGCTTCCCTTGAAATGGAACAGACGGACATGTGTCTGCAGCTGTGTAAAATCCACAAGACGTGCACTTGTATTCTTGAAGATAGGATTGCACTCTTTTTTCAAAGACAGTATATTTTATGGTTCACATCTTTATGACACATGAGATGAAGCAAAAACATGACCTGTGGATAGATGAGACGCTGAGATGTAGAAATGAAAATGCTTGGTTCCATTTGTCAAACTAACAAAAGACAGAAGCGCCTCACAGTCAGCATGACCCTCTCCCTTGTTTAAGTAATAGTGCCATTATAATGACTATACTTTGTTTGATTACCATTAGATTCTTAACAAAAAAAACAAATAAACATGGGAAGCATTTGCTTGTTAAAAATGTAGTTTTAAATGCAAAAACTAAAGCATACATAAATCAAAAAGATGAACATCAAAGAGGCTGCAGCAATATGTGCAGATATGATGTCAAGTTTAAGCTCCTCACACATCTCCTAGTGAGCACTTTCACATGTTTTTTTAAAGAGCCGATTTCATACATACATCTATCTGTCTGTCTTGATAATATCACTGTATGTATGCAACAATCCAGCAGAGGAAATTGTTTCATGCTCAGAGAAGGTGCCACATGTACGCAGCAGCAGTGCACCTCTTATTCTCATATCTCTTCAGGCATTTATAAAGCCAACATTTCTATCCAGTGACACTTGAGCAGCTCTTGCACTTGGTTCATTCCATGTATTATGTTTTTAAACTCTAATATCAGTGAAACATTATTCTTTATTAAATACTTTTAAAAGCACAAAGAATTAAGAGGGTATATGCACATTTTTAGTTGAAAGAACTAAGCTAGAAGGACTTTTTTATCTGTTCTTTCTGTTTGCTTTTACCAAGAACAGTAAAGCTACTCATCATGATTAATATTAACCATAGAGTTGGAGAAATTGCACTTATTCAAGTACTCATCTGCATAAAAGCGCAGTACTGCATTAAGCAGTAGCTCCTGCTTTTAAAACAGGTTCTCGTACAGGGGAGAGCACTTCTTTCCACTGGCTATATGAAATGAACAGACTTTTGGTGGTTGTGCAAAATAATGAGTGCTTTGAGGCAGGCATATTTTTATCATCTGCTGGAAGGCATCTAGATGTTAGCGAAACTGTCTTTCTATCAGTCTTGGCCAGTGTCCTGTCACAGTGCATTTTTAGTTTTACAAACTGTCTGTTAGGTTCATCTGGCTTTGCTGACATGGTCTTTGTTCTGTGGACTGCTATATCAAAAAGAGCAGGGGGTAGAGTAATGCAGCTCCCTGAGAGGTGAGCCTTTTAACCTCTGCACAATAAAGTGAGGCATCACAATTCAAAGGGCCGCTCTACAGTCTGTACACAGTAATCTGTTCAGTCATGCGTCACTGTCACCCACATTCTCTGTGCCATCACATTTCTGTCTTGTCGTAAATACTTCAATCACAACATGTCGCCCCTCGAGAAATAGCACTTTCTTGAACCAAAGCGGAGGCCAGGGCAGTTTCACATTCCAGCCAACAGCTCATCCATCAGATTGAGCAATAATGGCACCTTCTGTGTCCTTATTAAGAACAGTTTCCATGAGACACAGAGGACTTGACTTTGTGTGAACAACAACATTGTATCAAAGGGTTCAGTGCACCATGGCATGTCTCAGGTGTCTAATCTATTTCAAATAAAGAAAACTATTTAAAAATATTTTTTATGTGTAGCTATGGCTGACAATTAAATCATATTTAGCCATCTTAGAGGTTCTGCATAATTTGGGGTCACTGTAGTTAATCGTAGCATGTCTACAAACAAGGTGAATCATCACTGCATTGTGGTTCAACTTTATTATAAAAAGTTCTGCTTGACAGCATCAATGCATTATCATTCGGCTCTCGTGTCAAGTGGTGCGCTACAGATGAATGGCTCTACATACACCAAAAGGTCATCTCCTCAGAGGAAGAATAAGACAGCACAGGCCAAAACTGCACTTCCAAAGAAGGACAAATTCGACCATTTGCATAGTCACACTTACGTAAATATGAGAAGAAATCTTTGTCCACCCTAAGCCGTTAAGATGAGGTGATAAGGAATGCATAATATTCATCTGAACCGTATGAATAATGTACATCCAGCATAAGAAATTGTTTCATGCTCAGTAAAGGTGCCACATGTGAGTTAGCAGCAGCAGTGCACCTCTAATTCTCATATCTCTTCTTTGACATTTATAGAGCCAAGATATCCAACCAGTGACACTTGAGCAGCTCTTGCACATTGTTCATGCCACGTGTTATGGTTTTAAACTCTAATACCAGTGAAGCATTATTCTTTATTACATTTTTGTACAAAGAATTAAGAGGGTATATGCACATGTTTAGTTGGAGGAGCTAAGATAGCACGACTTTTCTTTTATTGTTTGTTTGTTTTTTTTGACCAAGAACAGTAAAGCTATTCATCATGATTAATATTACATCAGTTGCTTTGGCCTTATTACTTATAGTGCTAAAAGTGGAGGTTGCTGCCAATTATACTAGAGACTAAATAGTTACAATGAGTAGTATCATGAAAGAAAGGGAAGCATTTGTTTTTTGAGCTGTGCTTCAGTGGGGTAACCTCTGATAATAAAAAAGGGATGAAATCTCATTTTGAACATGAGCTACACTGGTGTAGTAGCTCAGCTCTCCATTAGATCACAGCATGAGATACGTCTGGTCACGCTCTTGTTAAAAATGATTTCATTGCTGCCTTGCATTATGCTAAGCCGTCAAACCAATCAGTACACCACATGTATGTTCATGCCCACTGTTGTCATAGAAATAATTTAGGTGTGAATTTTATGAAATAATTGAAATGTAGTTTTCATAAGTTGCCTGCTGAGCTTGATAAATCATAGAGAAAAATACCAGCTTGTAGACTGTAGCTTGAAATATATTGTAGATGTTCTTTCACCAAAGGAGTCTATCTGTCTTAATTCATTTATGGCTCACAGTTTTTCATTTGGAAGAGTGGTCAGATTAAAGGCTAGAGGTCATCTAGAATATGAGACTAATAGCAAATGTACAAAATTCCTTTACCTCAAATGCCATTTTAATAAGATTTTGGGCAATGTATTTTTGTGTGTCCTGTGACTGTGCCCTTACATAAAGTAATACTACTTTAAAAGTAGTACTACCTGTGTTCTCAGCAGCAATGGTGTGAGGACATTGTCTTGTCACTTAATTAGAATTTGTAAGATCACCTCCTAAAATGAAGATTTAGATAAGTGATTTTCCAATTCATCAGAATAACATTTAGTGATTGTTTTCGTTTCAAACCTGATAATTAATCCACATAAATAATAGAGGCTATCCCCAGGCCAGCAATACATTTTCTCGTCCACAGTGGATTATCATGCACAGTCACAACTTGAGGACCCATTTTCCCTCCCCCATAGCAGTTAAGTCACTTTTCATTTTCCTCTGGGATTAAGTGGTTGGCAGCTTTATTAACATTAAATATTCTGGACCACTGCGCCATAGCACCATAACACACATTTTCCTACATGCTTTTGGTCTTTACTGGGTAAACAACAAAGACTTTGACTTCCCTTGTGGCCTTTATGAGCAGATGAAAACATGTAGTTAATTAACTTAATCAGTACTTTCTGTTTGGAAATGACTTATTGTTTGCTTGTTTACACGCTTCAGGGAGTCCTTTCTGCAAAAGGATAGAGGTTTTTATCTACAGAAACATCTGAGCTAAAATATAAAGGAGGCTTGTATATTTAATGCTTGTTCTTCTACTCATTACGCTCCTTAAATCAGAAAATTAAATCACCTTTCATCATATGTTCCCTTCCCAACTATCTGTTTATGTCTATGAATGATCATTATTGTTACGTATACTAATATGTATTCTCGCCAACCCATTCATTCTTGAATACATGCAACTGTCAAATTCACATGCATAATACGCAAATTCATTACCTAGTTTAAGGATAGTATGACAATTTGAAATAAAGACAGGGGATATCTTGGCTGTGTTTTCTTGGACACAAATTGATTAAAAGACGTTAGCAATGCTCTGCTAATATCCTCTTTGACTGACAGAATGCACAGCACACAGCTAGTTATAGAGGCAAAGCTTCTTATTTTTCTGTGAATTTCTTGCTCTAGAATTGATAACCTGCATTAAAATTCATTAGACTGCTAACAACATGAACATTTGCATAAATTAGTTGTTTTCTTTTAATTTATGTTTGACCAGCAATGCCTGTTTGAATGCAAAAGCATAGGCACAAATATTTGCATTTGCAAGTTTAGGATCCATGTCAAAAAATATGTGCTGTAGGCTGTACTGTATAAATACTGAAATGCAATAAAAAGAGCCATAATATGAAGAAAATAGAAAGGTGTGTGTGTACATTTGGTTTGTCTGGGGGGTACATGTCATCCACAGTATTTGAGGATAACAAATTCGTTTCTACAGTCTATTGCAAGCTTGCTTAAAGTTTTATAACCTTGACAATGAAGCAGACAAGGAGCTATGAAACCGAGAGAGGAGAAAAAAATGTAAGTGAAGTAAATCCCTGTCCAAACTACATACATTTTGGAGTGTGGGTCTAGGGTAAATGGATACTGGATGCACAACAGAAATACATCCAAATTGCACAAAAGTGGCAAAATGGTGATGAAGGGTTGTGCAACAGTTTGAAAGAACAAAAGTAAGACTAAGTAATGAATCCTTTTTGCTATTTGTTATGTTATTTAATTGAATCAGCAGTAGCATTTTATAGTAGCAAATTGGCATCACACACCTTGTATCATGTCCTCTTAATACAAAATTGTGTGATTTTTAGCAGGGGAGCTTGGCCCCTGATACAGCTGGTTAAAATTTCACACCAATGTTCAGCTCAGTCCTGCACCTTTGGGATACAAAAACCTGCAAATATGCATGGATACAGCTGAAAAGGTTGCTGTGACCTTGTTCAGACCTAGTTTATAAACTGATGTATTTTTTTAAAATCTTGTGCTCATACCAAGATTACATAAAATATAAATCCTTGAATAACTATGATATATCTCTCTATATATATTCAACAGCCCGATTCCAGTCTAAAAGATGGTACATTTTCTTCTAACTGTGTTTTTCTTCATAGATGAGATGTTTTGAGGCTGCTTTACCAATTCATTTTTGACAATACCTCATGGATCATCTGATATTGCTTACAAATCATACATAAGTAGCTTCAAATTCCTACCTTTTTACCACTTTTGATACCACATATACAAAATTGAAATGCAAAGCGGTTAGTTTAACTATAAAAAATACTCGTTTTAAATTCTTTATATATATCCATATTATTATCCAGGCATTTTTATTACACCATGAAGCTCCTTATATTGCCATGAATTTCATTTTTTTTTTCATCAGGCATAGTAAGCGAAGGGAAAGTTGAAAGTTACAATGTTGCACCTTCATGGAACGGCTGCTGGTTAATCTACACTGAATTCAGATTCAGCCCACAAATGTAATAGAGGAATATGAGAGCATGTATTGTAGATCAAGTTCTCCTCACTACTGGCAACAATAATCCTTCTTCCATTTTAGAGAGTCCTCACCTGGCCTTGCATTTTTCATGATCATTGTAAAAATATTAACTCAGAGAAATTAATTTCAGACTATTCCCTGCATTTTATTCATTCAAGGGGCCCTGGATATAATAAATCATATTAAGACCATCTTCTTCTAAAGTGTGGGTATCTATTAGGGTAGTTTGGTGAACAATATTCTATAATCTCTTATGGCTCCTATTATCCTAAGAAATGTAGGTGAATATATTCTTTATTTCACTGGCCTAAATGTCAAAACAGGACACAACCAGGCAATGTGTGGAGAGAGTAGAGGATGCAGTAAAGGTCCCTGGGTGAATTCACACAGAAAACCTTGAGGTTGCATGGCCACTGTACAGTATGTCCCTAAGACCATAAGGATGTTCCTGTTTATTATATTTTATTTCACTGCAAATGATATTATGTAACTGGATTTTAGTATAGGGAGCAGTGAAGTGATGTCCTCTTCTTCACACCACTGACAGATTATTGACGTATACCACAGTCCAGTGAAGTATGAAAATAGCTTGTCACAACTCATGATACATTCAGATCTGTAATTTTGAATCTCTCGTGTGCTGCCACATTTAATCATGTCTGTTTCACATATTAGTGCAACAGTAGACACTTTACAGGCAGTTTTCTTCATTTTCATCACTATTGTATGAAAAAATAATAACCTGCAGCATAAAGATAGTTTATACAAAACTGGTGTTATCATTGTGTCTCAGCTTGTTTACTTTGAGTGCATGAAATGATTGACGCGTTTTAATCTGTGCATGCTTAACCATCTCAAACACGCCCACTTCTGTTGGCAGGAGCCCCGAAGCAAATCTCTCACATGCATTTGAGAATTAAAAATGCATATGTAATAAAAATAGTTTGGGGACTTCATAATTTCCTGTGAACCATGAGTGTGATCATCTTGTCTGTCTCTGTGCTTTTTATTAATGTATCAATTTCCACAGAGATAACTCGGCAAATTAATTCAATTTCATTCTCTTATTAATAAAGTCATGTTTTCATATATGGACCACAATTGAAGAGAGTGATTCTCATTACTTGTGTTAATGGAACTGCAGCCCTAATTGAAACAAGTAGTACTAGTGTTGAGTTTGGGCGGGGCTGCTAATGTTATTTGACTGTAGCAGAGTGAAGGGCAGACACAAGCTATGTGATTAGCTTTCATTATTCTAAAAGCTGAATATGTGTGTGCCAAAGCTTACCTAAATGCTATGTTGAGTGCTCAAAGTCATTTTTTTTTAATGTTTGGCAAATTGCTCTATCATTTTACATTCCATTTATTTTTCTTTTTAATTCAGTTATGAAGTAATTTACATGAAGGTTTGAATGAGCGACGTTTTAAAGGTTTATTACAATGACGTCGAATATAACAGGTATGTTTGGTTTTGATTGAACTCTTTTTTACATGCCTAGTTTAAAAGCAGACTGGAATCCTATAATACCAGACCATTGTTCATCGTGTGAGACATTTTCGTGTTTATTCTGTTTGGTTAAATTTTACTTAACAGTGTATGCAAGTTTTCACTTACTGTATACTGTACGTGTTTAATTTACAGGTATGGTATTCTTGAAAGTGTACATCCTGTCGGCCACTTTTTGACAAATGTTATGTAGACAAGATTTCCTCTGAGGTTTTTCATCGGATACTGGTAGATGTAAAATGTAATGTAAATTCATTGCAACAGTATCGTTTGAGCAGCTGCTTATGTAAAGAGCAAAGGACCCTGCTGATGCAATAAGTATTTACTGAAGCACAGAAACACTAACCAAATTTCCTATCTGCTGGAAATTCAATATGTAACAGTTGTCATTTCCAATTACTCAGACTGAGTAGGTGGCAGGTGATTGACCCTGTGAACATATTTTTTGCCTGAAGACGTGTGAAACCAGCCAAAAGCAATGATAATGGACAGCCAGTAGTGGTCTGCCTCTGTGTCCGATGATGCTGTTGCATTGTAATGATCTCTGCTTGTGTGGTGCGTAGTTGTTCTCAACATCCTACCAGAATGGGAAAGACTTTGCCTTGTTAAATATTTTATTGAGCAAAATAGTACTAAATCTTGTGTCTAAGATACAGGGAATCTCTTGTGAACCCACAGTAATATGAAAACTAAGAGCAATGACAGTATTGTGGAAATGTTTGTGCAAACAGACCTTTTTAACATATGGGAAGGATGAAACAGGGTATCAAAAACTGTTTCTGTTTTTGGCAATAATGAACACAGTAGTCTATTTTGGCAGTGAATCATAAGGTTTGGTTTTGAGCTTTTAGAAAAAATAAAACATTGTTTGTTTTCATTCTGTTGTAGCCTACAGGGTGCATTACTGTAGATATAAGCAACTAAAAAGACCAGCAAATTAAATTATAATAAGAAAGCATGACTTGATAAAAAAAAACACCATAGTGGCCTCTATTGAGGTATTTCACTTTCATTGACAGAAGTGCCCTGGAAGTGTTGTTGGTTATATTTTTGAGCATCAGCAGAACAATTGTTTTTCGTTTCAGGAGACAGAGGGGCCATTCGTGTTATGTACAATCACTCAGATCAGAACAATTCAGAACGTTTACAGTGCTGTATCTTTACAGAGGGCAACTTTACACCAGGCAATGTCCAATTATTTTTTTATTTCTTTGGTTTGTGCTTTTATTTCTCCTCTTCTTTTCTCCTATTATTACACCAGTTGGTTCAGGCACACTGTGTGTAGATAGCTATGTATTTAGTACATGCCAGAAAAGTTGGGTGGTGGTGAGCCAATTTTCTACTTGAAACATGAAACATTACATTTAAAATTAAATTAAAAAGAATATAATAAAGCAGTGTAGCTCATTATGATGGTGAGATACGTGTGCTGTAATCTCTGATCTCCTGCCATAATGTGCCAGGGAAACATCAGAAATGTTGTATCAAATAATGTGCAATATCATCATGTGTACTCAGACCTGAGCCCTCTTTATAGATAATTTATCAATTCAAGTGCTTTGGCATCAGCTAAGAGTTGTGTCTGTGTGCACAGGAGAAAATGAGTGCATTCTCAGATACTATTGGCTTTCACACTGTGAAGTTTCCTGATGGCTATCAGGAAACTTGGTGCTCTAATTGATTTGGATCAATTACAGCTGACTCCTGGTTGTCATCAACAGGAAAAGATCAATATTCTAACTCATGCCAAGAGAGGTCAAAAGCATTTTGGGTGTAAATGGCCATGCAGATGTTAGTATATCTCTGTCAAATAAAATAATGTGTCATTCAAAAAATGTTTTTAAACCTCTGTTACATTTTGTTACAGTTATAAATAGCTAATATCCTTCCATTTGACTTATGGATTAAACTATCCATTTCAAGTTTAAAAAAAAACTAATGTTCACCAGAAAGAAACAACCCTGGCAGATATCCGTAACTTAATTAGCAACACTTGTTAGAGTGACAGCTTAAGAGGTCACAAATCTCCCAATACTGCTTGAGCTCTGACAACAAATGGAAATCAGCAGTTGTCAGACTAGAACATTGGCAGCTATGGCCTTAGGTTTAAACTAGATGAGGATATGCAATACAAAACATCAAATGGCATCCATTATAGGCCATGCAGATGAATGTCAGAACACTGAAGCCAGGTGTACTGAAAATGACCCTGAATAGAGGATGTAATACATTCTCTCTGTATAAGCAGTCATCTGTGCTCTGTAGGTGAACATTAAAAGGAAAAAACATTTTAGAACTGAGGCATGCTAGTGATGACTAACTGACTACGCATTACTGATCCTTGCTGCTGATCTTTGTTTTCTGAAGTGATGAGGCAGAGGCACAGGCAGGGTCATGTTGTAATTTACATTTCACAACATTAGCACCATTTCAACAGGTACAAAGCATTGCATCAGTGCAGGCAGCACACAGAGGGCATATAGTAAGTTGCATACTGTATCACGAAGCCCAGCACCAATCACATGCCTCAAAACAAGGAGGCTGATTTAATAGGTATAGGTACATACTGTAGGTATAGGGTAACTTTATTGATCCCCTAAGGGAGAAATTCAATATTGACATAACAGTCTTTCCAAAAGTAAAATAAAATAATATATTATGATTAAAATTAAATGAAATAAACAATAAAACCATCTCGAAATACTACATATAATAAATATACAAACATTAGTCTGGGTAGGAGGTACTGGGAACTGTGGTGTTGTACAGTCTGATGGCTGATGGTATGAAAGCGGTGGTCTCCTCACATACACACATACAGCCCTGTGCTGCCTCACACTGATGCTGTTTTGCTGCTCTGCATCTTCCACAGCCACACATCTTCTGCCATCAAATGTTTTATAAAACCTCTGTACCTATGGTGCACCATTATACATTATTTACCATTAGAGATCAAACTGTGTTGTTAAAGGAACACTCCAACACTTACAGGACTGGACATGTTTAGCCCAGCTTAAAGCAAGGACTAGAAGCATGCAGGAAATGGTTAGCACAGTCAGTTGCTTTCCAACTTTTGGAAATAATATTTTCTCACAGTTCATAGAAGCTAAATTGACCAAACACATTCTGGACCTATGTAATATGTCAGACAACTACATTTTCAAAAATGCTATAGGGTTCCTTTAATAATGTAATTGAGCAATTGTCCTTATCTGGTTAGATTCGATACATAGCTCTGAAAATAATAAACAATAAGGATGAGGATCATATGGGAAAGTCAACCAATGGTGACTTTTCTGTATGAGTATTATTGTTGTGGTGTTTCACCACTGGACTGTTTACTGTGTGGCACATATGACAGAAGGGAGAGAAAACCGATAACAGGAGGATTAATTAAACCAAGGCATATTTCATGTGATAAAGGCACGAATAATAATATAACATATTATTGTACTGAAGAACATTAAACTAGATGCCTCATGTCATTGCTATGCATATAGAATACAATAACCACAAGGACCTTGATTATAATGATACCAATCTAAGCAACACTGGTGTGTTGTACTAAATCATCAGGACTAGTGTTTAGTCTGTGAATAAAAGATGCATAATATCCTGGAGGGGTCCAAGAATTTCAAATGATGTCACCAGTGGAAATCCCGGCTTGGGCCTGGGAACTTTCCCCCTAACTACAACTCATGTGGTCCCAACAACATTATTTTACATGCATTTGTAAATATTTCCATTGCTTTCTTATCACTTTTATTTAAACAAACTTTCATTTAAATTCTTCTGTGAGCATGTTTTTAGATATTTTTTGTGCACATTTTTTAGCATGCCCCTATGTGCCATAGCATGCCCCATGCTATCAAACGTACTGACTGACCTGATATTAAGTTGAATTCACTGAAATTACAAGCGCAGATGCAGTTATATTCACTACATTATAACTTACCATTGCAAAACTCTGAAATCTGTGTTCAAAATCTATTTACAGCTTCAGCTTCATGCATCATTTGCTGTTGTGCCTGTCAATATAATTGGTCAGTATTGATACGGTATATGTCCTTTCATTCCATTCTGTCACATCAGCATTTGTAGAATTTCCAGCTGACACTGATGTAACTCAAACCTGGTCGTGATTGCAATCCAGTTGCGTGAGAAAGACAGTTATTACAGTAAATCATACAACAACACCTAAATCATGTTATAGCCTGACTGTCACACGGTTCCTGGGCACTAGATTTAAAGTCAAGTAGTTTGCAGCCCACTAGAGCACATGCTCACTCACACGAACACTGACACAAAGACACACATACTCGCTCATGAATACAACCGTGTAACAC
Organism: Scomber scombrus; assembly: GCF_963691925.1. NCBI lineage: Eukaryota > Metazoa > Chordata > Actinopteri > Scombriformes > Scombridae > Scomber > Scomber scombrus. The sequence continues at coordinate 21,595,470 of NC_084974.1, forward strand.
TCTCACTCTCACTCTCACACTCAGAAAAGCATGCAGTTTCACACAGAGTAACAGCTCTAACAGGAAGTCTATACGAAATAATGACATACTGTGATATATTTCATATATCCAGCAAACAAAAGCAGTAAAAAAAATGTTGCATTGTGAGCGCATCGGAAAGAAGCAGGTGATGTGGCTGTACATTTCCAGAGTTTTACACAGAATGTTATGAAGAGGATATGATGAGTTTCTTTCATTAAAGCTAAATATCAAAGTGAAATTAACTCAAGAGTAGAGCTGACTCATTTCAGTCATTTTAGCTGGTTAGGAAATGTTGATGGCTTTGTTTACCACCTCTCACATTTACCTATACAGCTACTATGCCAGAAATGAATAAACTAGTATAGTTTACAGATATTGTAGGCAATGATCCAATTTATCTCAATCTCCTTTCAGCTATTATTGTAACTACCTAACTATCAAACATTTGGCCAACTTATCTTGGCCAGAAAACTTGTTGACTAAATTGTCAAATTCCCACCGGTTTTTCATTTCTGTAAGACATGTATGAACTGTGGGTAGCTTCACACTGATCTAGATACTTGCAATGTGTTTGCGAAGGGCAGTCTTTGTTATTTCTTTCTCATTTTTTACTTATTTTAAATTCTGTTACAAACAAGTCTAGTCACAAAATCCAAATGCAAATTGCATGCTTCAGCTGCAGGACACATGCATTCAAAAATGCCCTTTAAAACTGGTACATTCTGTGATCTGATGTCAGCATAGAAATCTCTCTCTGCTTTGCTGACATACTGTGGACAATGCCTATGAGTATGCTGAATTCCTTTATCTGGTGTGAGGGTAAATGTTATGAGAAAATATTTGCATCTAGTTAAATGTGTATTTGCTGAAGATGAGCTTGATAGTTTTGTGTACCAAAAATAGGTTTTGTAGGCCAGTTCAAATACTAATAAGAGCATGAACTCTTAATGTCTAACATGCAAGTCTTACTTTGGTCTTGACAGTGAGGTGAGTTCCTCCCCACATAGGCCTGATAATTGACATTCATGTTTTTTGAGTCTACAGGAGCAAATTGACAAATGTACCTTTTCTGAAATGGATAGAACTCAATTGACACATTTTATTTAACCTGATGTACCTTATTCAGATCTTTGAGTGTGACAAGACCAAAACACATTTTATCATAATAACTTTTAAGATCATGTCACAGTTTAGGTGACTTTTGGGAGATTAAAGTACATTATTAAAGCGGTATAAAACTGCCCTTAACTCAAATAAATCCAGAGTCCAGCTGATACATGGCAAACCTCAACTGAAAGTGGCTGGACAAATGAAAAGAAAAATAAGGCCATCTCATCAGCCATCCAGTCACCCCAGAGGGTTTCATATTGCCTCTGCAAATTGCATTGGGCCAGTTGCACCATTCCAGTGCAACACATAAAAAAACTACCCGGCTCGGTTTTCTAGGCTGCAGACAGCAACAGAGTTTTAAGCTGTTAAATTTCACATGTCAAGCCTTATGTACTTGTACCACAAAGACATTGTAGACAGGTCATTGTGGTGGATGGTGGATGGTGGATGGTGGATGGTGGATGGTGGGCGTACAAAGTACAGGAGACCTAATTTTTGCTAATGAGCCTTTCCGGTTGAAATTAACAGTTAACTGGTTTCCACAAAGGGCCTCTAAGGGGTATTAACAATCAAACAGCTTATTTATGCAAGCCTGAAAAACTGCCAAGATAAATAGTTTGTTTCCTCTTTACACAGTACCGAATTTGGTTAATCACAGTGCAAAGTTGGTGCACTGTGGGGTTCCTTTTGTTTGAAATGGCTGTAGTCACTGTTTCTCTGATAACAATGTGTAATGTGAGAGAGGTTGCTCAAAGTGAAAAATCCACATACCGCTCGACTGCTGAAACTACTGTTTGCATAATTTTTTATGAAACTTACCGTAAAGTAAGTCACTCTCACCATCTGACAGCTGTGTTTTCACTGAAAAAACAAGCTGCGCACTAACTGCCCAATACCAAATGACTGATAGAAAAAAGATAGTGAATATATTTAACTAGTCAGGTATTTACCCTAGGAGTTGGTAGAGACCAAAAACAGAGCTATACAGTAAGGAAGTGAATATTGAATATACTTTACCAGGTGGTCAGACACACTGCTCAAAATGAACACTAATATTGCTCAGTATCCACTGGATACCAACAAGTTGCCAAAAAGCTGATAATATCTCAGAGTTTTATATCTCAGCTTGCTTTCGCTGTCCCCATGTGGATAAAACTGAAAAAGGAGTGTTGTTGCCTTTGACTAGAATGTTGTAATAACAGGTGTCTGCACATAAAATGACAGTAATGTATTGTATTATATATACGATACAGTATTTTCTTCTCATGAAAGCACTGCCTCATACACTCTAATAAGTGGATACATATACTACATGACAGGCTCGCTTGAAAACTGCCATGCAAGTGGCAAAGTACACACACAGGTGTAAGATTAGCATATAACAAAGTTGTAATGAGTAGGCACTAAAACGTTTGACTCACAGCGAGGAGTGCAAAGGACAGTGATATACTGTAATGGTAACAAAGTTTTCCAGCAAGTAAAACAAGCATAACAATTAGTAGAAAATAAATACATGCACTTGGAAACAATGAACAGATACTTTCTAACACTCTCTGATTTTATTTCTGAAAAATAAAAAGTTTCAACCTTCAAAAATGTTTACAATGTTGACTTGTAAACATTTTTGAAGGTTGAAACTTTTTATTTTTCAGATTTTGTGATGTGGGGTAAGAATTATAATTATTATGATGTTTTGTCAGTAACTATGGGTAAAGTAGTTAAATCAAATGAAGTAACCAGCTGCCCGGAACACCAGGAATACTGCAGAGTTTGTCATTTCAGCATGCACGTGCAGAGGGTGGGCGGTGGTGGGTGCTGGAGCTCATGCCCCTTTGCCCCTAAGTGTGTTTGTGAAAGCCTGCCTGTGGCCCTTCAAGAATAACATTTAACAACATAACAATAATTTAGATAAATGAAATGATCCACGTAGACGTGACCTGACGTGACCTGACGTGACCTGACGTGCCCTGACGTGACCTGTTAGCTAGGCGCTGCAGCTGCTAGAGACGGTCACTGGAGTACTTTATCAACTGACGGCCCGGTGAGTAGGTTTTTGCAGCTGTATTCGTTGAACACATTGTTGTAAGGTGACTGTGTGTGTGTGTGTGTGTGTGACTCTGCGACACACCTCTTATAAGTTATAGCCGCCAGCTAACCACACACAGTGTTCAAGGCGATTATATTTGTGACACTTATCTGAGCGTGCACTTTATATTTTGAACAGAAAAGTGTCACTGCGCTCTTACTAATGTGGCACAAATATAACGCCATAAGTGTGCTGCTTAAGGAGAAAAAGTATGTCAGGCTTCTTGTTTCTGTCTCTTTTGCCATGGGCAAAGTGCGTTAGAGATATGTATCATTTTACTGTCAAGTAAGTTGCAGTGTTTTAACTGCGTTTCTGGAGGCATAGGCTATGTTATTTCACTAAAACTATGCAATGTACATGCATATTCACATAATTTTGGACTATTATAAATACAACAACAATAATAACAATAATAATACTAAGGAAAATAAGAATTTGATTCTCTCACCCTCTCATTTAAGTACATCAGTACTTGTTTATAATATTTGTATATGTACACACACAAATTAAATATGATAATATACAAATATAAAATATATTTAACTTTTCTGTCTTGTGCAAAGTGGATAGTCAAACTGAATATATGCACAAATACATTTAGATACATATTAGGGATGCACCGAAATGAAAATTCTTGGCTGAAAACCGAAAACCGAAACACCGAAAGAAATTATTATGCCAATTATTAGTACCATTGCATTTATGGCTATGACTGTGTACTAACCTCACTAAAATCAAGGCATTGCAATTCAAAGAATAAATCAATTACAAAAGTATGAAAATATTTATTAAGCAATGACATTACAACAATGCACAATATAAAATTAATTTAAGTTAAAAATAACACTTAGTGTTACACTTGGTGGAGGGTTGCGATCGGTGTCGGTCTAATAAGCAGCAACACAGAGCTATAAGCACGCTTTACTGTCACACGCGCTGCATTTATAGTCACACATACACACACACACACCTTCTACTGTGCTGTGCGCTTCTCCGTCTCCAAGAGGGTTCTCCTCATCCATCGCAGCCCGGATCATTTTTGGTGCGCGCTGCTTTAATCCCACATCCAAGTAATGATCTTTATAACGCGGATCAAGTACAGTCGCGATGAAGTGCAGAGGATCCAAATAGATCTCAGTGAAACGTGTGCTGGCAGACTCTAAGAGTGAACTACACTTTAGTGCTGCAATTAAAGGAATAACGTCTGCTACAGATGCATCAGAGGAGCTGATCTCTTTACTTAGCTGTTTCGGCCGTGTTGTTTCGGTGATAAAAGTATTTCGGCCGAAAACCGAAAATGCGCTTTTGGGCCATTTTCGGCCGAAGATTTTCGGTGGCCGAATTTTCGGTGCATCCCTATTATATATATATATATATATAATAGGGATGCACCGAAAATATATATATATATATATATATATATATATATATATATACGTATATATAATTTTGAATGTATTATTAGCACTAGGAATAATAATTAAGGGCAGATTATGAATCAGCACCATGGAGCAAACTCGTAGCTATAGTATATTTCTAGAAAAGGTATGAAATGTCACTGTGTGTGTGTTTGTGTGTGTGTGTGTTTTATGTGCATCAGCAGTACAGCAGGTCAGTCACAGTGAGCCATTTCCAATCTCGGTTATCTTTGCATCTTGTCATGATCACATAACACTTGTTTAATCAGTTACCATCTCTCCCATGCTCTTTTTAGTTTCTACACTCTGATCAATACAGCCCAGCTCCAGCAATATCAGCAGCAGCAGCCTCCCCACCAACCCCCTCAACAGAAGCTGTTCAATGTACCCCATCAGGTACAACAAAGACTACTTTTGCCCCCTACCAAATATATCAGGTGTGGACAATGATATAGTATGTTGTGATTCCATTTTACATTCTTCATGGGTTGCTACAATTCAGCCAGTTATATTGTAAGGTATGTTGCTGTATGGTGTTTCAAACTCTTGTTCCATGTGCCCCCTTTTAACTTTGAGCATCTGCCCCTCCAAAGGTCTCTGCATAGCCCTGCATTTCAGTAAATGTGGCCTATAAGTTAAATTTTGAATGGAGTGGTCCAAAAAATAGTTTACCTTACCTTGATTACTTTTTGACTGCGTATTAACAATGTATCAAAATGCAACAGTTTTGAATATACAGGCTAAATTCCAACAAAATCAAATTCTTCCTATTAAAAGTATGTGAATTCAGGAACATTTGAACAATTGTAAAACAGTGAAGAGCTACAGATTCACAGACAGTATGTGTTATATAATAGAGGAAGTAGATGAGAGATAGATCTGGCAAAATGACAAATTATTTTATGTGTTTGTTGACCTGTTTACAGTTTTTAGTATAAGCTGAAAGATGAGTGTTGATAGAGAGGGAAGATTGAAACTCGGCGTCTTACAGAAAGTCTTTGGCATATACAGTGATTGTGGGTTGCTGCATGAAGAGATGTGCCAAGTGTTTATTTGGTATGAACTGCAGGTTGAGGTATCAAGCAAACAGGTGGTTTAGAGTTTTAAGAAAAAACAAACTGTTCAAGTGAAATTTGAAAAAACTGCATAATGTAGCTTTTCTAACAGTTTGAGCACTAAATAATAATTAAATGACTGCATAGGTCAATTATAACATGCACTCTAGAATGACTCACAGGAGTGTTTTCTTATATGCCTTCTCTATCAGTGCGTTCCAAAAACTGTTTAACAAATCCCCGTTAAAAATAATTATGTTTTACTCTGTGGTTAAGGTCGTCTTGGGTTAAGGCACAACAATCATGGTTGGGTTAAATTGATCCCTTGAAACATGTTGTGGGTTAAAGTTGCTACTTGCTTAAAATAAGGCTACCTTCGTCATTGTGTAAACAGTCAGCAGATCATTATGCAATGTTTATTTTAATATTATTTATTTCTCTGCTTTTTCTTTTTTATTGTGCTTGGCTAAGTTGTTGACCTGCAAGGGGACTACAGATGAAGCCTCTTGGCAAACTCTGACACATTTACATTACAGTGTGAACTAAAATGTTTATTGATGCGTACTGTCCCTGCCAAATATAACTTAATAAAATAAAGTAAATATGTAAACATTACAACAACCATAGTTATAGTTTTAAAGAAAACTGTACATCAGACTCCTGTAGTTAAGTCAACCTTTTTGCTGTCACCGGTCAAGTCCCTGCCTATAGCCACTTTTACCTGGCTGGTCACGGCCACATGATGTCACTTCCTCCCTTTCATATAAGGAAAATGCACCGCAACTATATACGTCAGTCCATTAAGTCGTCACCTGGGCTCACTTTAACATCCTCGTGTGACACACACAGGAAAAGCTGTCATCCAGTAGTGTGTATGTGTAAGTTTGCTGAAGTTGCTACAGAGCTTCCTTAAGCCTTCCCATTACATTATCAGGTTCTACAATCCTTATTGGAGGTACGAGTAGTGCGCTCCCCTACTTTGTGCTAAATGACCTGTTTTATCTTGGTATTAACTGTGCCAATCATAAATGCTAGGTACAGGGAACCCCAGCATTGAGCATCCCGGTGTCGTGGAAGATGGGGTGGATCCCACCTGTGGAGGTAAGCACTGTTACTTTATTACTCATGTTACTTTTGTAGTGAGCTTTATCAAAATTGACAAACAATTCAGTACATAATCTACTGAATGCCACCCTAGGATTATATATTTTTTTAAATATAACTTTTCTTTCCTTTATTTTCTGGATAGTTTGCTACTGTTTTGCCTTTTGTTTTCTTTGTCTGCCTAATTGTATTTAGTGCTCTTTCATATCATGGTTTTGCATATTTTTAAAGGACCAATATGTAATATATATTACTAACTCATAAAATGACCATTATATGTTATCAGAGTTTAAGGAAACATGGCATCTGCATCTATAATACTACAGCCAGTATGTTCTCCTTTGAAATTTCTATTTGGGTGCTGTTTTTGTTTTGGCCTGCGTGGTTCAGCTCACTGCACATTCAACCTGATCGTGGTGCTGGGCTGGCATGTAATTTTGACACATTATGTGCCACCACCATATAATTAAGTGGTTGTGGTCATTTCACGTATTTGTGTGAGATCAGGTAGATGCCCATTTTTACACCCCAGGTTGCCAGATATTAAACAATGGCACATAAACACAGCATGCTGCAGCCATGGAAGTGAGGCAAACAAACTGGAACAACGGAGATAGATTCCACCCAATCTAAAAACCTGTGTGAGCTTTCAGTATGAGGGAGAAGGGGCAGGGGGAGACAACTCTCTCCAATATTTTGATTTGGATTGTAGTACCCATTGTGAACGCTTGCTGTCAGCGTTAGATGTTTCCCCTTTAAATTACATGTGATGATGTTTATTTATTTTATTGTGCATGCGTGTGGTATGAACATGTGATGAAATGGTATTGGATAAAGGCTAGTCCTGCAGCAGTTAGCCTGTCTTGTTAATTGCATCATTTTTTGGCAGTGTGAGGAGTACCTTTTTAAACATTTTTCTCTTGTTGCCCAGAACCAGCATGGTTTTTTTTAGAATACACAATTTGTGTTATTATTTTAAAAATCTGAATACCTGATTGGCAGTTATCTCTCCTTTACCACAATAATGTGGTTCTCTACTTTTTCTGCAACATTTCTATTCATCTTTTTTTTTTTTTAAGCAATTGCAGTCAAAGTCACATCTGTCTAATTTTCATTGACATTTATCTGTGTGTTGACCTGTATACAGATGCTATTCTTCAGTGGACCCAGTTTAAGGTATAGCTTGTGTGAGGGTAGGTCACATATCTATCTACCCATCCACCCAAACTGCCACCTCTGATTATGGAAATATGTTACCTTTATGATGACATTATCTGAACTGCTTAGAATTCCTACAGCCTATACTGTACATTGCGTCTGTCACTCAAATGTAACTATAGGTAATTTTTGGCAGCTGAATTTTAGAACTGTATTACAAACTTCTTTTAGTAATGGCACCTATGTTGAAACACAACAGTGACACACAGCTTATTTTGGAGTACATTTCAGTTTTTCCCATTCTGTTCAATTGTCCACAATGATACGACTGGCTCAACCCAAGCTGCATACAGCTTTCCATTTCAGCTTAAACACAAGTTGCCTGTATGTTTTTTTCCTCCTGATTAGATTTTTTTAAACATGTATTAGACTTTTAAAAGGCTTTAGTCTATTTTTTTTGCTGTTTGTTCTAATTAGAAAAACACCAAGGCAGTACAGTACAGTTGGTGGATTTGACTTTTTTTTAAAAATCAGCAGCACAGCTTTGGCTGACTGGTAAAGGGACAACCCACCACACTGGAAAGCCAGGTACTTACTAGATGATGGGGCAGCCAATTTGGCTGTCACAAACACGTTTTCAGGACTGGTACGTTGGAGGAGGTCATTATGGGGCCTTGTTGCCCCCTACTGTAAGTGGGCTTCTGCACTCCTTTTTAAAACACCATCCTGAGATCCTGACCTTGTCTGGGACATTCAGATTATTATCAGAAATGATTGGATTTTTATTTGGCAGTCGTGGTGTGAAATAAGTCACTCTTGGTGACAGAAATTAGAGTTGACTAATGTAAGCTGTTCTTGGATAAATATTGTCTAGTGTGTCTAAGCTACAAATATTAGTTTTAATTATTGAATATAAATATGGCTTTAGTGCAAATTCCAATGTGTGCTTTGGCTGAAATTATTCCCTTTTTATTTATGAAAAACAGTTGTGTCTCTTCTTAAATCAAGTTGATACGTGTATGAATGCAACAAATAGTCTTTTTGTTTTGTTAATTTAAATTGCAGACCACTTATGTGCATTCTCTTGAGTCTTATTCTTTTCAGATGTGCAATAGTTTAACATTTCTACAGTAGGTGGTCATCATTGTGTCATTTGTAATACATGCTCCAGAATTAGAGGAAGTATTTAATGTGCAGTGGTTAGCATAATTTCCGTCTCAGAGCATAAAACCCACTTGGGTATTATTAACAAAGTGTTACGTGCACAATCTGTCATTGTTCACATTATCTGAAACCCGGTGGGACTTCAGTCTTCCCATACTATGCCCCTTTTAAGCCCCAAGAATTATATCCATGATTTACAATGCTCATCATTTATTTCATGCGGCACTTTCTATTCTGTATAATTACCTCATGATACGCTGATCCAGTGCACCACTGGACAGTCACTACATCTCGTCTACAGTTGCGATCATGGTGTATGTCATGCCGCCTGAATGCACTTGGTGATTGAATGTTAAATCTATAACTGTAGCATGATATGAATATACCTCTCTAGCATATATCTTCCCAGGAACTTTATGTTTTTATATGAGAGGTTGTGCTGTGAGTTGATAAATTCTTGAATGTTAACTGTTTTCAATAAAAATGACCCGACAGTTTTATTTGTAGGATTCATTCAGTTATATTTTGTCATGTGGCAAGTCTGAGTATTTTCATACTTCAACAATTATACTATAGAATTAGGCTTAGGACATTACAGAATGCTATGTCAAGTCTAGGTGAAAGTGTCATCTTTTAAACTTGTAAACTCAGTACAATAATCTAATCTACAGCTATAAATGCAACTCTAATTCTTGTTCAAAACAGATTTGTGGAGCCTGCACAATATGGATGTAACACGTGCAGTAGGTTCACTTTACTGGAGCAGCAAGAAGGGTTATAAAATATTTATTAATTGGGAAGTGGAATCATTGCTCGTGTTTCAGTGTTCCATACTGGATACAATCTAACATGGATTCAGAAATGTATGTATTTTGGCAATGAAGATGTTAAGTAACACTCTAAAATATATGACAGTCACCATCATATTGCACATCACTGGAATTATTACTCTGCTGACATTACAGGATATCATAAATGATTTTTGTGTCTGGGTCATATGTCTATACTCCCCTGGCACCTGCATGGATAACCTTTTGGAGCTGGCAGCTCATGAATAAATATAAGTTCAATTTAACAGTTCAGGGAACTTTTGTGTTATGAAGTGAGTAAAGCCACTAGATTGTACAATTGTGAAGTCATTACTCCATTATAGCAATCATGACTAAATTAGTATTAGTGACACTCAAATAGTGCACTGAATGAACACCTACATGTACAATATCCCTGCACGTGGATGGCATATTGGGCTTGTGAATATTCTAAATCAAGGCACTGCCCCTTGTGGCACCTATGGGATCATATATTTTTGGACACACTTTGTATTGTTGGAGCCATGAATGTCCTTCAACTTGCTGGATGCTTTGCCACTGACGTTCTGGTGGAAAAGGCTGACTGATGGGGGAGGACATGTTGATGAGTTCGGCCTCTTTATCTGAAACAGGTCTGGATAAGCCTACGTGTAACATTAGCACCAGCAAGGTCATACCCACGACTATAGGGGGGATCTTTCTTGTCATCAATCATATCTACATGCCAATGCTGCTAAACCATCTCTGCAGATGCACCAAGAAGAAAAGAAAAACCTCAGATCTTTCTATCGTTTTCATGAAGTAACGGATTAAAAAGAGCTTCTTAGATATAATTCATCACTTCCAAGAAATGTTTAGATTTAACATCACACTTAGCAGACTTAGACTGCTATTAGCGTTTACATTGCAGTGACTGATGGTTGAAATCTTAATCTAATCTTTAAAAATCCATAAAATCTCAGAGTATTTCACTTTGATTTCATTTTTGAATCTTTTTCATATACAATCATATACTCCCAACTCTCTCCACTAAACTGTTAAACATCTTGAATAGCTGCTCTTACTTGTAACTGCATTACAGGATTTGTTTATTCGTCCTTTTGTGTAATACACAAACTCTGGGTCATTTAGTCTCTTTCCAGTTATTTATTACATTTTTTTGTACTTTTCACTATTAGTATTTGATATAATTATCAAAAAATTATGTCAGTGAATAAACTGAACAACTGGATGATTACAAATGATCAGACATTTCTTTACTCGTGCCTACTGTAGGTCTATTTGTCTACTTTACACTTCACAATCAGAGCCTGCAGGTTTCAAGCCAAGATAACAGCACTATTAGAAGAAATGACAAGTGTAATACTTAGCTGAATTGATAAGTGACAGCGTTATAGAAAGTTATATCTCATTAAGGCTAAGTAGCAATTGAATATGAATATCTGTGGGAAGTTCAAGTTTGGTAGCTCATCATTTCTCTATTGTATAAGTAGTGTATTTTTACTGCAGTCACATTAAGGAAATTAATCAAAGATCATAATAAATAAAATCACAGGAGGAGGGCACACACATTGCTAATTTGTGCAGGTGAGATGAGGGCCTCAGAAGGAGACTAGCAAAAAAAAAAAACAACAACCCAAAATGAATGGTTTACAACCACATGTATCAGATCCAATCATAATGACAAACAGAATGCAACAGGATTTTTTAAAAAAATGCTAAAAAAGCATATCCTCAAAGGAGGAAATTAAATTATAAGTGGCCGTCTGTGTACATATATTGAGCAAGACAGAACAAACCCACACAAATTTGTATGCCTGCGGTGGAGAAAATAACTCGCAGTTAGCTGGGCACACGAAAGCTCTGATAGAGATCAAATTAATTCTCCTATTTTCATCTGGATTTGTGCTTGGATAACAGAAGACTCCAAAACTCTGCTGTGATATTCAGGACTACACATTACATTATTGTTATCACACAGGAGTTTTCTTAACCAGAAAACTGGGAAATAAAGTATTTTGCTTGTGGCAGATCCCAGTTCCTGTATCTTGAGCTAAATATGATGGATTTCTCTGCACTTTTTACTGTAGTGTGCCTTGCCAACTGTAAAGACCAGCAAAACATATTTTGAAGAATTAAGAAATATCTCTTCTCTAATCCCTGCAAAATAAATTGTGCTTATTTCTTACAAACCAGTTTGCTAGGGCATAACTTGTTTGAACACACCAAGAAAGAGAGAAACTTTTTTTTATGTAGTCGCTGAAGCAAAACATCACAGTCTGACTCATCTAATGTCATAGCACGTCTGCTTGAAGGTGCCAGTAACAAGGTACCAACAGTATAATCTTTTCATTTCATTTTGAACAAACTTGCTATAGTCAGACCAAAAAGTTTACCTCAGTGTATTGTGAAATAATATACTGCACATGGTTTTCTGTTTGTGGATATGTTCATGGAAGTAATTACATGAGTAATCATCACTCACAGGCAGACCATAGGCAGAGGCGTGAAAACTATTCCTCTGGTTTTATGTTACACCCTGCTCGGTTAAACCCTCTGGTAGGTCATATGAATGGACAACTAATAGCCACATACACTGTGGCAGAGTAATTCATCTTGAAGTTATCAGCAATCTGAGTTGGCTTTGAAGGGAATATGAGAATCTATGAATAAACATTTCCAGACAGTCTCATTGGCTGGGAGCATTATTGAAAAAGTTCAAAACGATATCTCCTGTTATGAAAGAGAGAATAATGTTACGCAGCTATTATAATCTTACATGTTGTGGCCACGTTTAATGACTGAAATAAAATTTGCATCAATGTCTATTTTTCATGCAAACATTATTTATTTATTTATTTATTTTTAAACGTGGTCAGCCACATTAAAGTTCTTCTTCTTCTTCTTCTTCTTCTTCTTCTTCTTCTTCTTCTTCTTCTTCTTCTTCTTCTTCTTCTTCTTCTTCTTCTTCTTCTTCTTCTTCTTCTTCTTCTTCTTCTTCTTCTTCTTCTTCTTCTTCTTCTTCTTCTTCTTCTTCTTCTTCTTCTTCTTCTTCTTCTTCTTCTTCTTCTTCTTCTTCTTCTTCTTCTTCTTCTTCTTCTTCTTCTTCTTCTTCTTCTTCTTCTTCTTCTTCTTCTTCTTCTTCTTCTTCTTCTTCTTCTTCTTCTTCTTCTTCTTCTTCTTCTTCTTCTTCTTCTTCTTCTTCTTCTTCTTCTTCTTCTTCTTCTTCTTCTTCTTCTTCTTCTTCTTCTTCTTCTTCTTCTTCTTCTTCAGTACTGGGTAAGCGGCATCCAAATACTAGAACTCACACAGCTGAAAACCACATTTCTATGGTGATACATCTGTTGACAACATCGAAGCTTCGGAAGGCCTTGTGATATCAGGGGTAAACACTGTATTTTCTATTTTAATAATTCATGAGCATATCTATAAACACATTTCTCAAGGCAAAATGATGATGCATTTATAAAATCCCACGTGAAGTATTTTTTTCTTCTTATTTTGCATTGTACATGGCAGTCAGAGAATCACTAGCAATACATGACTTTTATTACTGTGGAGATGGAATATTTATTGACCCATCAGTGAATCCAATTGTCTTTGAGGTGTAGAGAAGTCAGAGGGACATTGTTTATTGTATCTCTAGTCCCTGTCGGACAGTGCGTAAACAGTAGATGTGCTGCAAAATGAAATGCCTGGCCAACCAAGACCAACCAGGCTCATTCTCATTTTTGCCAAAAGAGCCAGCTCATAATGAGTTAAGACACCTCGGCTTTGGAAGACAACTTGGGTTTCATTTTTATTTATCAATCATGCATGAGGTCGCAGAGATAAGACCAAGGTCAGCTAGGCTCCCCAGCAGAGGGACTCCCATTAATACTACTACACTGATCTGTCTTTCACACTCTTGAGAGCTGTGCACCACTTCATTGCAGTGGTTCCACAGTTTGAGGCTTAGACTGTCAACAGAGTGACAATTTCACTGCGTTTGTGCAGCAGCGGCCTTTAATGTTAATATTAATATTATTAGTGTGTCAAAGAGAATTTCATGCCAGATGACTGTCAGATTTAATTATTAAAATAAAACCTATTGCCATTAATGTTTGGTTACTTTTCAAGAATAGCCAGTTGGTTGTATCTGATAACATCCACATATCTGAAATATCCAGATCATTGCATTATAGATTTTAAGGTAGACAAACAATGCTTTTGATTACTGATCATATACAGTATGAAATTTAATGTAGGCTAAACAGCACAAAGGACAGCTGATTGGCCAGATCAGTGTACTGAATGGGGCACAGTTGGCCTGGCCCAAATCTTGACAGGTTTTAAGATGCTGTGGCAGGAGGAAGCCTACCTTCCATGTGACAGACAGTCAGCCAGTCTGAACAGACGGAAATGTGTGCATACATTTAAAACGTGCAAATTACTTGCAGATTAATCTTGTGAGAGTGGCAGAAAAGATTGCAAATGTAATATGAACTCAGTGAATTTAGCCCACAAGGCACAATACGCTGAGATCACCTGCCAGTGGACTTGAAATATGCCACATGCACAGACATTAAATAACCCTGACTATTCTTGCAAAACAAGATATGCTCAAGGCAATGCTGTGTGAATTAAGAAGTAGCACAGTATCAACTACGTTATAATTGAGCATATATGGCATTCGTTTGATTGATTTGTTTATCTAGTTGCTTAGAGCTTAGTATTAAAGCAACCACTGGAAAATGATCTGATCAATCTCAACTTATGAAGTGCTTTAAATGTAAGTAGTTTCGTGAAAAAACTGTCTGAAATAATTAGGGCACAGAGCACACATCTCCATTCATGTGACAGATAAATGACTGTTGACTGCCACTGGAAAGCAACAGTAATGTTTATTTACACACAGATACAGTATTCTATCTAAAGTTGGGCTAAGTATAAGGAATGAGTTGTTGAGGTCTTTCTGTTATGTATAATACGTTTTTCCTCTTGCCTGTGGGTCTCACATAGTGACTGTCAGAGTAGAGTGAAGTGTCAGAGGTGAGCGGCCTAAGTTGATAGTAAGGTACATGTACTTTTATTCAAGTAATTTCACCACCCAACTGAAGATGTCTTCTGTTTTCCCGAAAGCTTAGAGGTTTTATCCACCACCTATTTGCAAGCCTCTAACACTGTCAATATCTCCACAGTTCCCTGTTTCCATTCTTTATCCTTCTCTGTATCTGTCTCTCACTCTATTTCTCTCCATCTCCTTTCCCCTATTGTATTTGCACTCTGAAAATCAGTGACGTGTCTGCAACCAACCAAAGACATTTATCATCCTAAACCACTGAAAGCAGAAAATCTTGAGATGGATTTTTGTTTCACATAAGATTAAGCTGTTAATGGGTAGGCCAAAGAAAATCATACACAGTAGCCAGTAGAGATGCCACAGCAAAGTGACCCTCATATGCACAGAATTATAAGGACATAATAATAGTATGCAAATGCCCTCTGTTGTGCTGTTGAAATTAAGACAAAGCAAAGAGTTTGGTGTATAATTTAGACAAGGTAGGTGGACACACACCACAGTATATAGTGCAGTTTTACTCAGCTAGAAGTATAGATTTAACAAAAGATATACCCTGTAACAACCAAATTTAGCCCAACAAACTAATTCATCATTAATCTTATCATCACAATCCTTTCAGCACCCTTTCATGTGATCATCGCATTTCAAAAATCATCTGACCTACTACCACATTTGATAGAATGATCCTAATTTTACATTCAGTCAAGTCTTTTCATCCATGTCCCCTTTACCCCTGGCTTTTCAACATGCTGTATAAATAGAAATCCTAAATATGGGCAAACAGTAGATAATCAAGACAAAGGTTGAAAAATCAATTTTCTGTCCCTTAATTACATTTCGGCTCTGCTCTCTTATATTTATTTCCCCTTTTTTGCTCTGTGCATGTCTGTTTGGTCAGTTTAATAAACCATGGACTCACCCTGACCTATAAAACATGAAGTACATTCCCAATGATTTATTTTAAATAAAAAAATAATTAAAAGGGAGAGCTCCCTTTTTTCATATTTAATTTGCATTTTAACTCTGAACAGTTCTGTAATGCTATTACCAAAAGAGTGCTTAATTCCATGATTTTCATAGACAAGTACATACTGTAGTATTTTATCATCTGTGTTCATCAGAGGAGAGTTTAAAAGGTTTGCAGCACTTTCTATGAACATCTTTGGTTATTTTCTGTAAGGGACCTAACAACAGTCTGCTTTCCATGTCCATTTCCAGCTGGGTAATGTGGTCTTTCAATTTGTGGACACAATTTGTGGATGTAAAAAATACTCTACTGACAGTCGCTGATGGGAAACAGATTAGGGAACTTGTTGCCTTTTAAAAATATAGTTAATTACTGTTATTAGCAAAAATTGGTTAATAAACTAAATTACTAACACTGGAGGGTTATTTGGTGACATACCTTAAATGCTAATAATAACATTTTAGATTCTGTCAGTAGTGCTCTTTTAATACTACTTGAGTGCATTAGTAAAATCCCCCCTAACCAGTACAGTTGTCGATAAAGCAGTCCTGTGAAGAGCATGCACACAAACTGATACAGTATATTATATTTTTACTGGCAAGAAGATTAAAGGTTTTTTTCAGCATGTAGAGATGTCTGAGATTTTCAGATAAATGATCACTTGCAACTCTGTTTTTTTTGTTGTTTTTTTTTCACCCAAATTATGTAACACAACATTAAAGCAACACACACTGTAAGAAAATCCTTTGACACAGCAGTGCGCTTGCCTTTCCGACAGCTGCTTGCTTTTCTTGTTTTGAATAAATATAGGGATGAATAAAGAACAGGGTAATTAGCATGAGATGTTATAGCAACCGTGGCTGAAAAGACAATAGAAACAGCGCCACCCACAAAAGCTCAAATTTCAGGAAAAATGAGAAAATGACAAAAAAAACCTGTGGAAATTCATCACCAAAGATGTTGCCAATCTACAAAACCAGATTTTTATATACAGTATTTCCAATGTAGATTATATTATGTTTTCAATGTTTACATCTTTAATACCTTAAATAAAACTGCCTCTCATATTGTGTGATTTAAAGAGGTAATTCATAACACAGACTTGACTCCACTGATATTTTCCCTACAGCCTGAGATTATTTGTGTTCCACAGAGGTAGATTTAAGCCATCTTAAATCAAAGCATTTATTGTTCCAGCTGTTGGGAAAGAGAAGGTTGGGACTGTCTGTCTCCACTGAACTGTTTTCTCAGCTGCTCTCTCTGCATTACACAGACCTCCTCAGTCATAGGACAAGAAGCAGGACCTACCCCTGTCAGG
Organism: Scomber scombrus; assembly: GCF_963691925.1. Taxonomy (NCBI): domain Eukaryota; kingdom Metazoa; phylum Chordata; class Actinopteri; order Scombriformes; family Scombridae; genus Scomber; species Scomber scombrus. The sequence goes on from NC_084974.1 coordinate 21,612,742, forward strand.
ACGAGCCCCTGGCTTTAACCCGCGGGAAACAAGTCAGGCCCAAGCGGCTTATTAACTTGGTGTAAAGGATGGTAAGGTATTTTCTGTCTGGGGCCAAAATAGTCTTGCACTCTCCTTGCAAGTTAGATAACCTCACAACTGACGCAATTTGTTAGTCAGAGCCACCCTCCTCATGAGGTTTTGACCTTCTCACCCACCCACCCACCCACCCCCATCTCCCTTTGTTCCTCTCCTTCTTGAATGGGAAAATGTAGTTGTAAGAAGTTAGGTGTTTTTTTAAGTGAAGGAATAACTCCTCCAGTGAATGTCCTTGTGTATTGAATCGTTTTGGTTCCCTCAATTTGTGGTTCCTCCTTATTCTTTAAGCTGTATGTTAAAGTTATGGCAATGACCTGTTAACAGTTACAATGCCCTGTGTGTGTTCATATTAACTTACTGGCAGAATTACACTCTCGTTAGCTGTCACTGTTAAAAAGAAGTATCATACATGTCTGGTAATATTCCAGTTTTATACAATATCTTTACTTTCAGTGGCAGTCACATTTCTTTACTCAACTTATCAGCTTTTAAAAAGGCGCACAAGCTGTTATCATACGAAGACTCTTTGTTGCACTTTAATTGGTTTCAGCTTGCAGACATTTTTGAAAGTAATATTTACGGTTCTTTTTTTTCTTTTCCTTTTTGAGAGAAGTCATTTACACCTCAGAGAAAAACATGATCTTCTCTCCAAATGATGTTTTTTCCAAATGATGTAACACTTCCATCAGTATCATAGGATTTCTGTATGCAGAAACTGACAGAAAAGGTTTAAAAACAATTTCCTTTAGACTGATGCATACTGTTGAGAAAAGGGCACCTTGGGAACAGCTGTAATCACTCCACTACACAGAGAGACCTTCTTTGTGAGAGGAAGGCATAGCCATCCAAAACTTTGTAGACTGTTGTCAGAGGAGAAGGATCGTCGTAGTGCTTAGCCAAGGTCACTAGTGATGGTATAAATAAGTTTATTAGTTTAAAAAAACACAAATTCAAAGTACGATCCTCAAGTTAGAAACAAGACTGAACATCTTAGTAGAGCTGGCAATATTTTGAGGCAAGCGAAAAGTTCTCACCCAACAACAGTGATATGCAATTATAGATTCACAGGCATACTGATTGATCAACTGGTTTTCACACTCAGCTCATGCAAGAATACGCAATTGGTCTAAATTTATATTTGTTAGCAATATACATACGAGAAATTTGTCACTTGTTAACTAGACTAAAGATTCATAAACACCTCTCTCCTTTTGTTAATAGACAACCATGAAATGAATGATTCACCTTCTTGACAATGTCAGTGCAGTGGTATTAAAATGATGCATTATAGGAAAAATGTATTTTACAAGTCATGCATTATGTTAATGTTTGAGAATGCTATTTGGAGGAGGCAAAATTTGACTTGTAAATAAATCTGAATTAGGTGTTAGGGTTAGAGATAGAAGCGCTACAGTTGACAAAAGAGTCCTGCCTTTAAAATAAAGATTACATCTGTGATGTCCCTTGGGGTTATCTGGGGTTTTGATCTCTTACTACCCTGTGTCTCTCCTCGCCCTGCAGGTGACTGATTAGTGTAACCCAGAACACCTGGGCCTGGTGTTCTTAGGTTACTTCGGCCACTGCTGCAGCTCACTCGCTCTCTCTGCCTCTCTGCTGCTCTCCCTGCAGGCACCCATTTTGTTCGGTTATGTTACTTATTTACTTTACACACATATATCTTCCACTCATGCACATCATACACTGTTGATTTTACTGGTTGATTTTGGTTTAATAAAATGTTTTTTTGCTAAAACTTAACACAGGTGCTTTTACCTTTTGTTCTGGCCACTTGACCCAGGTCTTAACAAATTGGGGCTCGTTCATGAGGGTTTGTTTTTCACCTTTATAGAAATCTGAATATTAACAATCATGTAAGTGGCTATTCTCCTCAAAACTATTTGCTGACTAAACAGCATGGCCCTTGTTATTTGTCTTTCTCCCCTGAACTGATATTACAGCGTTTTCAATACAGGCAGCCTAAACTGGAGCTGTAAGATCAGTTCAGATAGGAGTGATATGAGCATTACATGACTCAAAAAAAAAGAAACTGTACAAAACTCTCCTCTGAAAGGGAGGATTCAAACACAATTAACATAAAAGACAGCACATGTAACATGCATTTATGTATTTATTGTATTACATTTAATACAATTTTAGTTTACACTCAAAGTTTAGATCAAAGGTCACCATCATGACCTGCTTTAACTATAATTAAAGCAGAGGTCAGAGACATTTATTTTTCTTTATTAAAGCAGGGGAGGGGGGAATCATTTAGGGGCAGTTCAGAGAAACCTAACCTATAATCCACTGCTGAGATTTATTACTATGGCAGTCACTGGACCCTACACTGAAAGATCATTACTCTGTGTGTCTGCTAATAGCACTGATTTTTGTTTCATTATACAGCAGAAGCCCAAGTCACTAAATATAGTAGAACTATTGAGAGGCAATTCATTATGCTATCACTGTATGTTGCCTTTGTATTAGTTTGTCCATAGTCTAGACTAAGACAAAATGTAATCAGATCCTTTTGGTTGAGGTCCCTGTGGCTTCGAAGCAGATCTCACTAAGCAAATTAAATCCACCTTAAAGTCTCTTTAGAATCATTTTGTTCAATACTTTCTGTTTATCCTGTTTTAAAATGTTCTCTGTTTTGATGTTAGGATGCAACATCTTATAACTGCAAAATAAAGCTATAATCAATATTATTAGTGAGAGTGATAGTTGTGGTAGTAGAAGTAGTAGCTGTAGTATTTGCAGTATAAAAACAATACATTAGTAGTAACCATCTCAGAAACTAATACTTTCATTAGTCTCAGCAGTGGTGGTAACAGCAGTGGTAGGTATAGCTGCTGTAGAGGAAGCTAAATGTACTAATAATAGTACTTTAAGCAATAGTGACTGAAATAGGAGCAGACTTATTGCAACATTATAATATTTTCTTTTATGATTAAACCCTGCAATGGCATGCCAAAAGGGAATAAAGAGGAAGAGAAAATGGCAGGGAGAAACACAGTTCAGTTAAATCTACCTTTGTTGCATGACCTGGCAACTTCATTGCTGTATAATTCAGTTAGACTGTGGCACAGAGCAATAATCTCCATGAAAAACCCTAGAGTACACGACGAACACATTCCTTATAGGCCTCTTCCAAGAGGTTTCTGTCAGGAACTAGAATTGTGTATTGGTCACCCTCACAGATGGATACTAAGTCACTTCAGCCACTTTGGAGGGCTGGTATACCACACAATCCACCTACAATGGCCGTGCTGTATTACCTGCAGTGACGACTCCTGGTGTGACTGATCAGATGTGTGGTTTTCTTCACCGGGGTAGCCTCTGTAACAAGGTAGTGTGCATGGTTTGTCATGTAAGCTCCCAGCCATTATCTCCCAGCCAGTACAGAGGGCCTTGCTGTAACCCAAGTGGCTTCTTTGACCTGAGGCACTCAGCTTGCCACTGCCCGGCTCCCACTTGGAAATTAGTCACTCTCTGACAGGTGGGGATGGATGCTTGTGATCCTGGCCAGATTCATACTCTTTTTCACCCCCATCTATCATCACCCACGGCTCCTTTTGTCTCAGACTCCCTCCTGCACCATTACATTTCTGTTATGGACTTTTTATTCTCTGGACATAACTTGATTACCACTGGCTTTGGCACATGAAGTGATGAACTTAAGATTGTTAATGTGAATAGAGAGTATCTTTGTACATTACTTGCTGTACAGCTGTTCTGTCAACTTATTTACTGTGCTCAGCGCCAACCACATGTACCATAATTAAGACGTACAAGAGATTAAAGCAAATCATTTTGCAGCTTCTCACGATATTGAAACACTATATTTCACCCTACGCCTTCCCCCCTTTTCCCTGTGAAGCTGTGTGGGAGACAGACATTTTCAGAAAATCTGAGAGAACTGCCATAGTATATAAGCCAAGTATGTTCTGAACTCCCAAGTATGATGCAGACTGTCTGTTTTGCTTTGTGGTCATCACTATAAGCACACTTTTAGTGTGTGTGTGTGTGTGTGTGTGTGTATGTGTGGGCACACTTGTTTGCATGCAACTGTGAAAGCGAGTGGGTGTAAAATGAATCAAGTGCAATGTGAGTAATCAGTAATTTTTACTTTTATTAATGAGATACGCTTTTAAGTAGCTGAGATGGATCTGCCATTTTCTGGCTCAGCGCTCTGTGCAGTGTTCAGACGGCATTTTCTCTCCCACCTGGAGATATTGCTCTTTTGAGACTCAGTGGGTAGGCTGATTGTAAAGAATTGAGGTTTTCAAAACCTCTGGAAGGACATTTTCCTTTTAACATAATTGTTATCAATACTTTATTATATTAAAAGTATTAATACGCAATAATAATAATAATAATAATAATAATAATAAGAAGAAGAAGAAGAAGAGGAAGAAATAAAGGAGGAACTAAGTCTTACAAATAAGTCAACAAGCATGAAGTCATGCTTTGGGATATGACTGCAAAGGCTCAGCACAAAATCACATGCTAATGAACTGTGGCACCATTAAACAGAGAGGAGATTGCTTCTTTTTCACCAAAGGGCATATAGAAAACGCACTTTTTGTTTAATTCACTTGCAGGAAAAATTACTAAAAAATTTTCCTTAGAGAACAAAGAAAACCTCTGCAACAGCCTGGTGTTTAATCACCTGATCTAGTTACCGGGTCTATGCAGACAAACATAGCCCTGTGACTTAAAGAAGCCACAGATGCAACATCTTCCTCTCCCCTTTGTCCTTTTGGAGCAAGGTTCCCTGCATCTTCGACCAATATTATCTTGATCAAAAGACAGTGGCTGGCCTCGGAGCAAACTAATATGCTCATTAGCATTGACGAGGGTGCCTGGGAGCAGTTCATGTGCATTAATGAAGTAAAGAACTGAGCCAAACAATTGTACCCAGCTAGCTTTGGAATGCACAGCCAGCCACACGCGGGGCTCCCTAATGACCTGAGGATCTGAATGTGGGCAGAATTCAATAGGCCGTTGTAAAATGGCTTTGTTCAACAGCTCTGTACTGTTATCATGTATAGCTTATGGTGCTTTTGTAAATCCTTTGAATAATGCTCAACTGCCCCAAGTCGGATTTTATTTTTAAATGCAAACAAATGAAAATAGAGCAGCCTCCCCTAACTACATGTTGTGCCACTTGCAACGCTAGAAAATACTGAAAGAAAAAGAAAAATACAATTTTCCCTGCATATTTAGATATGTTAACCCAGGGATATGTTTAATTTCCATGGATGAATTGCCCTTCACATTTTCCCTTTCTAAAACTGACTCACTGAAGCAAATGAGTTTTCACATTTTTTCTTTGGGACAAGAGGTCATTTCATTACATTTTCTATCAACACCATGGATATGCTGTGCTTTATATGCTGCAGCCAAGATTATTTGAATTGATTGACCACTGACATTTTGCAGTTGTTCCCTGTGATGCAAATTTTAACTGCAGGAGTTGGCAAAGGGCATTATTTTCAAAGTATTCACACCTGTCTCTTCCATCCATAGAGCTAATCTAGGGAGCAAACTCGCTACGGGGCCATAGCTTGCCATAAGACCATTTGAAAGATGACATTTTATCAAGACCATCTTCAGTTGTGAGTATGGGTGAGTGCAGACAGTGTTCAGGTCAATTGTCCCCTGTGTCCATATGTGCTGCAAGGTGTCTGCACTGCCATACAAATTACATTCTTCCTCTCCTTTTCGCCCCATCCCTTTTTGTATCTCTCTGTCTTTCTATCTCTCATGCACACACATGCTTTCTAACACTGCATACAGACAGAGAGAAAACAAGGCAGACTGCAACTAAGAAGCGATGTGTAAAGCTGACAAAATATATCTGCATCTAATTAAATAACTTTAAAAAGAAAAAGCTTTTCTTTGCTGTTGCCACCTTATCTTTAAAAATCAGAGCCTTTAGGTTATTGAAAGCAGCCTTAAGGAAGCCGTAATGCCTTTTTGTGAAGTGGTAATAAAACTGGATGGGCAAAAACAAAAAATAAGTAATGTATGTGAAGAAATAAAAATACAAAAATGCTCTGCGTACTTCCAGTGTCCATCACTACTGACCACCCTTTGGGGCCTTGTTACTGAGTACGTACACCTAAGTGCAAGCAGCATGCAACCTCATTTGGCAGATACACAGCACACTATTAGATATCTTTTTTAGCCAGTGTCGCTCAACCAACAAGTTGCATGTGAACTTTTGCTTCACTCAGCCAGGGTAATAGAAAAGGTAGAGACTGAACCAAATGATGGATTTTGGTTCCACCAGGCTGACCTTCGACCAAGGTTATCAAGCATTTGCAAAAGGTAGTGTTGGTCCAAATTGAAATGAGAGAGCAGAATGGATCTTCCCCAAGCATCATGACCTTTGCTAGCCGCTCCATCAGCTGCTCATCACTGTAGACTCATTTATCAGGCACAGCACTCTCTGAGGAAACTCACAGGTGCTGCCCTGGATGGGGTCACATGACATGTTGGGTCATCTCACACGATCTTTGCTGGAGGCAATAAGCAAGTGGGCGGAAACACAGTCTTCACCGGTCAATACTGAATAGAATAGAGCTCTTCTGCATCGGTGCTAATTTGGGACAAATGTGATGTGATGGTAGATGCTGTTCTATGTGGAAGGTAAATAGAAATCTCTGTCAATCTCTCCCTTGTTGTCAACACAAGGACCTTTCTGTTGTTCAAAGATTTGAACTTTATGCAGGGAAGCTGATGGGAGAGTGAAAAGTCACACCTATCTGACAGTCTTCCAGCCTTTCTGGGAGAACATAATAGAACACTGTTTTGCAGCACACCTTGCTTTGGAAGACAAATGTGAAAATAAAACAAAATCACAACACAACATATTGTCAATGCAAATTTAACCGACTGTAGCCGACGTAATGAAGAAATAATTCTCCCCAATAATGTGTATGTAACAATTATGTTACATAAAAAAAAGATACTAAATATGTAGCTGCCAGTCAGTTTCTTACAGAAATTATTTTGTATGTAATGTACATAAAAGTAACTACATCTGAAGCTTGACTGAACTTTTTATTCTAAAATATGTGCAACTGAATTGTATTACATTATATAATTCTAGTATGTAGTAACGAGCATGACTGAACAGGAGACACCATGGTAAATAGAATCCACACATGCTTCTCTGTTCCTCAACATTTTTCTTATTTACTGTTGCTTTGCAACATTTCAATCAATCAGATCTCCAGGCACATGTACTACAACAGTAAATTAGAGAAACATTGTGGGAGCAAAGAGATCCTCCTTGCCATATCTGGATATACTGACCATAGCATTGGTCATATACAACAGGGATAGTCAAACCTCTTAAGCTATGTATTTATGTTCATGATATGTAACCATGTTTTAAATTTTGTTTTATATACAATCAGTGGCCACTTTATTTGGTATACTTTTCTAAGAAACCCCTTTGCCCCCAGAAAAGCCTGATTTTTTCTATGTAGATTCAACAAAGTGCTTGAAACAGATTATGATCCCTGCTGATACAATAGCGTCACACAGTTGCTTCAGATTTGACTGCCCATTAATACTGCAAATCTCCCATTCCAACACGTCCCGAAGGTGCTCTATTGAATTGAAATGTGGTGCGTGTGGAGGCCATTAGTGTACACTGAATTCATTGTCATGTTTAAAGAATCTGCTTGTGCTTTGTGACATGGCGCATTATCCTGCTGGAAGTACTCAATAGAGGATGGGTAGACTATGGGCATAATGGGATGCACGTGGTCAGCAACCTTTGCCAAGAAAATATTCCCCAGACAATTGCATCACCAGCCTGAACTTTTGTCACAAGGCAGGATGGATCCATGGATTCATGTTTTTTATGCCAAATTCTGACCCTACCATCTGCATGTTGCTGCAGAAAGTGATAATGGTCAGATCAGGTGACTTCTGTCCACTCAGCATCCACAAAATCACTAGCTATCAGAAATTGCAACCTTTTGTTATTTTAACAACAATTACTTTGAGAGCAGAAAAAACTGCATCCTTCATGTAAACACCACAAGCACAGCTGCGTGGGTATTTACATCATTGTAATTCAGTTCCGTCCATATCTATAAAACTCACTAACAGACTCCCCTGAAGTCATTTTTTAACTGTCTAGTGATAATCTTTACTGCCCAAAAAACACTCAATCCTCTCTGTCTTGCTGTTATTACAGACATGTCTGAGTTAGTCGTGACCCTTCGATTCGCTCCTTGACACATCTCCTCTGTCTAACCCTTACATGAATACTGAATAAACACCAAAAATGATTGCCCTTATCTAAACATATGAAGCAAGCTATACAACATAGTGTTGAGAAAGTTTCTTAGGCTTTTTATTTATTAGTGTAGTTACAAATGCCAGTGGGATTTTGAACAAGGTTTTTGTACTTCTGGAACAGAACCCAGAAGTTACTGTTTCATTTTGGCATCCAATGGCACCAACAATCATTTCATGATGAAAGCCATGTATTTTGCATTCCTGCCCTATTCAGATGTTTGGTCTTAACAACTGAACCTCTTGACTATGTCTGCATGCATTTATATACACAAGTTGCTGCCACATTATTGGGCTTATTAGATATTTACATTAACACGCAGGTGTAATGAAGTGACCTCTGAGTGTAGGAAGGCAGAAAAAAAACCCAACTTAAAATCTGCATCACAACACACAAAAATTGCATTTGAAATGCTATAAAACACTCTAAACCAGTTGTTTAAAACCTATACTGTAGTACTGAATACTTCTAAATGACTGTCTATCATTCAAAGGAGTATAAACCTTTGAAAAAGGTTTCACACATTTCCCCTTCATTGTATAATCTTAAACAAAGACGTCAATAGAATTCTTAGGATTCTTACATCATCTAATGATGTCAAACTCCTTATTAAACTCAGACAATAATGAGCTGCTATGAAATTGACAAAGAGGACAGAGCTCCTTAATTGGTATTTTTGGCTGTTATTTAAGAAATTACTGGCAGGAATGACAATTAACAGTGACCCCTCACAGTTTGAAAGTAGCAAGATGTAAAAAGAGACAAGGACTGTTAATCATTCTAAAGAAATTATATTCAAAGCCCTTTATATCTGCTGGTCGCTGGTAATTTAATTTTGAGACATCGCACTGACACACTTGTGACACTGTATACAAGATGGTTGTACTGTCTTGTGGTAACACCGTTGTCACACCTTGCAAGGCACTCTCTTGAATGCAAAGAGTTTCTTAGCTAAACCATGTATAAAGCAGCCTAATTACTCCATACTAGCTTGGAACACAATGGGGCATGCTCAGATTTAGTTAAACTCTGCCTCATACTGCCTGATGCAAATCAGTGGCATCTCCCAGGGCAGTGATTCAACACAAACGGATGTGACATCACATTAAAGTCAAAGTGATATCAATATTCATGTTAAAATCTGGGCTAGTTCTTAATAAATTACCCAGAATATGTAAAAACGTGCTTATTAATATATGATGAGGACAATAGACATTTGCTTGGTTTGAGGGCATTCTCAAAGGGTATACAATTTAAAAAAAAAAAAAAAAAAAAAAAAAAAAGTGTGACTGGATCAATTTCAAACCTACCAATAGATGATTAAGTGCTCTTCTTTGTGGAACATTAACATAAATGTCATCTGCACCAGACTTGAAACTGATTTGGCTGTCTTTGGGCTGTAATTCAGATTTTTAAATTGGAAAACACATGGCAACTGTGATTGAAATATTATGTATTTTACTCCGCAGCAGGAATTGGTTACTGAAATTGTTTTAAGGTGAGAAACAGGCCATCCAGTTAAAATGGCATGGCTAATTTTACATCTGCAATGCCTAGTTAAAATAATTGCTCATGGGTTTTGAATTGAAAAGTTGGTGCTCAGTTTTAATTTAAAATGCTATGCTGGCAATTGTCACTATCAAAAACTACCCAAACTTTGCTGACTGGACAGGCTTCAGCCGAGGAGGATTACATGAGAGCTAATTATCCTGTCTCTAGTAACTCAGGCAGATCTAAGCAACTCTGAATCTCCAAATGAAGCTCTGCCAGCATGTATTGTATGGATATTTCCCCACCTACAGAACTAGACTAATCAAAATGCATAATTTAATAGCAAAACTGCCTTTGACTAAACAGAAATCTGTAGAATATAATCTAGGTGTTAACATTCAAGGTAGAACCATCGCTGCTGGGCTTATGTGTCTTTGATGTGGACAGACTCAAATGTAAGAACAAAAGATGATTCACCTATAAATAGAAACATGCATATTTACAGTGAATACTGAATACTCACTTGAGAGAAAGTTGCTTGAAAATATAGTATTTCAAAATGGTTAATTAAACTGAAATGGTGCAGAGTATTGACTTAAGTCGTGGCCTCCACCCAGGGACTACAGGTGGAAATTAGTATACAGCAGTAATACAGCATACCTGTTAAATAAATAATAAAAAAAAAAAACATTAAACCATTTTCTGAACAAAATCTTAATATTAACATACATTACTGATTTCTCTGCCTAAGTATCAAGCAAATTTGACATACTATGTGGCTTCAGGACATTAATGTAGGATGGGGGGTTGTGTAACAACAAAGTAAAAATAATACAGTTTCATCCCAGCCATTCCAAAACTAAAACCAGATGTTGATTGTTAGCAAAAGAAAGAAGTTTAAGAAAGCTTTAATGTGCTTTTGCTCTAGCACACACTTTTCTAAAATGTAGTAGACATGTCATCAAGTCAGCCTATATTTACATTGCACACCAGCTTCAGTATTTTTGGGATACATCTGTTCTTCTAATACATACAGTGTTCACAGTCTGAGGCATCATAACCAACATGGTATGTTAGGTTGTGACTCAAGTCAGCCCCTGTAAAAGTAATGACGGGTGTTTCGTGACACGCATGAAGACTCTGTTACGCGCCACGCTCATTTACAAGCAAGCAGCTGAACTCCCCTCTACGCCAGTCATAACTCAACCATTTTGTGAGAGATGTGCAGTGGATGAGGTCAGACCACAGACGCTGCTCACTGGCTGATAATAGCTGATGGCTTTGATCGGTCTTCAGAGTGGGATCCAAGGAAAAAAATCCTGATTACATTCATATTCAGACCATACACATGAACTGATCAAGGGCTTTTTCTCTACCTCTGAATGAGGCAGCGGTCTTCTTAAAGATGGTCTCTCTCAGTTGTCTCAATCAATTGCAGAGTATTCAACAAGGATCTCCAATTGAAGGAAATTGGATGAGGGAAAAAAATATTGTTATTGTTGTTGCTCAACTGACACTTTATGATGACATACATGTGAGTGTCCACCTCTGTATGAGTGTGTCTAATTTATTGCAAGCTAAGCCTGCTTTGTAATTCATATCATTTGTATGGCATCCAACATACAGTATTTGCATCTATCAGTGCATAAGCTTATTTGAGTTTTCAAATAGCTTGCCTCTGAAGGTGTCTCTGGTGACACAGTACAGCTATTTTCTGCTTAGGGCCACATATTAATAAATGTCAGTAGTGTTGAGCTGGCTTAGGCGCTGACTTAATGCACTGCTGAATCGGTGAATTGACCCTAGACCCTGACACCACACTTCAGCTCATATTAAGACAACATGGTCAGGGCGCTGAGCTGCAGCTTGATTTTGATGGACATGCAGTCGTTATCTCTGTTGGTCGCCACTAATCATATGCCTCCACAGAGTAATGGCTTGGGTCAAAGAAATGACAGTATTTCAAGGGCAAAACTCACCCAGCGTTTCTGTTTCAGATGAACAAGGCACCCCGCATGTTAGCCATCACACGAAGCACAGCGTGACCACAATGACACAGTGCAATATACTACAGCTTTATAAAGTCAATAAAATCATTATTAAAGTGTGTCGATCAAATGAATCTTTCGAAGGGTAATGACTGCACGACACTTGCAGGTGCTGAAGTTATGTTATGGGCCATAATTGCATGCCACAACTGAGGACATCCTACCACATGAAAAGAATAATCACCTCATTTCAGTCAGTTGATGATTCTTTATTTAATAGTACTAGAATAATGCGCTTGCCGTTGGGCGCTGCAGCATGTTTACTTGTCAAAAGACACACACGCATAGATTAAAGCAGTGAGAAGAATGTATATTTGTATATGCAGGTCACAGTAAGTATGTGTCCCAAACACACTTGTTCCCTGGTAACAAACCCCCCCCCCCCCCCCCCCAACAGCCCTGCTGTTGAAATTTCTGAAAATCTCATGTGATCCTTGTAAAGTTCAAAACACAAAGAAAATCTAAATATACTTTGTCTTCCATGTATATGAAGGAGAGTGCTATGGTTCATGGAAATGTTCTTCATTGTAACAGCTCTGAGAAGAAAGAGTTGATAATTGGGTTTGTGTAACGCCATTTGACTTCAGTCATGAAACTGTGATATGTTCCCTGGGGGTTAAACAAGTACATGACCTCCAAGAGCAAAAATCAACTCTATTATCACACTAATTCACAGCCATTTGAAAGCTTGAGTTGTTGTTGTTTTTTTCCTCTTTTCACACTTTTCTTTTCCATTTCAAAGTTTTATTTTTCCCCCCTCACCTCCATGACCGTTACTGACACTAGGAAAGAGAATAGTCCGATTAGTAATTATTGCCTGCTTGTCCCCGTTGCCATGTCTCCAAGACTTTCTCACAACCATTTCACATTATCGTCATTCACTGAAGTGATCTTCTCATCTGCATGGTGACAGCCCCACTGCCAGCACAAGGACAAGAAATAGGACCTCAGCAGGAAGCTAAATGTGCCTTCAATCTCAACAATCCTTTTAATCTTTCATCAATCATGTGGAAGCAGCTCGGAGCCCTGATCCTATTACAGTTTGAGGGGAATAGCTTAGAATTGACAAGCATGAGAACTGCAGTGGAAGTTTACCATTCAAGAAAGTTGTGATGGAAGCCGGGTTTGGTTTGGCAATTTGACGAGGAAGTTGGTTTGCTAAAATTGAAAGCGAGCAAACAAACAATTGGAAATGTGGTATTTCACTTGCTGTCAACACAAGGATCTTGAGAGAACATAAAAAAATGAAGAAGTTTCTATAGATTGTTTTTCCTCAACAATACTGAAAGTGGCAATCACATAGGCAGCAAGGATAAATGAAATGCAAACTCTGAACAGTGTCTGAATTTACAAAGTGTGCTTAGGCCAAGTTGCTCTTAAGTGGCGAATTTGGGCGGGGGGAGTCAGAGAATAGTGGGTGGTTCATCACAGCTTAAAGTTTCTCTGATGGTAATTTAGGACCAAATGTGCTCCAAAATCAAGACCAATGAGCTGGAAAGGTAATTTAGAGTAAATAAGGTAGTTCTTATTACAGAGATGGGGTTGCTGCTTACTACACTGTGCACTACACCAGATACTCACTGTCTCAGGTTTGTATAGTAAAATGTAATTGAGATAATGGTGATTCTTTGAAAACCTTTTTATTGGGTTCTGATATTGAACCAATAAATAATATGAATTTCAAACCCAATCAGTTTTAAGTGGCAAATGCACAAGCTAGCGAAGCACTGCAAACAGCCGTTTTTTGCCATTGTGTTGTCAACATGAAATGCATAATCAAATGACTCATGTTTTTATGTGAAGCAACTGTCTAGCATCATGTCAAACACTTGTCATGTTTTTCAGATGTTTTATTTTTATTTTTATGTGAAGCAACAGACCATAGCGCCCAAGACAGATTTCCCCTTGGGGGCAATAAAGTTGACTGTACTCTAACCACGTTCCTGCTCACGTGCAATGACCTCTGCCGTACATAGAACTATTCCAACTGGAGACTGAAAATGTGAAAATGTGTTTTTAATAGTTGAGCAACAATGGAGCTCTACAGTACAGATGAATAAGATGACATCAGGCTATGGATGCACACGTAATACTTGTAGGCCTATTATATGTGTGAGTTGCAGCTTCTTATTTTTTAACAAAAAACAGTAAACTGAACATTTTAATTTCAGTTTCAAAGCTGAAGTAACGTTGCTAAGAACAGCCTGCTTATTCATTCTTAAAGTGTCCTCTCTAAAATAATTCTTATTTTGTGTAGTCGTGTGTCCCCATTTTCAAACTGACACATTGTTTTAAGTGTCCATATAAGCACCGTTTAAAATAAATGATGTAATATATGACTGCTGAGCCATTTGAAAATGTAATTGCAATTCTGTTTGTAGCTGTAATGGCATATTGTGGTAATTACTAGCCTATACTGTTATTAGCATTCTTGCACACATAGAGTAAAGCAGCCATCATATTTTTGACACGAATGACCTCAATCTGCCTAATCAAGAAAAGACTATAATTTATACATGATTTGAGGTTTTATTCATCAAGACGAAGAAGCACTGACTCCTGTAACTGCTAACAGGACCATCTCCGTATTTGCATGAAGTGCTTGAGATTTTTTCGAATTGAGGCAACTGCATATGTCATGCATGTTGGTGGCACCGAATGGCTGTGAGAGATAAATATTTGAAAATATCAAAACATGGGAAAGGTGGTTTGCAAGCTTATTTGAGGTCAGGTGATGTCTGTAAGCTGCTACATGTTATGATCAAATGCTTCTCAAGGGGCAAGAAGGCCCAGTGATATATATCAACTTGGCACAGGGCTGCTGTTTTTAGCACATAGTTTGTATTTTGCTGTTAACTTTTGATTTGTGACTGCTGCTGGGTGAAGTAAAGGTTGTTACCTGACAAAAAAATATTGAATTTACACAGCACTCTCCCAAAATATGTTCTGTTATGGCAGACAAGATGTTATACAGCAAAGTTTCACCCATGCTTAACAGCATTAAAGGTATCAAGACCGGAGAACCAAACACACTGTTTGCTTATGTTTTTTGATGATTAAATATGTCCATTAACAAACAATAGGAAAAGGAAAGAGAAAAAAAGACGGGGAGTGGGAGTACTACATAGCCAAGCATTCTGTAATTAAGAGTTTTATGGGGCATATAATTTGAGTCTCAGCACTAAGCCTTGATTCAAAAGCAAATACATTGTTTCTCGGGATATTGCAAGAACACAGTTCGGCAGACTGAAATCTCACAGGTTTGCAGCAACTGAGTAAATTATTCACAAACGGACAGAAATCGACTTCACTCTGATTAACCACAGTGTGGATGCTACAGTATACCATATAGCTTTAAATAGTTTACGTTTTCTTTTATTATTTACACAGATCACAAAATCAGGTCAGCAGTTATTGATCAGATATAAGTCCACTGTAATGATAAGTAGTAGATATATTGATCTATACATGTATGTGGCACAGTTAAACATTTTGTGCATTATCTCTTAATCCATACATACATCATGCTCTAATTACAGCTATGATTATAAGATCAGATAACGGTGAACAGGTACTGTATCTCCATCTGGAGTATTGATGAAGAGAACAGCTGTACAGTTGTGATATGAACATTTGGTGATGTATATCTACTTGTGTATCTCCTTGTTCTTTCTTCGTTAAATTTTGAAATTTATGTCACAAAACACAATTTCCCATCCCTATACACTATATATTATATGTGTTTTAAACCAAAAGGAGAGTTCACAACTTTAGAAGTTTTCACCTCTGTTTATTAGTACCATATATGTGCCTGCAAGACATCCTCTGATCTAAAATTTGAGATACAGATGTAGGACTCCAATAGACAGTATACTTTTGGAGCCATAACTACTGTCTTATTAAAACGCTGGAGATAAGGGCTTATTCCAGATCTTAAGGGGATGTCAAGTAATCAATTAAAAATTAAGTGACAGGAATGATGTCTTGGCAGAGGTTTGCACTCTCTAAGTGCCTCCTAGTTTCTTTTGCTTATATCTTAAATGCAGTAGTGCTTAACAGCTGCTAATGTTGTTGCTGTTAGATGTGTGTATGCATATGATCATTTTATGACTTGTTCTTTGTTATATTTTCTTTTTTTCTTTTATTACTCTGTAAAAACTATAGTTCTGTTTGATAGCTGAGGACAGACTACCACTGTAAGCTACAAGGTGTGACCTGCAGCAATTTATTTTTCACACAAAAAGTCACATGAAAATTGGTGCATAACCAGTGA
This sequence comes from Scomber scombrus, assembly GCF_963691925.1. Lineage (NCBI taxonomy): Eukaryota > Metazoa > Chordata > Actinopteri > Scombriformes > Scombridae > Scomber > Scomber scombrus. The sequence continues at coordinate 21,628,955 of NC_084974.1, forward strand.
ATAACAGCCCAGCACCTGCAAACATGATCCTGAATGCAGCTTTCAAACTGAAACTGGCCCCTTTCCTCCTGTTGCCTGGGTCAATAGCAAATCTCACATTCCCACAATGATACGACCACAATACCAGGCCAGTCTCTAGTTTTACATTTGAAAGCATATCTAACTTTTCACTCATCCATTCACAGCCCGTGAGCAGTAAGACTGAGTCTGGCCAAGATAAGCTTTTGGCAGACAATGCAGTGAATTAAAGGCCACACATGGCCCCTCTCTTGTTCTCTGGGTGACCAAACACACTTATAGGGCCAGGAACTCTTGACCAGTCTTTTTAACACACAAGGAGAAACTAGGAATTGGAGATATGTGTATGGCAATGGATTTAACCTGGACAGACAAAAGTGTTGTTAGATGAAACAAGACAGATGGTCTTTTTCCTTGCTAACCTATTACACCCTAATGTCAGAGGTTTCAGCATAGGTTGAGGAAAACAACTGTCAAATGCTAAAATATTTATTTAAGGCTGCTGGTAAATTGTAACTGTCTATAAAGACAACCAGTTAATGCCTGAATACTAAACAGCTCACAGTTGAAAGATAACCTCGTTTAAACATCAGTTTTTAATCAGATGCTGTTGCTCCCTCTTAAATATTTATTATGAGCTTAGAAATGACGATTTCACTAAAAACAAGTCAAACAATTACACTTGATTACTAGTTTACCTAACATTTGTAAAAGTATTTATGAAGTAAACGTTTTGACTAAGTTACACAAGTGACTTTTGAGTACTGTAAGTCATAATTATGTTTTTTGTCATTAGTTTTTTGTCATTTAAATTCGTTGATCTATTTATATTTCCCAGTTGGAAAGGCTCCCTATCAAAGGCTGAAGGGGAAAAAAAAAAAAAAAAAAGCAGAAAGAGTCAGATGTACGGAGGGACTATAGCCTAGTACCGAAGGGGGCGACCACGCACAGACGCACACTCATCCCTGCTCCAAAGTCGTGAGGGACCACGCAGCTTGTCATTCCCCAGCATTACCGGCTGGCGTGTCACCTTTTTCTCTCAGTGTGGTGTCAAGCAGCTATATTTCGCATATTTCTCCCTTAGGAATTTCCACGGCGTTCAATTAGATCTGTGCATGTTGATGTGCATCTTGGACGGCTGCCTCTCTCTCATCCATGTGCGGCTCCCACAGAGCGCTGTAAGCAGCAGCAGCAGCAGCAGCAGCACCTTGGAAGAGCAGAAGGAGGGAGGAGGAGGATTTTTCTGCCGTACCGTGTCGTGCACAGTGGAAATACACTCGCTTGCTCCGGCTACTATCAAAACGAACGGGAGGGAAGCAGAAGAAGGAGACGAAGTAGAAACATAAGGGCTTTTTTGTGGGGGGCGGGGGACATCCCAGACTGTATTGGTGAATTGTCAAGGGGACAGGCCTGCTACATTGGATGTGTCTTCAGAATGGTAAGGTTCATTTTTTTTAGTGAGATTTATTTGCCAGTGTTGCAGAATAATAAAAACGGACAGCTGCACACAAGCATCACGCAGTAAGAGGGGCATGTACGGAGAACTAATATAGGGATCAGCGATCACTTTCACTACACAAGCATGTCTTTTCCCTCCGCATTTGCACCGTTTGTTTATGCTGTCTTTCTAAAACTGTGTCCATATGACCGTTTCCACGTTCTACTCCTCGGACAGAGATGAACGGCGCTGCGTGAACGGTGCAGCAGCACGGCAGCTACCTGCTCCGCGGTTTTTAGCAGCCTAAATGTTAAACACACCGCCTTTGCACTGTGTGAATGTGATAGTAAGGGATCGAAAAGTCCACAGTTGCCTTTCCTGTCAGGCTGAGCAGTAGGAATGGCTGCAGCGCGTCCTAAATGATGTGAGATAGTCTCATAAATAACGGATGAAGACGTAGAAGGAAGAATCTGGAGGAAGGTTGAAGTACCCTGCTGTATATAGAATATACCAACCTTTTCTTATATCGACGAGAATGAGAATTTTGTGTTTTAAATGCGTAGAAAGGAGGCTGTAGATTAGTTGGGATTTGGGCTATAGCTTCCCTGTTTTTCCAGGTGAGTGCATATTCAACTTTGTAGTCTCTGTAGTGTGGTAGCAGTCATACCGATGTGCTGGTGTCGTTTTAAAGGGAGCGGGGTTTTAGGTAAATCTGCATAGTTGATGTTTTTCTATTGCATAATCAGATAAAATGAGGTTTAAAGCAGGTCAGAAATATCATGGTTTTAGCACAAGAAGCACATTAACTATAAAGTCCCATTATTATTTCCATATGAAATTCAATTTGCAGTATTTTATCAGGCATTTGCACTTTTTTATGTGTAACATTTATGAGGCAAAGCTTTAAAAACTGCATTTTCACACGGGGTCACATTCAAACCAATTGAATTGAGTGACACAGATTAAGAAAGGTCTCCATTTGAATGTTCTGCAGTTCACAAACATTTGAGACCGGAGGAGTAAAAGTGTGAGTGGGACCCCTGGGAGTCATTGTTGGGGCCCCTACACACAGTTTAGACCAGCTTTACTCCCTGATTGGGCACATTGTAAGACCAACTCACACACATACAGGGATACTCCCTGTATGTGTGTGAGTTGGTGTAGTGATGTTGGAAGTATTACGATTATTACGGTTGTAGACTAGATTATTAATCTAGATTAGATTAAAAACGAGTTAAAAGATTGGTTTGGTACTTTGCATCATCCTCATATGTTAAGATTACAACTTGGCTTTAAAAATGTGCAGTTGCCCAACATTATCTGATTATTATTTCTGGGGTATTTTCAGTTTTTGGTAGCAGTGAAACCTTTCCCTGCAGATATCCAGACAGCCATTGATAAAGAATTAGAAGAAAATAAGAAGTAAAGAATCTACCGTGTGTGTGTGTGTGTGTGTGTGTGTGTGTGTGTGTGTGTGTGTGTGTGTGTGTGTGTGTGTGTGTATGTGTGTGTATGTGTGTGTGTGTGTGTGTGTGTGTTGGGGGTGAAGAGGTTACTCCAACCATTGGCCGTATAGCGATGCGTGACCTTAGATATTAGAGGTTAAATCCAAGGGAATCCAGGGCCCCCCTGTCCTCCATGGCAAGTGTTTGGTGGAGGCATCGAATGAGAAGTCTGAAGTTGTTAGGTCCCGCCGAGGTTAACCTTTGTAGAACAAGGCTGCTTTCTCCCAGTTGTCTTTGTCGTGCTGATGAGCTCTGAGAAGCAGCCTCAGCACTAGTTCTCTGCATGATAAGAGGGGAAACAACCAACCCTTTGTGGTCACACATGAAAAATCTGTTGCTTGTCTTTTTGCCTTTGTTGTTATTTCGCTGTGAACTGAATGCACAGCTATTTTCCAAAGGACAGACTGTTGAAAGAAAGATGACATGTAAGTTGCAGTTGGACCTTGTTATATTCCATAAACGATTGTTGTGTTTGAACTAACGTTGGCAGCGTACAGAAGCAGAACGATGACAGAGGAAACAATGAAATGCCTAAGTCCCTCTGGAGTTTGCCGGGGGGATATAGTGTATTTCAAGTAATAATTGTTGTGAGAACTGTACAGTCATCTAGGGAGAAAATGGCTGCATCTGAGGTAAATGGATATGGATATGGCAGATGGTGAAGAGTACGTTCTCCATTTGTTGTGTGGCTAAATGGAAAGAACATGACAATAGAAATGACCCTAACCCATTGAAAATTAATGAATGAAAATGAAATCAGCAAAGCTCCTGCTTTGAACATAAAGAATTAAAATGGATCTTGATGTCAGTAAAGTCAAGACTACTGGATTTGACATTTACATGTGGATATTACTGTCTGGTTTTCCTGTTAATATGCCGTCAGTAATCCTTGTGTACCTGCTTTTTAACTTTCTGGTATTGAGTGCATCACAAGGAGAAGTGATTTTTTTTTCTTCTTAGCCTGGAGCATTATGCTTAGTTGAAGCCGCAGTCTGTCATCTTGCGATTTATCACACATAGAACTAATGGGTAGCTGTCACAATTACACCACTTTATTGGACATGAAGGCTGGGCACTGCATTCTCTCACTCTTCCTCCCTCTCCCGCAGTCTTCCTCCCTCCATCTCTCTCTCTCTCCCTCTCACACACACACACGCATGCACACACACACACACTACCCCCACTCATCTTTTCAAATGTTGTCAAGACAGACTTTGTGTGATGAGTTGAGGACAGTGCAGAAATAGAAGACATGTGGTGTTACCAAGTGACCAACTGATTGTTACATAGCGGTTTTTCTTTGTGGATAGTCACCACTTTCCTCTTTAGTACTGCTGATAGGAACCTATCAAATTTGGATTTTGTTTCCATAATATAATCTACTGCATCTTTACACTGGATATTTAGAGAGTGAAGTTTAAGTGAAAGTTTATTATTATATCATTATCTATTATAATTTAATGAAAGTCCGGGGCACTAATAAAACATTTGAAAAGCAAAGGTCATTCTAAATAATTAAGCCTGCACATTTTAATGGAGTGTAGTCCCCAGCCAATTTCACCTTGGTGTTGTTAGCTCTAATTTAAACATAACTCAAGAACTTAACTTTTTCTGTATTGGTGCTGTTGTGCAACTGCAGTATGCTAAAACCCTAAAACAACCAAAGATTCAATTTTTTTTGTAGTATTAAGCATTATATCCTGTGGGTGGATATATTAGATGTGTCTGCACACACTCTGTTATTCTAGAGCATTGCCATGTTGATGGTTTCCTCTAAAACTTCAGATCCATTTTTCAAAGAAGTGGAATCTTACACCTGTTTGGTGCTCTGAAAGTCAGAATCACTCAAAGTGAGTATTTGAGGAGTGGGGTTAGGGCTGGAATTATGCATTTGAGCCCCCATACATAAGGTAGTGTTTCTTCTCCTGGGCACACAGCAACAGACTCCCCTTTGTGCCTGATTTTTCATAGGAAGCATGTAGGACATTTTTAAGATGACTCTCATTGCTGCTAATGACAGTCTGTAGGTGTGGTACTCATTATCCAAACATCCTCTACTTTGATATAGTGTTGTCTACTCTATGCTGCAGCAGAGCAGTAGCCTGTTCAAGGTTTTCATAAAAACTGGTATCCTCCTCACATGATTTCAATAGCTTCAGAATATTTCAAAGGGCAGAAACTTCATCCTCAGTGTAAAATGTGAGATAGCTGAAGTCTACTCCCCCACTTCATGCATTAATCCTGCATCTCTTTTACATTAATAATGCAAACTGTCCTTCTGTGTACACTGTGTGACACAGAACAGCACATTTAGTGTATTTTGGAGTAAAATGTCTCACCATTTGTCACTCTTTTGTCTTATCTTGATTTAATTTGTGAAAGACGTTAAAAACATGTTAGAGGTTGTTCAAGAGATGTTACGTCTTCATTGTCTGCAGCTGTGGCGCTCTCTACCAGCTATTTGTTGGTCTAGTTGCCTGATTTCTGTAGGTGACACATTAAAACCAGCAATTCACGAGGTAGCGTCCACTCTGGGTATGTTTATGGTGTGTAAAGATAATGGCAAAAAAATAAAATAAAATAAATATTAACTTCTTTGATTGTTTAACATTTGACCTCAGATGCAGAGTAAGCCAAAACTCTGAGATAAACCCAAGACCTTATTCTTTTTTGGCCAAGTCATATCATATTATCAAATTTGATCCTTCTCAGTGGATGTGTTAGACGTTAAGTTTTCACAATCGATGCTAGGTAATTAGGTATTTAGTCCTATGTTGTCATTAGCTGGCTTTGATTCTTTTTCACACATTAGAGCAGGTTTGCATCTGGTAAAGCATGCTGAAACCTTTTACTGACAGTATCTCATTCCCACTTTTAAACTTTGTTTTGGTCCAGTCATAGCAGGGGCAGCTATCTCTAAAGAGCCATTAGATCAGATAGTTCCCTTGCATGGCGGTTAACAGCCACATATAATACAAGGCACATAAATATAATACACTTTACAGGGCCTGGTGCACTGTTCTCTTTGCTTCTTAAATTATATTATAAATATATGCTGAGATGATAAAGTTCCCAGGCAAGTATCTCCAAGAGTGTTTCCAGAAAACTAGAATATAGATGGTGTAAGTCTATCCTGAGGATCATTATAAGGGCCGTTCTGGGCATATTGTGATGGATCAGGACCGGCTAAAATAAATCCGATCATATGTTGATTCTTTCTTTGCTGTACTCCACTATGTTTTTGTCCACTTCAGCCTGCTAATGCTGCAAATGCTCTTCACATCTTGGCTCTACAGTGTGGGCATTTCACTGCGTATGTCAGTGAAATTTCAAGTGTACAAATATTAAAACAAATTGGAGTTCTTACACTGGGGCTGGAAGATATATGGCTTCACTAAATTATGATGTTAACAAATCTATTATCGAATCTGAAATCCCTCTTCTGTCATTCTTGTGAGCAAAGAACAGCGTATAAAACATTCACATAGCAGCCTATTTAGCTTTTACCAGCTAAAGTGACAAATGTTTCCAGTGGCTTGTCATATCATCTGTCACTAATTAATGTTAAATCTGGAGGTAACTTGACAACGTGCCAAAATTAAACTTGTCTGTTGTCTGATTTGTCTGCCATGTGCAACTGATGACTGTATCAGCCAGAGGTAATTTTGTGAGGGGAAGAAACTCCACACTGTAATATCACTGTAGATCACAAGTGGACTGAGTGTTTCTTTAACTCCAACAACTGAGTGATATTGAGTGATTCCTCTTCTCTCTAGCTCATCACTTCCCATTGATTTCAGGCGTCACATTCTTCCTGTTAAAATTTAATTTGTGTTATATCCATACTTGAAACTGAAAAATAATGCATGCATAATGTAAGCTATACATGTTAAGTTAATGTGCCAGATTATCAAGTCTGTATATTTTCTGCAGCTATGTATTAAATATAATTATTTTCTGAATTGCACTTATTGAAGAATGTTACAGACAGAATGAAGAGCTGTGGTTCAACACAAAATTTGGTTGCACCCTAAAATTATATGCCATATCACTTAAACGCACTTACAGTACTTTGTCCTTTCTTTCATAACTTTCACCATCACAGTTGCTACTGGAAATGCACAATTTCTCTCTAAAACAGGATCAAATGATCAAATCATCACCAGAGCTTAAATCCATTGTTACGTCAGACATTGTGAGACAGAGGTCTTAAAATGTCAAAATGAAGACGTGTGGTGGCAAATTAAATGAATGGAGGACGTCCAAACCCTAAAAAACACATTAACATTAAATGTCAAAGGAAGCGTAATCAAACAATTTGTCCTAATAGAGCAGATTTGGCTTTACACACTTTGAAAACCTTTATGTTTGATTGTCCATGACGCACTAAAAAAAACTCTCCACTGATGGAGAAATTGAGAAATTGAGGCTGACCATTTCAAACTGCTTCCAACTACTGCTCACAGACTGACTCTGCCCAGCTGTCGGGTCAATGTGTTTTAAACCACTAGAATTAAATGCACTGCAGCAAATTGCCCCACTCATGTTGTTGTGTGTATACTGTGGCCTGCTGAAGCTAGGGACAGCAGATAAAAAAAGCCTTTAATTTGATGACTGAACTTCAGCTCATGTTGAACTTGAGAAAGTGACGGGAATAATAAGATGTCCTCACAGTGTTTGAAGGTCATGTTATGAGGGCGATTTAGCTGACAGGCATCACACTCCTTGTAGCTATCATACTAACAAAGTGGCATCTTGTATTTTCTGCATCTTGGAATCCTCCCATCAGAACAGCCTCCCTAGTGGCATTTCATCATGACCAGGATAATCTTATGCAAGATAGTGAAACTGCAGTCAATTTGCAGGTAATTAAACCCTAGTGATTTACAGTTGGAAAAGCAACATATACCGTAAGGCTGCAGTCAATATGACTGAGTAGTGTTTTTATATGATAAGGCTACAGCATCTTAAGGACCATGTTTACAATTGATTAAAGGCAATGCAGGCATACGCATATCTAATACAGTATAAGTATTTCTAGGGGAGTGTCGGCACCTTTTCCAGTAATTGGTGGGTTTAATAATCTGCCAGCATTTCTTTGCATTCAGCACTACTGTGCATAGTGTTAGCTGGCCACATAACTGTGTGATTTCATCTTTTGCAACACTGACAAAGTTGTAGTTCATAGCTGGAATAGCAAGTCTTCTAATTAAGCACATTGATGTGGTAAAATACACATGTTGGCAGCTCATTACCAAATGCTGGACAATAACATTTCAGCATTGTACAGTGTAGGGAATCTGACCTTTTGCTATTTCTAATTTGATAAGTAACCCTTATACAAATATTCAATCGATTATTTGAACTCTATTTTGGGATCAGCTGCACATCATTAAAAACAGAATCTTATGAATGTTCATTAATTTTATATCGCTTGGTTAACATGCTGTAATATAACTGCCCCCATTTAATCTAAAACTCATTTAAATGTTTGTGACAGTGGTTACAGCAGGTGGATAAACAACATGCAATTTTTATACAGTCATAATACATTAATGATCGCGGATATATTTGGTTCGTTGCATTGCAGATGAAGCTACATTGCTTTTGAGAGGGATGCTTTCAGCAGGTCAAAGTAGGCCTCATGAAAATATGCCTGTGTTGTTTATTTCAGGAATGACTTTGGGAGGCCTTCTTATATTCTACTATTAACAGTATTATAGACCATTTTTATGGTTTCACTTCACAGTGTTTCACTTCAATGCTGAATTCCTGTCAGATCTTATGTTAATTTGTTACTATGAGTTAAAGTGGTGATGGGTGTTACAGAGGCATTTTTAAAAGATAGACATTAGAGCTACATTAAAGGGAAGGTGCAGGACATTTAGAAGACTTACTGTATCATACTCCTCACTGATTAAGACCCTTCATGACACATTAAAACATTTTCAGATCAGAGTTTTTTTCTTGAATCAAGTTGGCACAAACTTCCTGTCCGTATTTGTTGCATTATCTTCCAAAGTCCACATGAAGACCAGTGAAAGTTTAGTTTAGTTGAAGTACTTCAAAGGATATGTATGTAGCCATATTTAAAGGCATTATTTTGGGGGGGGGGGGGGCAACATCCTCAGTTTTTCCTTCTTACCCAAAGTCAGACAGTCATGCATGTCATCAAATGTGTCAATCAGTAGATAAACTAGTAAACTTAGACATTTGAGGGATTACATAGGGGCATCTGCAACTTTACAAGCTCAACGAGAAGGGAAAGCAGTAAAACCTCCCAAACTGATCAGTTTAAAGCCAGCAAGGCTGCTTGATTACAAAAAGGAGCTTTGTGAACATGATACAGTATGCACAGCATCATGTAATAGTATAATGTGCCTTTATTCATCAAGATGGCTCTGGAAACGTTTATTTGAGCAAGAGAGTGATGAAATAATTTTGCGGCCTGTATTCTGTCTCTCACTAATCTAAGTAATCATATAGCGTCTAAGGAAGGAAACTATCCCCCTTTGATTATGTCCACATGTGTGTCACTTCATGTCAAACGCCTGCTTTACAACTGCTTGTGTTTGACAAGAGACGAGTGACACAGGAAGAGTTTTTTCTGTGCTGTGAAGGTCCCGGGCCAAACATTTGACTGAAAACTGGCTCAAACTAGCTGGCAGCACTCTGAGACAACAGGGCCTACTTTTTTTGTTGTATCCAATCAGACACCAGGGTGACATCCATAACATGACATCATGAGTGAGTCTCATTTTATTTCATTGAGTAAGAAGATTTTTCAATCACTGTTCTTTGCTTTTTCAAGTCTTTTGAAATTGACTCCAGCTTCCCCAGTTGTGCAGGTTATTAAATCAAATGGGAGTAAACGCATTTTCTTTGTTCCTGCAGAAAAGTGGCATATTTTTTGAAACCAGCTGCACACCTGCACCGTTTTTAGGGGCTAGGGGAGTCCTTAAAAGGAGTTGTCAATATATTTTGCAAGTGTTAGGCAGCAAAGTGGAGTGATAGCTCTCAAGGGGGCTGACCTTAAGCTGTTATTCTATTAATATTAATAAAGCCCACTAGCCTGCCTGGAAGGAAGCTAACTGTTTGCTTGTGTCACCGACTGTGCTTCGGTGTGACAAGTTGTGAAAAGAGTGATGAGATGACAAAGAGGTGGTAAGATGACATTTAGTGACAGGCTTCATCTTTCAAATATGAAATGCCACCATTAAAAACAGAAGTTGATTCTGCTGACCTCTCCCTTAAAAAATGGTGACACAGTAAACAATACAACACAGTTCTGTTGTTTGTTTGTTTATTCATTTATTTTTCAGTTGCTACCATCACACAAAAATAAATCACATACATTATTAAATGTAATTGCCAAAGCATTGATTAACCAATCAATTTCGGGTAGATTTAGAGACAGCTTTGAAGAAATGTAAGATTATACACATGTAAGACAGTTATCCTCTTTGATTTAATATCATAATCTGAGCAACTTCACTCAGTACTGACATGAGGGCTGAAAATGTTTTCTAAATTTAATTGCTAATAAATTACAAACATACAGTATGTAATCTGATTATTTTCAGATTAGCTTGCCTCTGAAGTCCAGTCCATGGGGCATTTAGATAAATTAACAGAACAATGTCAGCAAAACCAGCATTAGCCATTGTGTGGAAAATCATAATAATGAATTTAATTTCACAGTGTAATTGCCTTATTCATTTCAAGCACATGTTTTAGCAATTTGACAAGTAACCTTGTGTATGACCTATTTTCACAGAAGTGTCTGCAATCTGGTAATTGTGGTTTTTACTTTTCTTGCAATCAGAGCACTTTAATCTCACAGTGGCCTGTTTATCTACATGGCTGCTTCGCTGGAAGACTAATGGAACCAGCAATGTAGACAGGCATAGAGGGTTTTGGCTGCTGTTGACACTGCTCTGCCAAGATGCACTTGTTGTATGCAACAAAGCTAAGCAGCAACACAGCGCTTTGGCAATCTAATAGGCGTACAGCTTTTGCTTTGTTTCTATTTCTTTCATGATCTGCACAACAGCAGATATTGTTGTGAGAGCTGAAAACAACTAATTCAAAAAACCATCCATGAAAGCTGTATTTGAGTGCCATTAAAATGAAACTTGTGAGTATTCAAAAATTGTTGTAACTGCAACATTTTTTGATAGTAGATTAATTGTTTTGTTATTTTTTTACTTATTTTTTCAAGCAAAAAATAACCTAACAACTGCAATTATATATATATTTATATATATATATACAAACATATTTTTTCATAAACACTGAAACAGCAAACTTCACTGGGAATTTAATAATCATAAATAACTATAATTAAAAACAACAACAAAAAACACATATTTACATAGGTATTAAACTTGATTAAGAAAAAGGATCAGATAGACATAAAATGCCGCAATAACAGCATAAATACTGATACCAATATATCTGTAATAGATCAATATTGGTCGATAATATCTAATGAAGAACCACATTGGGGTCTGAGAGCTTGTGTCTTGTATCATTAGAATAATCAACAGATGAATCGATTAAGTAGGCTGAGGTACAGATGTGTACAGTAAATGTAGGCTTTCTGCAAAACAATTTATTGGCTTTACATGCTGAATATAACTTTGAGGCTTTTGAACAACGTTGGTGTTGTTGTCTTCCTTGTACTGACTCTGATCTATCCTAACAATCCGCAGCCCAGCTCTGGGTATTGACAATAGATAATTTAGCTCAAAATGTACCAAACATAATTGAAAAGCCATCAGTGGAACAGAGATGTGAAGATTAGTTACAATATGCATAATATATCCTATTTAGTTATTGTCATTTTAATATGGACATTTCAGTGTTTATCAGTCCTTTGCGTGTTGAAAATGGTGGTAGGCAGTCATTTGTAGTACAGACCCATTTAGATTGTTGTTCAGAGCAAAAGGTGTCATTAGATGTGAATAGTAGGCTGTATCTCTCACCGGTACAGTACTTAGTAACAAAGCTATTTTAGTATCATCCATTATCACTAATGTGAAGAAGAAGTAGTCCTCCATAAAGATTCTTGCTCAGTTGTGTTTTCTTCATTGTGTTGGCAGGATACATTAAGTTTCATTTGATGGCTATACATTTTTAGAGAATTAATTACATTCTCAGCATTTACCATCTAACTTACAGAACAGTGTGCCATAAGGTTATCCGTGGAGCTGATTTTGCCCCAGATATTGTAAGAAATTGTCAGAGAATTTCACTCTACAGTCATCTTCACATTCGTTTTCTTTTCTTTTTCACATTTTCATCTAACATTAAAGCTAGTGAACCAAATGAAGATGTCTTGTCTATTGGTCTACAAAGGTCTGGTGAGGTTTTCACCCAGTGTTTCCACTATAAATAGTGTGTGAACAATGATTTAGCTGCCCTTATCCAAAGATTAAACAGTAGCATTTGCAGACATGACTTCAATATGGCAACCATTATGCAAAAGCCTTGTTCTCTCGGCTCATGGTAACCAAAGAAGTTGTATAAATGGCATTTCACACCAGTGAGGAGGTAATTCATGTGTGGTAAGGTGTAAAATTGAGCAGCTTTGATGTTAAGTGGTTTATTTAAGATTCAAGATGAGGGTGTTAATTAGTCTACAAAAATCTTTTTGATTCTAGGATTTTTTTCCCTTATGATCCCTCCAGCCTGACATCAGGTTGCTATATTTCATATCAAAGAAAACCGATAAGGACAATTCTATAGCTCATAAATGCAAGGTTACATACATATATGCATTTTTATTTACATAACAATCACAAGTGTTTTTTATGCTCCTTTAATTTATTCCACTTGTTTGTTCAGGAATTCATTTGCTAATGTTGCCTGGATGTAGCAGATCGTTCTTTGTAACTTGCACACAGTAGCTACAGATTTGTTGCCTTTCAGCAAAATCCACCATTTTGAAAGAAAAATATTGCACCCTCATGATTCATGTAGATGGGTTCTGATGTGTGAGCTGTTGATGAAGGGATCTACTGTCAAAAATGTGGCATACTCACAGTACAGACTGTATCATCAGAGTAGCTCAGTGAGTGGTAAAATTCAGCCAGACTATTTGTGGTCTTTTTGTGGTTGGTGGAAAACCTTTCTTTGTGAATCATGACAGCTAAATACACAGCAGGTCGAGATGTGATATGTAAGAGCTCTGGGAATATTTACCTTGACAAATTGTCTGGGCAGGCAATTTGAAATGTACCACAAAGAAGTACATACAATACATATGGTACATACATAGAGAGGCATAACAATCTCTAAAGTTCCATGTAACTATGCCAGCCCTGGCTATTATATCGAAAAGAAAGGCTTGTGTATTAACTATAGCATATAATTATAATTATATTATGTAATACAGTGTTTTATCCTCAAGTACACTCACGGTAGAACCTGCTTTACTGAGTTAGCCAAGATGGAGATAGAGATGTTTTTTCACAGTATTTAGAGAGGATGCTCTGCACAATATCAACCCAACTCCTGGGTGGCACACATACAGCACGTAGGACACAGACGCCATTTATATCTGCATAGCAAAGCAGCTAATAAGGAAAAATATGGCCACATTGAACCTGAAGCCCATTTTCTAGTGTACCTTTCCTCCTTTCTAAAAAGTCCTATTGATCCTCTAATAGCAGATATTCATCTGGCTGGGCACTGGTACTGTATCAGGCACTGCGGACACAGCACTGCAATTTTCACAAAAAAGGCAGGAGACTGCTTACTTTAGTGATTTGTTGGATGTTACATTTATCCAAATAACAAAAAGTCCTTGGACTAGTTCCTGTAACCACTGCAATTGTAGTTGCATTGTTTCTTGTATTCATTTCTTGAAATACTTAAACAGATCTGCTGTCAAAGAAGTGCTAACAAAATCCAAATATAGATGCTTCCATCGAACAAGGAATCAGCAGTGAGTCTCTAACTCTGGAAGTTAACACATTCTATAACAGCTTCACCCTATCAACTTTTCAGCGGTTCTCCAGAGGAGGACTTACATTTAATCATTAACACCTTAACAATATGTCATGACAGCAACAGCAAGGTGAAGGGTAGAACTCAGAAAATAGTAATGCTGTCTGTAAGATGAAAGTAACAACTGCAAATGTAAAACAAAACTTCAAAGAGCAGCGACTCACACATAAAAACATGAGCAAAAAAAATCTACAGAAAGCTGAATACAGTCGTTGGACCACACGTGTTGAAGCTCGCCTCGCTGTGCCAATCAATTCCCCATGACGTCCCCAGAGTTTGGTTGATGGCAGAAACCCATCATGACTTGGCCTTTATCCAAAACAGCACCGTTGTGTAAGTAAGTGTGGTCACACCCTGCTGTGAGCATGCAGTGCAAATAGCAAATAGAAGTTAGTGCAGCGCTGAAGTGTGCAATATTGTGCCGATGGAAAAACAACATTTCAATTGTATATCAACTTAGCAGCCACTTTTCTATTTTCAGCTTCTACGTTGTGATGTATGCACAGTGAGCAATAGTGAGGAAGAGACATCAGCAGAGCCAGACAGTCAAAATTGAGAGGCTCTCCTTTTGTTCATGGGGCAATGGATCTATATAACTGCATTGCATTATGCTCTATTAAAAAGTTAAAATACAGCATTTCTAATGAATACTTCCCAGGAAATACTTTAACATATTGTTGCATCTTCTCGCTGTAGTGATAAGAAAAACAACACAATATGTCCAGAGCTGTTGTTATTTGAACATGTTTATTAGTTTTCAAGTGCTTTTCTTGTCAAATACTAGCAAGCAGCAATTAGTCACTAACATTGTTGCTATCACTGCATTAAGTCACCACAGATGCACTATTATTTATTTGTTAGCAAGCAGAAATACAAGATCAATATTGTGTACTGTTCAACAATAGAATTTGCATAATTTGAAATACAATCAGCCACTGTTGCCAAACAGATGAGTGCCTCCAATATGGTCGCCAGAATGTATCACCTAAAAGAAGCGGTTCAAGACCTATGGAAATGATGAATGTCTGAAACCCATAATGCTCTCTCACTTTAGTTTAATGTAATGGCATGTTGTTGTACAATCTTATTAATGTTTTAGCAGATAACTGGCCTGTTTTCCTTTTGCTTTCCACTGTTAATATGGACTTTTCTCCTGCATAAACACCCAGAGTACAGTTAAATACAGTGATTCCACAGCTATTTGAATCTCTTTAAATTATTCAGACTTATTTGGAGAAGATTTGGTATTTGTATTCATTGAACCTCATTGCCTAAACATATTGAGAAATGTTTACATTATAACAATTTTTCCGGCTTGGTGTAATGTGCATTTTATGCGTGCATTGGTCTGTGTGCATGTGTGTTTGTGAGACCATGAGAAACTGAGAAAAGGCAGCTTATAAACTGTGTCTAATTTGCACCTCAGCGCCTTGACTGTAAGACATGACAGAGCTTGAGCACGAGGCAATTCAAACAGGCCCAAGGGTCTTAACCAACATTTTTTTATTTGGTGAAATTGAATAAAAACACTGTTACTGACAATCAATGTTGTTGTTTTTTTTACCCTCTTATTTTTTTCGGTGACTGCATCTAAATTGGCAGCTTTAAGAAAGCCCAGGGTGCTGACATATTATTTATTTCAAGATGAGCCTCCTTTTGGTACTGTAACAATCGCCTAATTTCAGCATCTTGCTGCATGTTTTATTGGGGAAAAAGCCTTAATATTACAAATACAAAATATTGGTTTAGAGAATAGATTTGCAGAACATGACATTTTGAGAAATGTGCAAACATGTCCGTCTGTTTTCAGTGGTCAACGTATTTTTCAGTGTGTAGTATCTTACTGAGCACCCAGGTGTTCCAATGCATTGAGGTGATAGAAGTTTTACTGTCAGTGGAGTAAAGCTTCCACCAACTGCTTAAATGCTATTTTGTTGTCTGTGATATTCAGGTGCAATAGTTGGCATATTCACAGCCTTTGCATAGGTTGGAATTTACTATTGGAAAGTCTATTTTAGTATAACGCAAGTAAGTAAGCAGTACATAAGTGAGTTTAATGCTTAAAAAGAGATATTGTCTTCTGTAACTTCATCAATCAGTCAGTGACTCACTCTGTCATGAACATTAACATCCAGCGTGAAAGACGTGAAGAAATCCTTTATGATTTCATTCTCAGGTGAAGTGTTAAGCTTTGGTGGACATCAGCTCCTGGATATTTCATATCTAATCTGACATCTTTTATATTTATAGACATAGTCTATATACTGTATAAACAGTATGTTGAATACTTTGATTAATTAAATGACCTTTGGGCAGAAAACACTGATAAACTTAGTCCTGCTGCTGCTGAAGGAATTTACGGAGTATAGAAACAGTTTGACGGCACTCTGTATAGACATGTGACCTTTTACACAATAATGCAATGTATTCGTGGATCAAAGAGCATATTCTTAATTTCACAGCCAGCTTGCATTTCTAGATATCTGTACTTTGCTGCTGTTTCATATGTAGTACATGTTCACTGTTGAATAAGTAATGGCGTTGCCACAGCACACATGCATTAACAATGTAGATCAACAGGGCTGCTCAATGCACTTCAAACCCACTCACTCGCCCAAGTGCCTTCACAGCCTTTCCCAATCCGAAGCCTCTGCTTGGCAAAGTATTTTTATGTAAAAGTACATGCATCTATCAGCGTAAATCATAAAGTAGCACTGCAAAATATAAGTGCCCCCAGTCCCCTGTTGCTCTGATAAAAAGAGATGGCAGATCAGGAGACAGGAGATCATGAGTGTGCTGTGTGTGCAATTTATTCATGACCGTTATTGATCAATATGAATGTTTATGTGCAGCTTTTTTTTTTACAGTTACATGTTGCTGCCACATGTTTTTTTTTACCAACCTATAATATCAATTAGCACAGCTTTAATCTGTGTTATGTTTGGTAATCTGTCTGTTTCACCTGATGACTTCATGCCTCACTGGTGACACCAATTATTCATATGCTCTAGTGTAACATACTGGATACTGTGTGATGAAGTCTCTTGATCTCAGTTGACGCCCTTCTTGCATCATTTTTTATATTGAATCTATTGTTAAAGTCCCTCCATTTTTAGGTGCTGTCGGTCGGAGGGTTTTCTAGCAGCTTTCAGAAGCTGTCTGCACCCAGAACCTGTCCAATAGAAACTGATTTGAAAAGTATGTTGTCAAAATGTCACATTGTAGGTAGAAGTGTAAACAGTAGCCCTAGTTGTCTATGCAACTCCCTTGAAATCACTACTTTACTTAGGATCACTTTTAGGTTGGGAAAGTAAATGACTGTTTCTTCAATGTTGTCACTTACTTTCGGAATATATGAAAAAAAGAACAGTTTTAATCAGGAGGAAAGGAGCTCTTGCACATCTATGTCTTTCCTTCCTGCCCACTGTGCCACCCACACACTGCCTCATGTCTCTATTGCTCAGCTTCTCATTGTTCAATGCAGTGTTGTGTAAAATGAACAACTTGGTGGAAATAGGCTCATTTTAAAACAGGGATTTGACATTCCTCTCTTTTTTTTCCTGTGGCTTATAACTGTTCCGTTTGGATAGTACAGTAATAAGAAGCAAACATGGAAGTTATTAGTTATTGTGTACGAGCCAACTGGTCCGGTAGCAAATGTGCTAGATCACTATAAGAATAGTGATGATAGCAATGACTCTGATGTATGCTCATGATCATCAAGGAAAAAAAGCGTCATGGTAATCATTTTGTGGTGACATGTCACACACATATAATGAATAATTCTGTTAGTCCGATTTCATCCACTGCCAGTATGCCTTTTCACTTTAAATGTAAAACAGGTGTCAAATAATATACTGTTTTACTAGTCATCCTATGATTCATTTTCAGCTATGTTTTTTCTATCACTTATTTATATTAAAATATCTTGCTGTGACCTCTTCCTGGCAGATATGAGTACTTTAAATCAGGGTCTAAAGATGAGGGCACAAATTTGTATTTTAATGTATAATTTCTCTGTGAATCGATTAATTAATTGGAAGGGTTGAGCGGCTCATTGATTGGTTGCTTCCGTTTTTCCACAGCACCCAAGGTCAGCATATTCCAGAGGACTTACAAATGTGGCTTACCTCCAGAAACAATAAAGACCAGATGGTGCTAAGACATGTACATTTCTGAAAAGACATGCTGTTCAAATAGAGCAAATACTATTCTGAAGACTGTGGTGCTGAAATCAGTGCTAATAAAATGTATGTAAGTGGAAAAGAGTGTGAGGCAGGAGAATCTACGAAAAGCCTTAGCTAGGAGCACTGGTACAATTCAAAACCATTAGTTACAAGTAATTTCTTTCCATGTTTTCAGCATTCAAAGCTAGCACCTTAATAGCTGCAAGTAGAGCTTTGTGTGTGCCTGGAACATTTTTGTGTGAGCCTGGACACAAGCAGAAACCATTGAAGGAGCTTATGTGATTTAGATCATGACTGGTAAGGCTGCTTACTGATGTGCTGAGTTAGAAGAATATCATGGTAAAGGAAACTGCTGCGCTATAGTACACAGCTTGACCCATAGCAGGGATTATTTATTGCTGTCAGCTGAAAAGCTCATAGCTCCTGTTTTAGTGATTTACTTTTATCTGTTAGCGTCAGTTCAAGGATTGCATGTTGCTCTCTGGGTTGAGAACAATTTATGTCAATGAAAGTTTTTCAGTATCTAAGTTGTTATAAATCTAACTATGTCTAACTAATTAGGGCTGTTCACAACAAAAGAGAAAACTCAGATTAATAGGAATAGGGTATCATAGGTGAGCAGCTCAGGCACAAAAAGAAGCATTTAAAGACAATGAGCTGCTTCTGTTAAAGCTACAGCTTATAAAACTAAAGCACTGAGATTTTTCATCTAAAATATTACACATTATACATCAACAGAACTGCTTGAAAAGAGCTTAAAATATATTTCTACTCAAAAGCCACATTAACCAGAGCTCATTCTAACACATGGCCCTGGAAATGCCTGGGTGTGGTTTGGCAGTGTGTGTTTGTCTTAGCAGAGGTTATGGTTAAATTAAGCATGGGAAAGAAGCAACCAATCATTTTGAATGCAATGGGGTTGAGAAGAATATAAAAGTTGTTTTGTGGGATTGGGATTGTGCTCAACACCCACAAGCAAACACATGTACTGCACTGTTTATTCACTACATAAAGAGTATACTTCGTAATTAAAGCGACACACCAATCTTCATTATGAGGATTTTTTTTTTCTCAAGACTGTGATATCTCTCAAAATTTGATTCTTACACTTAAGCCGCTACAATATTTCCCTCACTCTGGCACATATTAATGTTTCCTCATAAAGTGGCAAGATAGCAGATCGCACTTTATTTTTAACATAATTTATTTATGCTGCTGAGACGTAGGGAGTATCTATCTTATTCTTTGGGTAGCTGTTGTTGTGCGTGGTGTGTGTCTGATTGATGATCTGCTTGAGTTCATCTCCTCAATCTGGATCTGTGAACATGATTTTCATCTGTTTTCTTGTGTTGAAGGTTAAAGAGCAAAACGACCCAGCAAAACAAAAGATTATTAGCATTATTCAACTTAATTAGGGTGGCTTAGAGCGTGTCAAATGACTGGTGCATGTCTGGTGGTGGTCGCTGTTGAAACTGTCATGAGTAACAGTAAGACGATCCAGAAAAGATTTTGCATGCAGTACTGAGCACATTTACATAAAACATTCAGCCTTTAAAAAATTGGATTTCCTCCCTGATTAGAATTCCTTTGTCTAACACCTTTCTAGTATACACACACTTGGGATGTTTTTGTATGTTGTTTAAATTCTAGCATAACTTAAAGGTTAGGCTGTGTTTTTTCTGTGTTTTTCTTGTCATGTACAGACCCAAACCAATGATGTGTTGAACCTACTTACAAGTGTTGTTTATACTGATTAGCCACAGTGTATCTTATTCCTCTGTGACGTAGACCTACATTATTGTCCAAAACCTGTTAAAAACCCATCAGTGGAACACACTGTTGCCCTAGGTGACATTTTCCTTCACCACGATGGCTTTGGTCACAGTAGTTTGTTTGGAAACGGCCCTGAAGACTGATGACAGCGATCACGTTTTCAATCTCCAGAGAGTAGTGTTGTGTAAGGCAGAGGCCAATGTGTGGGAACAAGGTTCAGTTTATTGTACTTCGCTAGCTTGTTGGTACATATCAACAACCAAGCTGTTGAGTTAAACAGACGGCTAGATGTCTTTTCTTGGATGTGCAGCTGCTCCAACAGTAAATTCATTAACTCATAAATCTCTATCAAATGTTTATGTATCAATCATGTTGTGAGTGGTATGCCGACAAAGGACCGACCAGGGACCTCTCAAGATGAAACAATGCGCCTACGCAGTGCCGATAGCGAGCTGCCACCCTGCTGATTTCTTGCTAGCTTGGTATGAGCGTTATGTGTTTCTGATTTTTATTAAAGGTTGCATTTCTTGTCACTTCCTGTTTGGTTTATTTGGCTATGCTTAACAGTCTGTCGCAGTCAGACTGTGGAGGTCAGAAGTGGTACATTGTTGTAATTTTTCCCTAAAGCCATAACCATTTTGAAATCAATTGTTTTTAGACTGAATAACATCCACATTCAAACGGACTTATCTCCTGGATGATTAATGACAACCCTGATTAACCCAAGTCTGTCTGCTTGCACTGTCAGTGTAAATGTGTTCCCCTCTGCCACGGCACTAAAGCACTTGAGAGCGTGACACATAAATCAGCTGCCAGATTTGTCTATAAAGTTGGCAATCTGACTACTAGTCTTGTATGTGAAAGCCTGTAAATTCATTCACACAAGTGTTTAATGTAAGTAAGGTTATCTAATGCTTTTTGAATTAAGGCAGTGCCAGTTGTAAGTTCTGTCCAGCTGTAATTGTTTTAGTAATAAAATATGTAGCATGCTTTGTATTTACCTCATACCCCAATTCAGGACCACAGGGGGTTTGAGTCTGTCTCTGCATACTTCTTTAGGAAGGAAGCTGAAAGTTAACCCTCTAAATGTAAATTAGACTAATTCAATTGGTTGGCTAATTTTTAAGAAAACAACAGAGGTAAGAGAGAGAACAAGCCCATACTTGGACAAGACCCAAAAGTAATGTTAGGTGAATTCTCATCGGTGGCCTCAGTTCTCGCTGTACTTTTTTTACTCTCAACACAATGCAGAAAACACACTGCATGGATGGAATAGCTTACATTTTTTTCCATGATGCCTCATTGATCTGTGTTTTCCCTCCTAATCTTCTAAGGTAGTAGCAATGAGAGATACTGACGTGTGGCATATCTTAGACATTTCGATGACAGAGTGAGTGTTTCAGTCGGTTTAGCGTGAGACAGCACTGAGGGGGGAAAAAAGAAAGAAAAGAGAAGCGTAAACTCTAGGATTCTCTCCTGCTGTCAAGGAGTGGTAAAACACCCTCCAATGAGGATTTGAAGGAAACCCCTGCTTGTTTCTAAACTTGTTAAACACAGAGATGGTGTTAACATGCTTTGTTCCAGCACCACTGCACAACCCCCACCTCCCCACACACACACACACACACACCCACACCCCTCCTCCACTCCTCCACTCCACCATATCCAAACACTCCCCGTTTTGAAGTTGAGTAAACCTGCAGAGTAGCAGCGGCAGGAGCTTGGCCCTGATTTCAGTGCATTGGAGGAGCCAGGGGGCCCAAGGGACACTCAGGTTACCAGCATCGAATCCTGCAGTATTAGCAGGGCACAGTGAAATAACAGCCTGCCATCTGGAACCTATGCTAAGCCATCCTAGCCTTGCAGCGTTCAATCACACTGACCTCAATTAAGTGGTATTTGTTCAGTATTTTTATTCACTTCTTCCTTTGCCTCCAGATCTTTTTGTCTCATGTAATAATGTATGCCCTAACGCACTGTGTCAGATCCAGAGTGATGGCTAGAGTTTAGGTTTCCTTACCAGGTCTTTTACTCTATATGAGCTTTCCCATTAAACTTTAAGCAAGTCCAGCTCATAAGAGGTTTCAAGAGAGAGCACCTTCAGTGCAGGGGGATAAAGCTTGTCTTTGTCCTGTAGAGAAGTTGCGTGGTATGCCGGGGGTTAAGAGTGGCTGTTTTTTAGTGAGGCTTCATGCTCATGAGTCAGCGTGGTCTTTCTTGACCCCACTTAAAGAGGAGACAATGAACGCACTTGAGCAGGTCTTGCCTCTTTCAAACCTTGATGCTCCACACTTTCTTCAGCTGTGAGGGACATTATTGCTTTGCTTTTGGTCACCAGCCTGCTATGAGACCTGTTTATTGTTAATCTCTAATCCTGCCACATTACACAGAAATGCTGTGCTCTTGATCCGTTTCCTTCTCAGCATTGTAATATGTTTCTTTTTTATAAGCTTCATAACATATGAATCAGAAGGAGGAACATAAGTCACAGTTTTCTTTTCTTGAGACTCGACTTGAATTAAGAGGACTACATCCAATTTTATTTAGACTTAAAACCTGATTAATTGACAGCAAACTGTCATTTAGAATTCATTTAGTGAAGTTAAAAACACATTTATTAAACAGATAATTTAATGGAAATCATTAAAACATTTAGTCTTTTATGTTATCCAGAGCCACTCTTAAGAATCAGGATGTGGGCATATTTTAATGGGTAGATATCGGCTAAAATAACCCAATCAGATGTTCATCTACTCAGCCTTGTTTTGTCTACCTCAGCCTGCTAGCGCTGCAGAGCTGCTCTTGACAGCCAGACTCTACAAAATCGCTAAATATACAGATTCAGTAATTCCTACATTAACAACACAGTTTTCTCACTCTCGCTTTCTTACTAGAAAATATCAGTGTAAAAAAACATTCAAGAAGCAGCCTCTCTTTTTTTAGCAGGCACTGGCCATTGCTTTCGCCCAGTTAATGTGACAAATGTCACCAACAGCGGGTCATATCTGCTGTCGCTAATTAAAGTCGACTCCCTGAGTAACTTGACAACATGCCTAAATTAAACACTGCTGCTGTTAGGTTTGTGTGCTCTCTGAAGCCAGTATCTGTATCTGATAATACTAGAAGAATTTGCGAGGAGAGAAACTCTGCTCTGTAACATGACTGCAGGTCTTCTCTCTAGTTGATCATGTCATTTCTAGTTAGTTAAACTGTCTTTCTGATCATATCAATAATTTAAGATCATCAACTGGATCGTTTTGAGCCAGGATCTGCAGTATTTGGAAAGTACATCACAAAATATAGGCTACACCTATTATTTTAATGTACCAGATACATATTTATTCAGCACTGCATGTCTTCTGATGCTTTGTATATAACTGACACAAAACATTCAGTGCAGTATCGTTTCCACGTTGTAGCTTGGGCGTACACTCTGCAACTGTGTCTTTCAGATATACATCAGTATCAGATACCCATTACCAAATAACTCAGGTGGGGATAGGGGCTGAAAATGCTTGATTGGGACGTCCCTGCTTATTTGCATAATAATTTGGTACTAGAGGTTATTTATTCTGGCTTGATTTTGTTTTCTATATTCATTTAACTTGTGATTTGAACCAAATCAGACAGCAGTGATTAACACTGACTTGATTTTCACCTGCACTCCTCATTCCACATATGAACTTGGTACTCAAGACTGAAGCAAAGTTGGACACCGCTCTGATATGTATTAAAAACATTCTTATACTGGGCACTCAAATTTTGAATGGTCTTCTTGGCTACATTAAGCCTGAAGTTATTGCACTTTCAAAAAAGTCAATTTTAATGGCAGTTCCTCCTCGCTTTACTCGCTGCAAATTGGATGCGGTCTTGAGTGTCAGTCTTTCAGCAATGGTTGGATTCCTTTGTATCATTTGGATCATTTTAAGAGACATGCCCACAGGAGTGCTTCCATCCAGCAGATTTCATCTTTTGATAATGTGGACCCAGTGGGGAAAATTATCCCTTAATCTGGGTCTATTATTGAGACTTCTAAATGGGGAGATTTATTTTTAAAGAATGATTTAAGAAAAGTGTAGTAAACCATGTTCATGAGTCCTGAAAAACACAGATTTTTTTTTTTTAAAGGTGAAAAATTAACAGGTGTCCCTAAAAAACAATAAAACATGCATCACTACGAGAGAGAGAGGAACTGACTGAAAAAAATATATTTAAAAAACTGTAAGGTGTTATCATTCCAAGTTTATAGTTTTATGCTTCTCAGGTTTCATTCTCTCTCTCTTATAAACATTTCATTGTGACCCCAGAGGTCTTGGGTCAGTCAAAATATGTAAAATGTGGAGGAAAGAAAATATGAAGCATGCAGAGAAGAACTGATGCCACTACCCCAATGCCTGGGAGATAATACAAACAGGATTATTGGCAGTGTAGTCAATAAGTGAGAAAATAGCCATCTCAAATTTTTCAATTTTGCTCGCAATGGATGAGTGTTAATTTTGACAATGCCTATCACCTGTGCCATAATCAAAACACGCCCTGCCAAGTGCAAAATAAATGAGAGACTCTATGAACCTCTCTCTAATCAGTGTTTACCTTTTGTGATGAGTGAGCACTGGTCAAAATTTGCTTGGTGCTGTGTGCCACGCTGTCATCATGTCACAGTGCTGGCTGGGAGCCAAAGATGCCAAGAAGATACAGACAGCACGACTGGCATTTTGAATCCTCTACTAAATATCCCCCACTATCAGTGACAGGCATCAATGGGAGAGTATTCTTTTAATGGCCCCATAGGCACGTCTCTGAGGGATTTCCGAAAAAATCCTGCACGCTGTCATTTCATAGTGGTTTCTGTTTTTCAGTTTGAAGCACAAGATATTGTAACTACCCCAACATAAGTGTTAAAAATGTGTAATTCAGTGGAAACAAAAATCAAAACATTCTAACATTAAATAATGTTTTTATTTCTTAACCTGGAAATATATTCTATAGTAAATGGTAAATGGACTGCACTTATATAGTGCCTTTCTAGTCTTTCTACCATTCAAAGTGCTCTACAATACATTCACTCATTCACACACTGATGACAGAGGCTGCCATCCAAGGTGCCAACACGCTCATCAGGATCTAATCTATATCACATTCACACACACACACACACACACACTCACTCACTCACACACCACTGGCGCAGCCATCGGGGGCAATTTGGGGTTTAGTATCTTGCCCAAGGACACTTTGACATACAGATTGGAGGAGCCAGGGATCAAACCACCAATATTTTGATTAGAGGCTCTACCTCCTGAGCTACAGCCACCCTAAAAAGTAGTCTGTGTTCTGCATGAAAACATACCTATATTCAAGTACTTTCACAATAATTCAGCCTATGTTGTTACCATATACCAAACATGAATTACAGCTTTGAAAGCAGTGCAGCTCTGTATCCATTTGGTTAATAGATCCATTACACAGCAACCCAGTCTCACATCAAAATGTGTAATAGCTATGTTGGTCCACAGTGCAGAAAAACCTATTAGTTTCACAATAAAAGCTCTGTTTTTTTGTACTATTATTTTGGCCTGTGTCCACATCACGACTGTCAAGTTTCTGTCTGTGAAAAAAAGGCTGACATTCCTTTATTCTTAGTGGAAAATGCAATATTTACAGTTTTGGCATTATAATGTTTTTTTTTTGGCAATTTATTTTCATAATCATCATTCAGTGGATGTATATGATGTTTAGTTTGTCAGTTATTACAGAGATTTTTTCAGGCTTTCTTTCGTTGCTATGGTGGTTACTATGGATGCTGAGTTGTTTAGTTATCTGAGCTGTTATGTTATTTGAGTTGTTTTATGTAACTGTTTGATGATGTAGAACATGTCAGTAATAATGTAGTTTTAAGAGCACCCACGAATATGAACTTATTTTAATTTTGCTTTCAAACACAGAAATCATGTCATGTGACATGGACACAGGCCAACAATATCACAGGCATCTCACAATTTGAGAGCCGCTATTGTAAAGCTAATATATTTTGCACTGTGGACCAGCCTGGCTATTACACATTTTGATGAGAGACTGGGTTGGCATGGTGTGAGTGGAATGCGACTGCTGTGTGGAGCGCAGGATGACGTGTTAATTCTGACTAATTTATTACCCTGGGTGTCGCTTGGCAAGGAACTCCTGACAGATCCTGTCTCACTGGGATCATCCTCAGCCAGGCTTCCATGGGCATCGCCTGCTTAGCTGTGACTCCAGCATGCGGTGCTCACATCCGCTGATGCAAGTATGATGTAAAACCTTTAGTGCAGGAAAACAACAGCGAGGATGCACACGGTGTGGCATTATATCAGTCTTTGAAGGTAGGAGGCTAAAAGCACACCTGTGGAGAGGGAGAGGGTAATCAGATTTCCCCCCAGTGTTATGGGCACTTGCTGGCTCTCATGGTTTTTATTTATGGAAGTATCCTTTTCTGTCTAGGGCCGGGCCCTGATTAGATCATGGATGCTGATTGTGGCCTTGAGCTGTGGTGATCAATCCTAATTTACTTGGAGAATTAAATTTATATATAGGAGGATGTAGTGCCCTGCCCTGATAGATGAAAGGGCATTCCCCTCTTATGCATCAACAATCAAGATAACAGAGAAAAAAAACACATATCTTGGTTTTCTTTAAATTGTGTGTTTTAATAACACGTAACACGAGGCCTTCTCTGTGGAATAAAAGCTGCATTAAAGACTGATAGGGGATCAGCCGAAAAAAGAAATTGCACAGGCATTTGTGCATAAGGGTTTTTGCAAGCCTCAGCACTGTGTAATGTTTAGCCATTGGGATCAGAGAGTGCAGACCTCGGGTGCCTTAGAGGCAGAGGAAGGGGATTGTGCAGGTCAACACAGCACTGCCAAGCTACCCCGTCAGGCATTTCATGTCATAATCAGTTAGGGGCAAATCAGCATACACCAACTCTCAATGCCCCAGGAATCTCTCAGGAATCTTGCCTGCACAGTAGTAGTGAAAGGATGGCACAATTAATTTCATTCTTCGTGTGTTATGAAAGGGCATACTTAAAAAGAAAAAAAAGTGACGTTGTGATGCTCTGTTTTCAGCTCTAGAAAGCAAGCACTGTGTGTTTACTGTAGGCCACTGCAGCAGCCACGCCTTGAAGACATAGCACCCGTATAGTCGAAGCTGTCATCCAGTCGATGATGAAGCTACAGAGTGATTAGCCCCACCCAGAGGCTGCTGGGATGGGTGATGTGGGAGGTGTGTGGTTGTCAAACCAGGGCCTGCAGAGATGACTCAGTTAGGCACTTAAGAGTATGATCATTACCATGCAGGAACCCTCTGTCTAGCTTTGCTGTGTGTGCTGATTTTTTACTGTTAATATTGAACAGCTGCTGGTTTTATTGTCTCCAGCAACGTAGTTGTGCTTGATGCGTGTTGTGCATTGGGTTATCACATGGTTCTCATGTTCATATCTTCTCAAGCCTGCTATGTTACTTGATTCATTTTAGGATCCATATTATTGCTGCTGTGAGGAAACCTAATTACTCCAGTTTATGTGATTGATTGATGCTTTTACTTGAAAGCAATATAGCACTTCCCAGTGTTTGGTAGTTTACTTCAATCACGATATTCTATATCCTTGGTGTTAATGGGTGGGGGGCAGTGATTGACCATTTTTCTTTGGATTTGTCTATTATTAGTCTTTTTTTGAACAGATGAGCGTTTACTGAAGGTTTAACAAATGCATACAGTAAAGTTAACAGAATTTATAAAATGTACATATTACCAAACATTAATTATGCTCCTTTTTTGATCCAATATCCTATTATTCAATATTATCATATTCATTGTCTATAGAATGCTTTAATTCCTGTACCTTTTTTACTCTAGTATTTTAAATTACTAAGGCAACCAAGGCCAGGCATTTTTTTAAAATATTTACACAGATTACACAGACACACACATTTCATTGTAGGTAAACTCAGTGTTATTTCATATTTAAAGGGCATACAGCAACAAGTGACCTGAAAATCACATAAAATACAAGAACAAACCGCTAACAACTTCCCACCTGACAAAAGATATTGAAAAATGCATAGATGCATGCATGCACATATGGACAATATAACTAATCATGATCCCAAGAAAACAGAGACGTTTTCAGTTTACTTTTTAATGTGGACACAGTGGTGACAAATCTCAGGTCAGGCAGTTTTTTCCAGGGAACAGGGCGTACACCACAATAAGAGGACACCTTGTAAATAAAAGGATTT
Source organism: Scomber scombrus (assembly GCF_963691925.1). Taxonomy (NCBI): domain Eukaryota; kingdom Metazoa; phylum Chordata; class Actinopteri; order Scombriformes; family Scombridae; genus Scomber; species Scomber scombrus. The sequence continues at coordinate 21,657,165 of NC_084974.1, forward strand.
TATGATGCGTTGAGACACATTAAAGCATAAGCACCACAGGTTTTATCCCACTAACCTTCCAGGTGGTTTATAACATATACATTAATATTAACTATAATTACCAGCTATGGTGTAGCCTACAAATCAGTTATGTTTACAATAAGGTTATGTGACCAGTTATTAAGATTGGACAGGTCACTAGTTGAATTAACAAGTTCATCTGCCGTGCAACCTCAAAATGATTCAGAATTTTAAGTGTTGATCAAAAGCAAGATGAGCGTAAAACAATTAGCTCTCAGCAATAGTGGCCCAAGAAATATTCATTAACTGACTGCTAAAATATGTCCAGGTGGCTAGGTCATACATTTAGAAATTTGATAAGCTGTTCCCAGCCCATGTTGCCAAATAGCTGAGGACCTCTACTACAGCTGCCAGAAAGCTCATTACTTCACCTGAACAATGTCTGCAGAATATGTAGCTATTAGACAGAGGAGTGCATCGCTCCACAACACAGCTGGAGAAGTCTTAGGCAGGCTAACTGATCTTAGGGCAGAGCAGAGAGAAAATGGAGAAAGAGTGGGAAAAAGTCAACACACTGTCACTGCATTTGTTCGATTGCCTTCTCTTACCTTCACCACATTGGAACATTAAAGATATTGTTGTTAATTTTTAGTTTTTTAAGTGTTGTGTGCACCACAAATTAAATTCCATATGCCTCCATTGTATTTGGGGTGATGGTAGAAATCTAAAACGCTAACCTGACATTGAAAACACAATCTGCATGACTTGATAACACTCATTAAAATGTTTGTTTAGAGCATTATTTATTTTCAGTATTTGGTGCACGCTGTAGACATCCTCAGGCTATAGCTGCACACTTTAAAACATGAACATTACATTTGACAGTAGCAAGTTTACAGTAAGTTGATTATTGCTTAGCTGGTGTTAAGTTTAGGATCGCCACAGGCCAAACTATAAATCAAATTCTGGTCTAGCCTTTGCAGGTTAATGAGCATTAATGGTGGACTAATGAGAGAAAGGTCACCATTGGGCTGACCTCTGCACTCACCAGCTTGAGACCAGAAGCACTTCAGTTTAGAGGGGAAATCCTCTTTTAAACCGGCATGAACTTTCCACATTTATTTATTCTCTCAGGTGTTTTTTCAGGAATATAGTTAACCTCCTGAGTTCACATTAAATATTTGGATATTCATTTAGGATATTTCCAACATGATTATATCTTTACTTCTATCTTCACATATATTGCAGTGCCAAACCAGCTAAACATGAAGCATTTAGTTTTGTTTTTGCAGCCAAGTTGATAATAGAGGATATTTCTGTCTCACATAGCACTATTAACCTCTGCTGTATTTGGTCAAGGTCAGGGATGTACATCAATGTAGAAAGCGAATAAATAGCCTTTTTCTCCCTGTTATTTACTGGCTAGTGATTTAAAAGCATTATTCAACCGGCTGCAGTGTCTGTAAGGACGAAACCTTGAATTGCTTAGAGTGATTAGTAGCAGGGAGCGTGCTGCAGCAGCGGTCCCAGGCTACTTTTGTTTATGTTAGGGCTTTTACACATTCTGTTTCATGCACTGGTGGGACTTGCTTTTGATCCCGGAAGGAGGCGGCTGCTGAGATGCCCCCCCCCCCCCCCCCCCCCCCACCTCCCACTCTGTCCTCCTCTACTCCTCAGCCTGCATTAAAACTACCGAATTCAGATCTGTTTGGCAAGCCATTCAGCCCCCCCCCCCACCACCACCACACACACCCCTACCTCCATCTACCCAAGTCCTTTTTTTCCTCTATTGAAAACACACCTTTCTGTTGACCAAGGAGGCTTTTCTATACAGCCTAGGCATGTGAAAGATTTCCACAGAAGTAGTAAGTGGTGCCTGTATGGAGCTTTTCTTGCTCTCAAAGGACCTTGTAGACAATGTTGTTGATATCTGCCCAAATTTCCTCAGTGTTGCGCTACAGGCTGCTTGTGTGTGTAGATGTTTGTCTGCAGTGTTGTGAGCTAATTGTTACTAATCCTTGAACTACGTGACCAGGTTTTATAGTGAAAAAAAAACACAGTAATAAATCTCAAATTTTATCCTATAATTTTTTTATCATATTTACAAAGTCAAGATATGATTATATTGCTTTTTTTTGCATGAATTAGAGGTTGTGAATTGCATTGGATTTCTTAACAGTGACAGTATATCAAAATTTTTGTTTGGTTCATCCTCAAGAAAATATTCATCTCATGTAAATGAGCAGTCATTTGTCTAAAAACGTCATCACTAATCAGTAACAGATTATGTATGATTTAAATGGTCGATAATAATTAAGTGATTTCACAGACAAGCAATCTGTAATCATTTTAGATTATACTCTAAAGGATTTACCAAACATTGTGTATGTCTTTTGCTTTGTGTGTTTTCTGTTTGCTAAGAGGTTCCCGGATTCTGCCTGTAAAAATCTATGACATGTAAAGGGCAGCGAGCTCTTAATTATCATGGAAAACAGGGTTGTGCGCAAAGAGGAGGTTAGATTTATATGCAGCAGCACTGAATAGCAATTCTCAGCACTCTGCTAATTGTTTGATGGATAGTACAGATCCATTTGCATTTATATTGTACCCAAAACACCTCCCACCTATTTAGATCCCATATTTAACTAACTCCTGACACCGGAGCAATGGTCGCAGCGATCTGCCCAGCAAAAGCCTCAACGAGTGGTTTAACAGAGACTTCGGTGTCCTGCAGTTCTCACAGCGGGTGAGTTGTTTTATAGGTTGGTTTGACAGATTGCATGCATGGTGAGAGGCTACCACCCCATCAATGAACTGCTTGCAGCCACAAAGTTTTCAGTCCAATCACATTTTTGCAGCCTTTGAATTATCTTTAGCATTATTTTGTTTTTTTTTGTTTTGTTTTTTTTTTTTGGGGGGGGGGGGGGGGGGGGGGGGGTTTAGTAGCTGACTGTTTAAAAAAGAACACAATTAAGAACAAAATAAGAACTGTACGACGAGTGAACTGGAATGCGATTATCTATGGGGCAAAGATGACTGAATTTCATGACAGTGAAAATTATTACATACCCTCAACCCTCTAACAGGCTGACATAACTGGCGTGTGTGACCAAATGTAGGTTTTACCCAAATTGTGCTTATGTATATGTATATGGTTGATGACTACTTTTCTTATGCTACTTGCAGCACTTAGGGTTTTTCACTGCAGCAGTCTAAGCTCTGCCTTCTGATATTTTATGCTGGTTTTAATCTTTCATAAGCGTTGAATTCATACATACAGCATGAAATATGAACTGTCAATACCAGACAGATGATATGCCCATGCTGCTGTTAATATGCCCTCTGTAGCAGTTCAATATGTTTTATGGTATTCTGTACACATCCACTTTCCTGAAATGTCAATTTATACTTATTTTTCATTTAAATTTTCCTTAAGAAGCACAGATACTCACCAACTAATCTGTGATGACCTGCAGTATTTAAGACATTTATTGGCTGAATTTGACTGGTTCTTGGTTGATGGATGCACCATAGAAAACCGTAGTGCAGAACGGGTTAGATTATAGCTTCAACCATTGCCAACTTTTCTCAGTTGGCAACAGTATATGTTCACACATAAGCTGTGTTTTCAGGGGTTGCTGAGCTGTTTAGGAAAATAGATTTTATGTTGATTATGTTGTTCATTTTCACTGATACTCCCTTCACATACACAAGCCAGCACAGAACAAGGATTTTAAGCAATATAACTGTATGTGATGACATAAATTGGCACAATTGATTGTTCACCCCTGGCTGCAACATTGTATCTGCAGCATCACATTATTACTCTGCTTGCAGCTGCTCTACATTTGGTTTACACCCACTTACAAACCTGATTCTACCCCAGCCAAATGTAGACAATGCAATTGAAAAATGTAGAGTCAGCATTTGTTTTAAAGAGGAAAACAGACCATCCATCATTTCTTTTGTCTCTCCAGAGAGACCTCAATTGATTTTGGATCATTGCATAGATATGCAGTTAGCTTCTTTTTGGCACTACTCAAGCTCTGCAGTTCAGGCTTTAGAAGAACTTTGTCTTTGAAATAAAAGCATGCGATTGTTATCTTCGTCTCAGAGATTTCAATCCGTGGCGCTCGTTTTTCACTGGTCTTTGTAAATAACTTTCCTGTCTCGAGTCTTTGTGAATGTACCCTCATTAACCTCCCCCCTTCACTATTTCAAGCTACTTCTTTTATTCCCTCGTCTCATACCATGGGATGATAAAAACAATTTAAAAATAGTCTGCTCATAACTTCTTACTTCTGTGTCTTATTAAGTGTTGAGACATCTTGGTTGAATAAAACCTTCTGTTTATCTTCTTCATGTACCAGAACATTAAAATAATACAACAGTGGCATTTTCTTTGTTTTGGCTCCTTCTCCCAGGATTTAGAGTTACACAGATGAACGAAAATAACAGCTTTGCTCTCTGCTGCTAAAACACAACGATAGTACCAGATGTAGACTATTTATGAGGAACAACACTGGTTAGTTGTACAGTATGCTTTGTGTAAAAATTCTGACAGCTGCACTCAAGGTGGATACGTTTCCAGGACCCACATTTGCATCGCATATCATCTATCATTGTGTATAGCCTGCAGTTAACCTCTGGGTTTCCCATGGCCTCAAAGGTACATTTCATTGCATACCAGTCGATTAATAATGAGAAGGAAGGGCTGTGTAGAAAAGAGATGGCTAAAGCACTGAGCCCAGCTCTTTGGAAACAAAAACAATGCACTTTACAGGACATTCTTGAAACTTTAGAAAGCAGCTTGTTCTCCGTTCTCTCACATTTGCATAGCATCAACGATCTCGTGCAAAAGGTAAAAAAATTAGCAACCCATACAAGCTGCATCTGAAATCTTGGAAGCAGCTGAAGTGCTCTCGTGACCGCAAAGTGGGAGTATTCCCCCCCCCCCCCCCCCCCCCCCCCCCTCCCCCCTCAATGTGGCGGAGGTCCTAGTATTGAGGCCCCAAGTCATTAATCACCAGGATCTTTTCAGCTGTCAATACATACAAAAAGAAACCCCCAAAACCAAACAATGCTGTCTTCAATAAGAAGTTTTTTTTTCTTGAAGCAGGGGCAAATATAGTTCACTAAGGATTATTGTAAACTGTTCAGTCCGACACAAATCTCATACCATATTCAAAAAGAGTTTATCTTGTAGAAAAATCCTTGTCTGAACAAACCATGCATATTGTCAGTAAAAGCCTCCAGATTTGTCACCAGTAGTTTTTATCTGTTTTTCAAAGAGCGCTGCTCTCTTCCAGTGACTTGCATCCCCCCCCCCCTTTTTTTGTAGTGAAATACATTTTGAGTAAGTAGTACACTGCAGATTTAGAAGCCTGCAGCATGAATAGAGTTTTCTCATGTCAAGTCATGATACATAATTATGGATAAATCATCATGACATTTCCTTTGAAAGAAGCAAAAACATATATTGCTGCAATAGCTGGCTCTCTAATTCCCTGTGTTCTGTAATTGAGCTCCAAAGTAAACAGTGACCAAGCCTTTAATCAAGTTTATATCCACATTGACATATGTTAATCCAACTCAATATCTTTAAACCCTGTTAAGAATGAGCTGTTTGCAAAGCATCATTTTTTAAAACAGATTTACTCATTTATTTCAGACAGCAAAGCCTTTTTTCATTTTGCTCTTTTTGTATGTTTATACTTTTAAATATGAAAATAAATAATTATCAAAACCAAAACCAATTGTTATTATTCTGTTGTAATATTTTGTCCTTTCACCTCCCGAAAACAAAATTCAGCACATAGCTGCATGTGCAAATTAACTATCTTTATTCATTTTATACTCAATGTGCTATATGACAGTTGTGGTTTTATGTTTCAAATTTGAATCATATCTGCTGGTTCAGTGTTGTCCTAGATTTGTTTGGCTCCTCAGTTTTGAACTGGTGATGATTTGTAACTTATAAACAGCACAATTCATGGAAGGACACCTGCCACTTTTACAGATGCTGGAGGGCCAGCATTTCTATACGGCACATAAAGCCGAATATTTGTGGGAGACTTGCACCGTAAACTTTATAGGTGCAAGATTTGTTGTGCCATATTTTATTAAACGTAACCCTGGTGGTTCTTCATACTCTGCCTGTGTATGCTGAGCCATGCATACCCTGCTGGTTGGGAACCTACATTTACATTTTATTTATTTTCACAGTTGCTTGGTTAACTTTGTGTATTTGTGTCTTGCATCATACATCTACTATTGCAAGTGATGATGTGTTAAATATAATAGTGATTAGAATGATTGTCATGTTTTTCAATTTTGATTCTAAATGAAGGAAAAACAGCTAGTACAAGATGAAGGGATTATGTTTAAAAATGAACACTGCTGTTAAGGCATGTTGCCACACATCACATATCCTATTTTTTTGTTTGTCTGTGTTTGTCTTTTACAGAATCACTGAGACTTAACTGGCATTGTAACCTACATTTGATGTTGAAAATAGAGTGGAGGCAGCCATGGAAGTGAAGGAACGTAGACCCTACCGCTCGCTCACTGCCCGGCAGGACACAGAGCGCCGTTATACCAGCTCCTCAGCAGACAGTGAGGATGGCAAACCCAACACCAAGTCCTACAGCTCCAGTGAAACACTCAAGGCCTTTGACCATGACTCAAGGATGGCATACGGGAGCCGTGTCAAAGACATGGTTCATCATGAAGTGGACGAGTTCAACCGACAAGGTTAGCCTTAGCAATATTAGAAATGCTGTACTATGCTATCAATAGAAGATATTGTCATTGATATCTGTATGGTTCATCTGTAATCATCTATATTAGCTTATTAGTTTTACTGCCTGGTCTGAATATATGCATCATTGCTTTTAATGAGGAGTCTTGTGGTAATTCACATTCAGTCGCTGCAGAGGTCACTCCTCATGGTTTGACTATTAACAGGGGGGGCCAGGGATTGAATATATAATGCCAGTCTTACAAAACTGCATGGTAGACATGCAAACCTTCACCTACTCATTCAGGTGTATTATTGATTATCTACTCAAACGTGATGGCACTGTTGAGGTGTAGCCTTGAGACTGAAACATAGACCTGAAAAACGTTTTATGCAAGGAAAAATAAAATATTTGCATGTTTAATAGTAACCACATAGGCCAAGTCCAGTAGGTTTTGCTCTGAATGAAACCACCCTGTGCCTCTTTTATTCATTTATTTATTCTTCTTAGCAGATACAGAATTGATCAAATCAGGAAGGTGTGCTTTATAAGTCCCCTGACTTGAAGCAGTAAATCCAATAAAGCTGTTAGATGAATTAGGAAAATAAAATTGAAGAGGAGACTTCCTTAGTTTTCAAATAGGACATTTAAAGGCATAAAAGTTTTAAACTTGGGGTTTGATAACTGTTGTTAATGACTGATCTTACTGATCTATTTAACCCCAGATTTGAATATTTCAGATTTTTTCAGATTCAAATCAATGACTTTTAGTTGTAGAAATCAATAACGATACATATCTGATGTCTGCAGCAGCATACTGAAAGATGCTAAAGATGCTATAATCACGTAACAGTTCTGCACATGAATTTTAAAGACTAAATGTACCTGCATCTTCTCTTAATTCAACAACTATCACCTGAGAATATTTTACTGTTGAAAAATTACCGTACCACTTGAGGCCAGAATATTTCTGTCATATTTTTCTGCAATAAATACAGTTCATTATGTTAATTGATACAAGTTGGGGCAGATTTAATTACCAGAGTTTTGTATTTATTGGCTTGCTGTAGGGGCAGAGTTCTCCCTTCGAGACCTTGGCTTTGGAGAGGCTCTCCCATCCCATGTAGCAACGTACAGAACTGAGCTGGGGATGCCCCACCGTGACTACTCAGTCAGTGTGGGGTCAGACGCAGACACAGAGACTGACGGCATCATGTCGCCGGAGCACGCGGTCAGATTATGGGGCCGCAGCAACACCAAGTCAGGCCGTAGCTCATGCCTCTCTAGCAGGGCCAACTCCAATCTGACTCTCACTGACACTGAACATGAAAACACAGAAAACGGTAGGGCACTTTTCTCTTACCGTTCTTGATCTGATTTTACATTGTCTGTTTCTGTTTGGCTTTGATTTTGGTGTTGAAATGGAAAATATTTTTGTTGTGTTTTTTTTTTTAAACTGTGTTCTAAAACAAAAAAGACAAGCTTTGTCTTTGAGACAACAAAAAACACAAGCAAGGCTGTTTTGCATGGTACTAAATGATGATTATGTTGGGTTGGATTTGTTTAGTTTTTCTGACAATATTCAACTGGAATCCATGCAACCACAGGATGAGTTGCATATTTTCTGTTTGTGTGGGTACATTTTGAAACTCATTTCAGCTGAGATTGAAGTTGACAGTTTTTTAAAGATAATTTTCCAGAACTTTAGCAGTTTTATTCAGCAGTTTTCAAAGTGCAGAGAGACAGTAAACAAGAAGACATAGAGGGCTATGACAACAAAGGTCTGCAGCCGGAATTGCACAACGGACACTGCAGTTATGTGGTATGCGTCTTCACCAGTGGGCACCCGAAGTTGACAGTTTTTATTAAGCTCATTAAATCTCTATTGCATTTTTTCTGAATTTGGCTTAAGACCAACATACTTAGGCTTTGAAGAAAAGACAATTACCAGTCTTCCAGTACAGCCAGAATTTTGGCATCCCATTACCTCTGCTGTTCATCATCCCCGCAGCATTTTAATTTTACTTTCCTCTTTATGTTGCAGTGTGTGAATCACTATGTATGTGTGACTTTGATAGGAAATGGCCAGGCAGGTTGATGTCATTGCCAGGAAGTTGGAAGCCATATGTATGGGGTTCATGTTTCTGTGGCTTGGTGTTTCTAATTTGGCCCCAAGGGCCTGATGAGCCTGCATGCACTGCTCAGAAGGTCACTAGAGCTCTGGGAATATGTAACTATGAGCCACGTCAAGTGCCGGAAAATGCCAGAAGATAATAGCATAGTTCTGCTGAAGATACCCTTATTCAAATTGTAGATTATTGTGCTATAACGTCATGATGTTACAGAAGTCTGTTCGGAAGTGGAAATGCCATTTGGACGTTCAACTCAGCCCCTCAGCACCTATTTTATCTGTAAAACCCAGTTGGAACTTATTATTTGCTTGGATGGTGTATATACTGAAAGCCAAATCTCTTAAGTTCACTGCAGTGTGAAGGCAGTACCTGGCAGACAGGTTTCTTTTACTAATATATCCCTTTTGTGTTCCGAATGCCTATTCCTTTCTGCATTTTGCCTACTGGGTCTCTGCCAAAATTGATTATTTTCCCATTTTTTGACACAGAGGTGTTTTGTGGTAAAATTTAAGTTCTGTTTCACATTATGCAAAGTTAAACACAAACCTAAATCATGCATATTAACTGGCAGATTTATGATACTGTTCCCAGGATATTTCAGAGATAGAGGAACTCATCAAGGGCCTAGCTGCAAAATTCTAATTGCCCCTGCACAGCCTTGCAGAGAACCTTGTGAATAGTTTTGCATTTCAGAGTGTGTCACATTATGTATTAGCTTCTTATTATAACTGACAGAAATGACTCTTGGAAGTGGAATCCATTTGCCTGAATGACTGAGGGAGAGAACGTGGCATCCCTCTGCTTGATCATCTGAGATGCCAGGGGACTTGAATTTGGCTGTATTGTACATAATTAAAGAGAATCTCCTTAGATGGCTGTGCAGGGGTTGGTACGCTGGAATGTGTTCAGTGCTCCCGTAGCTATATCTGCTACATCTGTGAGACCCAATCGAGATTCTAAGTAGCTTTTTATTCCACTCACCTAAGCAGAAAGAGCACTTGTATTCAGCATCTAATTCAGTAATGCCTGATAACATACAATTTATATATGGCAAGTTAATTAAAATCCATGGAGCAGGCCTGCTTGTGTGTGCTTTAATCTCTTTAAATCAACAAACCATTTACTCTGCTTTAATGTATTCAAGCCGCTGGCCAGTTCTCCCCCTCTTCACATGTGACTTACTTGACCCTGGATTTAATGCATGCAAATAAGCAATAGCAATTTTGGCCTTAACAATTTTCTTGATGCTCAAGTGATTCTGAGCCATCGCTTATATACTGTGAATAAACAACCTTGCTGATATTGATTTACAATGCAAAGATTCACTCCTGTTGTGATGATAATAATAGCTGTTAATGTGATTTTTTTTGAACCCACTACATTACTGGTTGACAAGTAACAAGTAAAAACATGAGTTGAAAAGCATGCGTGTCACCATACTGATTTTGTTCAGTTACTGGCATTGTGTGTGTGTGTGTGTGTGTGTGTGTGTGTGTGTGTGTGTGTGTGTGTGTGTGTGTGTGTGTGTGTGTGTGTGTGTGTAAGTGTGTAAGTGTGTAAGTGTGTGTGTGTGTGTGTGTGTGTGTGTGTGTGTGTTTCAAATCCATGCTGCCTCTAGTCCCTAGAGAGCCCTTGAGGACTCCTCCAGCAGCCAGCAACTGCTGAGTCACTACACATCATACAGAGGCTGAACATCCAGTAGGCCACACCAACCTGCTGGGTTTGGGAGAGGGCTGCTGCTTTTGGGTTTTACCCTGTTATAGATTATCCAGATGTGTGCTCTAATCCCAATATTCCCCCACTGTCATGGCCAGACTGTTACGTCTCTGTAACCATGAGAACAGGCAGTGGAGATAGCCACAAAAGCCTGCTGAGGGACTGTTATTATTCATATGTTCCATAACCTGCGGAGGAAAATAATACAGCTAAGGCTGAAACATCCTGTTGATAGACAAATGCATGTATGACTGACATTGGTATTTTTTTCTACAGAAAAAAATGTAATTAGTTCCAGTGGGTAGATAGTTGTGTACTGATTTTGCTTTCCTTTACTCCATCCTCCAGGGAGATCTGTTCTATTGATTTGGGAGATATATATTTATATATATATATATATATATATATATGTATAAAGCCAAGCTTTGACTTTACTCTGAAGTGTGCTTTGGCAATGCATTTTGTCCCTCTACATTGTAGTATTATTCAGAGAACTGTTTTATATAAATATTGTTTTTTAAGTGTGTAATTGTTTTTATACCAATGAACGGCTGATGATACATAGCGGGCCTCATCTGTGTGATATTAAGTTTTTGGAGTTAGATTATTTTTTGTTATTGCTCATTACTCAAATCCTGGTAGCTGTAGGCATTGCTTCAGGGCAGAGCATCTAGGAACACCAGTTAAATCTTCTTGCGAAAGTCACTCCACAATCTTTCAGCTGCATTTTGATTTTCTGCAACACAGGCAACGAAGTAGAGGTTTCTGTTGAGATGTCTGTGCACTTTGGGAGTCAAATCCATTTAAATGTCATCAGAACATAGGCTTGACTGTTGAATGTGTAAACACCAGCAAATTATGGCACTGACTTTAGAAAAGATACTACTGTGAAAATGTATTCTACTATAGCTACTACTACTACTACTACTACTACTACTACTACTACTACTACTATTACTACTACCACTACTACTACTACTACTACTACTACTACTACTACTACTACTACTACTACTACTACCACTACTACTACTACTAATACTACTATTACTACTACTACTACTACCAATACTACTACTACTACTACCACTACTACTACTACTACTACTACTACTACTACTACTAATTTTACCACTACTACTACTAATACTACTATTACTACTACCACTACTACTACTACTACCACTACTACTACTACTGCTACTAACAATAATATTGATACATTTGAACTAAAAGTGGACCTACAGAGCCGCAACCACAAATGTCACTTTTTGTCAAAGGTATGCAGCAAGCAGGCTGACAAGTATTGAGCTTTGTTTAAAATAATAATACAAAATTCTTAATGATTTAGAAATCCTTGCACGCCTCCAGGGGATGTCACAATGATTAGTGTGCTGTATTCTTGTTTTTAGTGCCTTTTGAAACTCTCAATGCTGCACTCTGAGTAAACTGGATAGTTTATGATAAAGTAAAGTGAATTGCATTAAATTAGATTGGACATAATGAACATGCAAATAACAATTTCCAATTTTATTTTGAGTAGAAGACCAATTTTGAAGTTGAAAGATGACTATTTGTAAAAAAAAAAAAAAAAAAAAAAAAACATAATCATTGTCAAAAATATATAATTACAGTTGTAATATGGCTGCAGTAGTTTAAACTATTCTGTTTGTCTATACTTCACTCAAGCAATTATTGCAACTACACACTTTTAATGCTTGACCACTGAGTAATGACTTCAAGTAGCATGCAAAAAAAGGAGTGCAAGATGAATGACGGTCAGGTTTCTTAATTCAATTCTGTTTTTTATTCTGCAAGATTAAACACGAGTCATCAATCAGTATTTTTACCTTCAAGCACAGAGTGCCTGTAATGTGCTCATGTGATCGTGCTTTTAGCTGCAGTAGCTTCTTTTTTCATTGCTGCTGAAAATCTCAAATTGTCATATTGAGAGATAGTGTTCCAATGTATGTTTCGAGTTGCACTATATTAATAAAACTGATCTCCTTTGGACTTAATTACACAAATCTTAGTATGAAAAAGATTATTTATTAATAACTACCAGCGAGTACCAGACTACCAGATAGAGTGCTTCAATGTTTTACTCAACTGAAAGTACTGGTACTTCAATTAAAATGTACTCTGAGTAAATGTTACTGTGTTACATTTTTTTAAAGTTGAGGGTGGTGTTAGGCCTATCAGTATTTCCCATATATCCATTCTTTAGTGGTGCACTGTCATTGCAGAATTATGAGCACCACTGCTAAAATTTAACTCAATCATTAACATCAAAGGGTTACTAATGATCTTCACTCGCACACTTGGCAAGCCACGATAACACGCTGCGTTCCTGTGGAATTGTTTTGAGTCATCCTCCCTCTTCTTATTCTTCAAAGGACATTTATGTGAAAGGTACCACTGTGAGAGTAGTGTAGCTGCTTTAAGGAATAGGGCAGTGCATAATGTGTGTGTGTGTGTGTGTGTGTGTGTGTGTGTGTGTGTGTGTGTGTGTGTGTGTGTGTGTGTGTGTGTGTGTGTGTGTGTGTGTGTGTGTGTGTGTGTGTGTGTGTGTGTGTGTGTGTGTGTGGCAAGTGTGTGGTTGAACAACTGGCAGAAAACTGATGTGAATGTGAGCAGAGCAGAGGAAAATGTTAGCGGGAGGTTGCCAATCTGTCAGTTAATGTCCAGTGCAGGTTGCAGTGTGTCAAGTAAATGCTGCAGCTTATCAAGACCAAGAAAAGTCACGTCTGTTTTTTCCCTAACTGCTGGTAAAGTGAAGGGGGTAAGTTAGATCCAGAGTTGGCAACAATAGGTGAGACTAATCCGACCAGGCTCACTTAAGGTGGACTGACCTTTAAGGTGGTCCAGCTATTCTCATTTCAGTGTCAATCTCAGCCACACCTTAACAGAGAACGGAGAAATGTCTGGCTGCTGCTCTTCCAAGTTTTGTTCAGTCACCACCACCCCTATGTAACTACAGTTATATAGTTATAACCATACGATTTGTATATATTTATTGAATTGGGGGTCTACGATTAGGTATGTTGTAAACCAGACAAATTGTAAGGCCACTTAATGCAAAATTGTGATTTTTTTTTGTTGAGTAATATAATTAAAATGGACTTGACAGTCAAACAAAAATGTTTGAGAATAAATGAAAATTGCTTTTGACAGATGGGCTGGTGCAACAAGCATTATTAGGTTATATAAATTAATTAGCCCGTTCCATCCTATAAAATTAACAGCAGAATAAAGTGTCACCTAAGCAGACAATAGATGTATAAATAATATAAACTCCAGAGTGGCTGCAACCCACCAACGCACAGAGAGGGCCTATACAGTTTTTACACACACACACACACACACACACACACACACACACACACACACACACACACACACACACACACACACACAAAGCCAAATTGCCATGCAACACAGTGGTTGCTGATTTTCTGTCCTGGAAACTTTGTTGAACTCAGCTGTCTGAAAGGCATTATATAAGCCTTGTGCAGCCAAGTCTTCATCAATCTGCGCTAGGCTTAACTTTTTTTGCACCGTTTCTTTTCAATGCATAATAAACCAGTCCACTCAACCTCGCTTGGCCCACTGTGCTAACTTAAAAAAAAAAGTTTTCAATAATTTTGGGCTGAATGAGCCCTCGGCAGCCACAACTGTGACATACTGCTGGAGGATGCACCATGAGCATTTTTGCCAGACCCAACATGCACCTGTTCGTCACGCATAATTGTAGGTCTGTTTGATTCAGGTCACTTAGGTTGTTTGGTGGGTGGTACATCACATCAGTGAATAGTAAAGGTACAATAATGCTAACCGTAACCATTACCCATATATATATTGCATTGTTTTCATGCCTGCATCTCATGACATTACAGAATGTCAGCTGAGTCCTCAGAGGACATCATGCCCTGCCTTCCTGCAGCCGCAGCTGCTTATTTGGCGTCTTTCCTTTCTTCCATCCTCACACAGTTTATCATAACTTTTTCATGTGACTTTTGTTCCTGTACGGATGCTACTTACATTGTAAAGAATGCAAGACTGGAAGTGAAACAGCAAAAGCAAAGTGACTGACAAGAGTGAGTGTGATGTGCTACTTTCACCCTGTTAACTCCATTATATCAAATACAAGTGTTACTTTTTTAATTACTTATTATAACCATAATTTTAGTTATAACTCTCACTTCTACTAATAATACCATAACTTAACTGATTTATAAAAATTAATATAAAACAAAAGCTCTTGCAGTGAAATCAAACTCCACAGTGACAATGACTTATTCCCTTGCTACCTGTATCAGATGCGTGTTGGAGAGTTTCGAGACTGTGAAGAAACTTTGAATTGTTGAAAGATGAGAGGTTAAGACTTCCAGGGTGGTGCTCAGTTACTGAATCTTTGAACACTGCATGACAGTCTACGAGGGACAGGTGTTCCTCATAGAAACATGTCACAGCTCCAAAAGGCTGAGGGGCTTTGAAAAGAAAATCTCTTCGCAGATTTGAACTTGAGCGGGGAGTATCAGCCTGTCCCCCAACCATGTTGATAGTTAAGTATTGAAAGAACCTTTGTTCAGTTCTTTTCAGTGTTGTTATTCTTGGCCCAGGCCACATTTCCCTTGTGTAACACCTACTGAGTGTGATGATGAATGCTCAGTGTATTTATTACACAGAACTGAACCCTTTAAATGTTCTTCTTATGAATTCTATGTTGTAGTTTTTTTAAATTGACCCAAGTGAAAATCTTGCAAAGTTTGCAAAAGTTGAAGAAACATGAGTGTTGCAACATTTAAATGAAAAGTGTTCTTACTACTACTGTTACAGTCCAATATGATGAACATAGTTTTCTGGTTGGTATTTTTTTAATAATTATTCTGTGGACTATGGATGCATTACAAAAGATGAATATAAATAAATAATCAGGTCAACATATTATTAGTTTGCAAAAACTAATCACAGAACAAGCAGCACTTTTTCACTTTGGCACAAAACCTCTAAACACTAAGCTTTTTTAAATGAAGGCACATACTGATGGCCACGCCTCTCTGAGGTTAATAAGCAAATTTCTTTGATGCACAATCCACATTTAAGATGTGTTTTATCTTTGAACTGATTCCTCTGAGCTTCACCAACATATTAGGAGGTAGTGGAGTGAAGCCAAATCAGACTTCCAATTAGACGAGACGCTTCCTGTATAACAGGGCCGGATTCATTAGGCCATGTTTTACAGCAGTATGGTAGGACCACAGAGATGGAGTTTCCTATGGTGACCTTGGAAGAGCAGCAGCATACTTGTACACACACACACACACACACACACTCTCATATACACACATCAGACCATGGTCACTTTCGGGGACATTACACAGACTTGCATTAATTTCCTGCAGATTTACCCTAACTCTAACCACAACCATTAGTCCCTAAAAATAGCCTATGACAGACCACACACACGCACTTCAAATAAGTGGATAGATTATATGTGCTATGAATGATAAATGAATACTTCGACAGAAAAATAAATGATCACAATTAGAAAATTCATAAATAAACAAACATGTCATTGCTCTTTTGATTGAACTTCCAGAATTGGTGTTTTTTTATTTTACCTCCAGTGTATTAAATATTGACCTATAAAGCCTTTCTTGTTTTCATTTTGTATTGTTTTTTATAAACTATCATTTAATGATTAGCATAAAACAAGTTTTATGAGATGGCCTTAATAAATAAATCATCATAAATCTATAGTAATGTGGCGTGGAAATAACTGTGCATGCCAGTGGAATGTAACTGTGGGCACAGTGAAATAGAATAATTATAAAATTCTAAGACATATCTTGATGAGATGCCTTAGCTTAAATGTTTTAACAGATGATATGGAGTGATTCTTTGTAGCTTTCACCACTGCCCTGCAGGGTTTTACTATTGATCTCAGTTCTGGCTTGTAATTATCTGTGTGCTACTTAATATTCTGTAAGATCATTTATATTGAATGTCAGTACTCACGGTAACATAAACCTTAATCTGATTGTGTATGTTGAATTTAGCAAAAATGTCAAGAAACATGTCTGGTTAAAATTGAAAATGTAATACAAAATACTCAAATGTGTATGAAATGCCTTTGCCAAGCTACTCTACTGAAGCTATTTCTCATAATTATAGGTTATCAATTAGGGTATCATTTTTAAATGGTATTTTTGGTCTTAGACCTGTTTTTAAAATTACTCCAATATCCACAATTTCAGTGCGCTGGTTTAAACAAATTTCAAGCTTATTAAAAATGTCAAGATCGAAGAAAACAAGACAAGAATCTCCATTCATACAGACAACACTTACCTCTCTTTGACAGCGTTTTTATGTGACATATATAGAATGTGGGTGGAGGAACTGCTAGTAATTAAATCAGTTCTCCTGTAGACACGTTTCTAAAACAGTACTTGATGCATCATTGTCTTCTGGCATCTCTGATAAAGACACAGAGACTGTGATCATTTGCTGTAGGGAGACAGTGTTTTCTGTAATATTAGGATCTGTAATTTCACTGCATCCGCATTGAGCACAACATGGAATCTTGTTCTGAAATGGTCACAGGCATCGAAGCAGCAGAATATCAGGCGAAATGATGCTTCAAAGAAATCACTAGTGGTTTCCTAGCTCACAGCAGTGGTTATTTCAACCCCCAGTATTTCTTCTGAAGTTATTTATTTGTTTACTTTTTTGGCAGAGTCTTCTCTCAGATCATGGATTAGTAGAGATATTCTCTGGCTCATTTGCAGGGTAATTTGCTGGGTGTTAGAGGCCCTTGTGGACAGTTTTGGGCTGTTATCTGTGGAGTTGCATACCCGCTCCCTGCCAGTGCTTCTGACAGTCTAAACCAACAGCACATCAGGGTCCATCTTACCACCAAGGCTCAGGGGCCTCACTACAGCTCAAAGCATGACACGGTGCAGGATGAGCCCTCCTCCATGGAGGATCATCCTAACCCAGTCTCACAGCTTCTGTGCCTCTCTTAGCAATATCCATTTAACATACAGTCAATTATCTATGCTCATGTTATATTTATGTGAGTTTCAGGAAATATATATAAATACTTTCCCTGCTTAAAATGGGATCAAAGTAGTGATGCTCTGATCTAGTATTCTGGGTCTGTATCATGCATACTAAACTTACCAAAGGGCTCAGGTATCAGGCAGATATAACCAATCCACATTAAATAAAGTTTATTTAGTGATTTAGTCATTTTTGTTGTAAAATTCTAAACATTAAATTTCATAGTCCATCTACAACAATATATTCAAAATCTGCACTAGCCTGAAAACGTAGGTGGAGTATAAATGTTTCTCCACTGTTACCTTTCTTCCAAAGAATAATCCTAATCTATTCCACCCAGTAAAGTATACAATTTAAAATTGAAAATGCAAAAAGAGCACTTTATTATTGGCCTGTACCCTGAGTTTTGTCACACTCCTGCGGATGAATTTCGGGGTTTTATTTTCTCCTCTTACTCACTTCTGTTGAGTGTACATGACAAAATAAAGGGATTTTCCTCTTCTTATCTCACTTCATCTAATCTTAATTATCTTGTCTTTCCCTTTGTTTTCTGTATACTGGTCCCTCGCAATAAAATCCCTCGTAGCTCTAAACCACCAGTTATCTGGTGTGAGGCTGAGGAAGTGAAGATCATATAACATGATGTTGCCAAGTATGAGATAAAAATAATTGAACTTCTATGCTGAGATTTTTCTCATTAGTGGTCTGATATGTATACGTCTCTGATTCAAATCCAGGAACAAAACTTAAAAGCTTGCTTGATTTACAAATGATTCATAGGTAAGCACAAGCTTTGCTAATAGAAATGTTTCAACTTTTGTCTGTCACTGCATCATTCAAAACTGTGTAATACTTGTCATATGGATTAAGGTCTAGGCAGCATAACTGCATAACTATAGGTGTTCTATGTGCAAGAGGTAAATTTCCTTACCTCCTACTTCCTAATATGTGAATTGTGCGTGCATACACAACTGCATGTACTGCAAGATGCAAAAACTTTTTGAGCATGTGTATACATTACCTACATATATTACATTTCATGTGGAGAATATTTAAAATTGAAATTCTGCAAGTATTTCACCTCAAAGCACCTTTGCAAAAGTAAAGTTTCAGAAGATGCAGATGACAGATATCTATGACAGCCACTTTTGAACTGCTTTGAATTCAAGATGGTTGTGATAACTCAAATGACCAGACTGCTCAGTGTGTGACTATAACTGTATGATTAATTATTTGCAAAGGTCCCATTTTTGTTCTCATGGTTTGTCAGTTCTGCATGATTCAAAGTATCACCCATGGATATATGGGTAGTGCACACTGAAGATTTTCACTGACATAAAGACCTTCTAATTTCAAAACCGTGTTGTGCTGGACAGCTCAGGTTCTTCCTGGATTGTTTCTCTCTAAGCAAAAGCAGCTAGGCATAGTAAAATTTCACAGCCTGTGAATGTTGGAGAAAGTAGCTTGGAACATACATTAAGCTTTAGATTTTTTTTCTCCCCTCTGCCTTCAAAGGTCCCCCTAAAGTGCTGCTGTCACACTGGAAATAATAGTCTTATCTCAACCGTATGAATTGCCAGCATTTAAAGCAGATCACACCAAACTGCATTCTCTCTGTCATCAAATCTCAATATTTGCACTGTGTGAATTACCAAATGTAGGCATAGGTGCACTTTTTGTCTAAAACATTTGAGATAACTAGTAGGTTGGATGTGCAGCAGTTTTATTGGCAATGGGAAATTTAGCCCAAGACAGCCCATGCTGATTATAGGAAAGGATGGCAACCTAAGGCAGTTGTTTTCTAAATTTCAAGTTGGACAATTTAACATAGCATAACAGAAAATAGAAAATAGATTGAACTTCTGTCAACCAGCACATTTAACTGTAAAAACAAACATTGGGAGTATGACTTTATAGATTAAAATAGCAGTGGGGCTTAGATAATATTGAAAGGCAAAAGAGTCTGCTTTTTCTTGACCTTGTTTATGCCCTTAAATGGGATTAAATTGATTAAAATTAGATTTTTTAGAAGCATTATTCCAGTATATTTCACCTACAAAGAAACTGCAGGTTACAGCTTGTCCGGATAAATCACTTATTGGATGTTTGGCACTTTCGATCCTGGGTCAGAGTTTAATTGTTGTGGTTTTCTAATTGTATTCAGTAGTCACCCTTGTGATAGATTGCATTGTCTGATCGATGTCAACTTTACTCAAAATAATGCAGATGAGAAGGGCCTCCTAACATAACCGTGGACTGTGATTATATATATGCTATATTTCTTTAGTTTAAATATAAACAGCCACAATTGCACAGCTATAAAAAAGTGATTTGATTTAGGGTCGCAAATTACTGCGAGGCCAGTCTTTACTCATTAATTCTGTGAACCTGTTTTAATATAGGGTGGTCCAGTGAGAGCTGTTAACGCTTGCATTGGTGCTGTGTGTACACCCTGCATTAACAATAGTGGTACTACATATTGCATTTATGAGTATAAAAAATAAGAAAGTTATTGAAAGAGAAGATATAAATAAAAAGGAAAATAATAATTTAAAAAATGGTGAGTGGTTATGTCTAAGTCTCAGAGAATACAGTATGTTTTATAACAATATACCGATTTTATTTAGTATCTGATTGTCAGCCTGTAATCCGTTTAAAGCATTAAGGAGAATTTCACTTGAATAATGATGCATTTAAATCTAAAAGAAAATGAGAGAACACCACAATTCATCTCCCTGTACACACCTACAGTATATTTGGCAATGCAACAAAGCCCATTTCATTGGACCAAGAATTCTGCGACTACATCAGGAAGGAGATATCCATGTTTTAGGAAATTAATGACAATGGCTGAATCCCTCTCTGAGAAACTACCAAAGCATATTTAAGAGGGATAATTATTTCATTTTGTAGTGGAAAGAAGAAGAAAATCATATCTGAAAAGAAAAACCTGGAGGCACAATTAGTCAGTTATGAGCAGATGCATTTTTGTTGAATTCCCAGCTAAAGAAAACTATGAATAAATGACTGTTGTAAGAGCTGCTCTTAATACTTTGATACATAAATCACAACCCCATAACTACCTCATATTGCAAGAGCTAATATGACAATTACTGTTCTGGTGTGTGTGTGTGTGTGTGTGTGTGTGTGTGTGTGTGTGTGTGTGTGTGTGTGTGTGTGTGTGTGTGTGTGTGTGTGTGTGTGTGTGTGTGTGTGTGTGTGTGTGTGTGTGTGTGTGTGTGTGTGTGTGTGTGTGTGTGTGTGTGTGTAAGGTAGCATGTAGGCACTTATGTGTATTTAATGTGGCTTTGTCTGGAAATTCATACATTTTGGGTTGAGATTGGTAACCCAGTATCATTTAAAATACACTGTCCTATCGAACTTAACGCTCTACAGTGTATCCTAGGCCAACACACTGCCTCACCTGAATTAAACAGATATAAGACAGTCTTCTTTAGTCTTCTTTGGTACTTGTTATTAATCTTACTGTGTTGGCTTGACAATGTCAAACCATCTGTTTCAAATTAGCTTCATAATGTTCGACAACCTCTTCCATTTAACAGGCTCACACATGTTCTCCAAGGAGACATAAATTGGTTTTCCTCTGTCTGGAGACCTGTTATAGGTTTTATTGGAGAGAACTATGTTGAAATTATGTAATAAGCTTTTGCAACTCAACTCTTTGGGGATCGCTTGGATCCCAAAGAGTAAAGTTCACATGTTCATTGAAATGTCTATTATACTGAAAATAAAATAAATAATTGGGGGAAAAAAACAACAACTCATTGATAGAGCACATAAACAAAGGACTTAAAATGGATTAGGTTTGATATAGCTGTTACTGATCAATTCAAAATTGGTTAACACAGTTCTGATACTGCAGATCATCTCAGGACTTCCAGAAAGAATGACATTATTTAACACAACTTATACATTATATCAGCAGAGTTAACAAGCCTCGTAAACAGTATTGGACTGGAAACAACATATTCCAATATATTGGTGCTCCTGGCTACAGTTAATATGATTAAAATTTGCTTTTTAAAGGATTTGTTAATGTTCAGTTTTCAGCAGTGGGAAAATATATATTTGAAAGCTGCACTCTGATTTACCGCTGGTTTGTCAGTTCATTAAAGGACATAATCTGGTGGTCAAGTAGTTGTCCATTTCCAGTTGCTAGGACTGTATCTACCCCAGGCAACTTCATTTCTATTCATCCTCTCAGCGGAAATTTGGAATTGAAATTGGTTTACCTCATTTTGGCCAAAGCCTCTACAATTATGCTCTGGAAAAGTTGTTTACTGTCTGCATAAGTTAGCTTTTATCATTACATTTTGGACACTACCACTGTGCTGAATTCATATTTTGGAATATGTTTCAGGAAAGAGACTTAAGAGACACACCTGAATTGTTGCAAAATGCTGATACAGGGTCATGATTTCTGTCCAAGTCATATATTCATAGCCAGTCTTATATTCCCTTTAAGTTCTTGTAACTGCTTCTATTATAAACAAATCCAACTCTCAGTGGCTTAAGTTTTGCCACGGTATGAATTTATATAAGCACTTAGAAAGGCAAGCCTCTCAGCAGCATGTATTTTCAATAGCCTTTTGAACTGTCATGCACTCAGTGGGAGCTGTGAGGCACACACAAATCAATTCTTTAACACTGACAAAGTGTCTGAAATGAAAAACAGTGGGCTTTTATGTAAGCTATCTGGAGAGCATGATGAGAGGTGGAAATAATGTTTTGACAGAGGTGTGTTTCTTTAGTATGAAAGCATGAATATTACTCTGATGTTTATACACAACACAGCAAATATGCACAAATTACAGAAAAAAGGTGGCCTTGTCAGTACTCAGAGAATTCCCACCCAGTCTATGAAATTTTGATTCCAAGAGAAAGTTGTGAAGGTTTTCATTTTTTTAGGACAAAGCTTAAGCTCTTTAGTGTCTTTTATAACGATTGTAGCTGTTTCTTAAGGGTGTGCTTTAGAATTTTATTAGGCCAGGCCTAGAATGCGCTGAGGAATGACAGGATGGGGATGGTGCCATCTTTGTTCAGCAAGGCCCCAGGCAAGCCACATGTAGCCCTAATGAGTTGCTTACAATTTCAGGCTCTGCTTGCTCTCAAACACCAAAAGTAAACTTTTGTCTTTTTTCCTCTCACTATTCGGGGACCTTAAGAGGATTGTGGGGTCATTATTTATTCATGTCATTGTGTTTATTCACCAGCCTGTGTGTGTGATGGGACAGGGAATAGAGCAGCTAGTGCAGACGGAGTAAAAGCTGATAATTATCCACTATTAGCATTGTTTTTTCAGCCACGGTTTTAAGTCGGCTCAGTCGATGATCAAGCTATGATAGAGGCTCAGAAACATCCATTTAAAGCAGATTATCATTCTGGTCTTTGAAGTCTGGAATCCTCTGCAGAGGACGCGGCGAACAAGTGTGAATGCATTTATAAGGCTCTTTACACACCACTTTTTTGGTTATGGTAAAGAAGATATCCTGTCTCAGTGTCAGTTACAAACACTCATGTTGACCAGCAGATCCTTAAAAAGCAGCTATCACATGCCTGGAGGATATTGTTAACAACGAAAGGTGAGGAGACTGGAACCTTAACCTTTTATCCTTGAACAAAGAAAGCCCCAGGGATGCTTGAATAGGGCTGCATGGAGGGATTTAGCAATGCCAGATCTCATCAACTAACATTGATTCAAAAGACTAGTGAAGTAAAGTCCAGAGCATTTTGGGCTTGGCTCTAAAAGACTAAGAAGTATTGAAAAGTTATCAATTAGTGATCACTCAGTTGTAAAAGAGCAGTTTAGGAAAAACTTTTCTTTCCTGTAGTGCATCTACTACGTAAGCTGTCTTGACATGGTTCAGCTGGTCCCGTACATTGTACTCTCCATTTATTTTAGAGTCCCGTGAGCATTTCTTATGAGTAGCTCTAAAAAAGATGCTGCCCTTGGACATTTTTTTTATAAAGCTGGCAGTGCACCAATAGTAAGGTTTCTCTTAAAATAGAAGACATTTCCATTCAGTTTGTTTAGGATTTCAATGTCACATTTACAGTCTGACTCATTCTTCAGTTTGTCACAGAAGTCTAAACAGATGTTGTCTTTCAGCTGTATTTCAGGACACATTGTCTCTTCAGCTGGGAGAAATAGAGTAGACTGGATGGATGGGAGTGGCAGAACTCAGGCAGGGAAATGGGTAGAGGATAACTGGGGAAGGAGTCTTGTCCTATAATCACCCAGAGAAGAAAATACGTGTCTAGTCTCAGCCACTCTGGCCTCCTTTTTCATCTTCCTAGGTGATACTTTGAAAAGCCACTAGCATCAGTACTCTGCTGTGTGCAACTGCTGTTTTTATTTATTTATTTGTTTTTATCTTAATTGGATTTTCCAGCCTCCTTCATGAAGACAAATATGTTAGCGCTAAGTGATTAAAACCTTATAGTGATGTAATTTAGAAAGGAGTGACAGGTATATGTTTGATCTGTCTGAAGCTTATGGCCAGTTCTCATGTCAAAGAAAATTGTGACAACCGCTAATTTGACCTAAATCAATCCCTTTATAACTATTTCTAGAGTCCAAACTATTCTGAAGGGACCTCCATTTATAATTCTGCATTCAACATCTTCTTGAGAGTGTACAGAAGTTTTAAGTAATGGATGCTGGGTTTTAAGTGCTGATAGAAATGTTGTGGCTCTGCCGTTAATGGAATTTTGCCATCTGTGGTAATACTCTTTTATTACACACAAATAATTTCTGTTTTCTCAGTAATGGGCAGGCCTGTCTATTAAAACATTTATGGCTATTTACAATTTGTTTTCAACCTTATCATACATTATGTTCACTCGGTTATTAGGATATTGATTCCAAGCAGGGAAACGGCAAAATGTTTTATCATTTTTCCAATGTTGGTTCATAAAAGCTCATTTTGCATTTCCTTTGTGAGTGTGTCTTCGTGCCTGTTTGTGTTTTTGTTTATGTGTGTTTTCGGGGAGGGTGTTAGTCTAAATTATGTTCAGTGTCCAGCAAGATTGCACTTTATGAGAGGAGATTAATCCTGCAGCAGGAATATATTTAACATGACCTTAGGTAGAGGTTTAAAATGACCTAAAAGTAAAAAATAAAAAAACAACCCAAAAAAAACAATTTTCTAAAGATGACGCATTTGATTAGAAGGCGGCTTATCACTTATAGTTGCTGCATTAGATTGGGCTCATGACTTTTTCAAAACCATCCCTCTGAGCAGCAAATTGTCTCAATATTTTCTTTACTGAGATGAGATTACCTATCATGTTTTAATTTCATAAGAGGTTAGTTATGGCTTGCAGCTGTGCAATAGAAAACAATTATGTCAATTTGGGGAATACTTATAATGTAAAAGCTAGAATTAAGCCATCTTGTTTGTGCTGCCTGGAGACGTCTGATAAGTGTAACGCCTTCATTCCTACGGGCACGGCTGTGCTGCCTTCTGGCTACGATGCAGGTTTGTTCTGTCCTCTGCACGGTGTCACCGGGAGCGTCAGAAGTGGAGTGCTGCCTGTACTCTGCAGCCGTATATCCAGCTGCAGCAAACGTGCAGTATTGACATGATACATCCACTTTACTACATGAAACACCCACTTGTCTAAGTTTAGGCATGAGGAGGGGGAGGATTAGGGTTAGGGGTCAGAGGAGATGTGTCATGTTTGGTTGAGAACATGTTTTTAGGAGGTGGGTGGGGAGTGGGGAGGTTGTTTAGGGTTAGTTAAGGCTGCAAAACTACAGATATACCCTTTGTTCACCTTGCAGCGTATCTGAGGCAAATTGATTTGAATGATCACGTGAGAATTACAAGATCATGTGATAATTGCAAGATTGTGTAATAATTGTGAGATCATGCAATTATCTGTGCAACAACCATCTTGTCTGTCATTGACTCTGATAAACATGTGAATCTAGTGATATCTGACGAAGTTGCAATAAGTCTCAAGTATTAAAGATACATTTTATCACCTTAACCTCAATTTTTTAGTGCTAACTTTGCCTTATTCTTTCTTTTATTGACCATATGCTCCCTGCCAAGTAGTGTTCAGCAAAGAGTATGAAAAGTCTACTTCTAGATACATTTACAGGGATAATACTGATTAAAAATGTATTCAAACTGAAGAGTGGAAAATATATTTTCTAATCCTGAGGCAACAATTAGCCCCAGTGTCACACTGTATGCGTGCAGTAGTTTTGGCAGAATTTTTCATTGATCAGCTATAATATCTGTTTTTGCATCAGCAGACTGTGTGACTGAATTCATATTATCAATGTTAATATTAACAGTGATGAAAGTTTTAAATCCAACATGCACTGAATTCCATGTTAAATGTTTACGGGTTATTAATGCCAGTATTAGTGATATTAGTAGGGCGATATGGATAACATTATATATTGTAATATAGTACATTTTCCAGTGATTTGATTTAAAAATTAAAAAAACTCTCCTACTTTTTGATTTGAAACATTGGTCATAATGTTCTAATACAGCAAACAGAATATTACAGAGATAGTTACCGCTTTTAAAATGGTGCAGAAAAACCTCTGATGCCTGAAAGATTTCTAGTGTCACTGTATATAGTGATATCACGTAACCCAAGCCAGTATGTTGGTCTGTTAGTCAATTTTCGCCCCCTCTTTCATCATGTTACATTGCAAAAACACCACTATAGGGCTTTATTTTGTGCAGTCACAAAGACGTTGAATTTCTGCCAGTGACACAAAAGCAGGACTAACACTGCTTTTCCACAGTCTTTGAAGTTCAATCCAAATCAAGAGCAGTGATAAAGTAGGTAAGAGGGCACATTTAATCAGTCATGGCAGAGCTCAAATACTGCCAGTCAGTTAGAAGAATCAAATAGGCCATCAAACCTCCTTTCATGGGTTTAGTAACTCTAAAGCCTCTTTAACAGAAAACATTTCCAGGACAACTTGAACCTAACGTGAACGTTTGTGTTGCATGCTGTAAACATGGCGACTAGAGCTAAGCAAGGGCACATCTTTAGGGAGGTGATGGTGAAATGCTGAAAAGGGAATTGATGATGCTTAGGGCAATTTAAAAGCTATTAAATATCCAATTAAGGTACCTTGTCAGCCAAAGTACCTTGTAGACAAATATAACCCAATTATGTCCTATTAACTCAATTAATTGGACATTATTTGTATTGGGCCTGGCATAATAAGTTTATTTATAAAACCAACAGTTTTCTTTTTCCTTTTCAACAGATTTACAATACAACTTTAATGCTGTATAGCAAAATGTAATGCAGTATAAATTAGTTATTATGATTTAATGTTCACGTCTAAGCAACATGAAAACTCATGGTTCATTTTCACTTAGAATTACAAAGTACACTGTTCATAACTCATTATGATTACAGACTGTGTAAAAATGTTTTTCCTAAACAATTATTTAAGGATTGCATGAAGGATTAACATTAACAATAGGGTTGCATATATATCAAAGTCCTGAGGATGTCATTGTCTTCAACTCTCTAGGTGATTTTTACAATTTTAATGTGCACAAGAACAGAGGTTTGTGTGGGGATTTCGCATTAGCCTGGTGCCCCTTTTGCAAGATTTAATCAAGGTTACCAGTGGATCTAGTCGGCATAATTGCACTTTCACAATGTGTGCCACTCAAATTAGACACTGCAGATGGAAAGCATACCTGGCGTCTTCAGATTGCTCCAAAGAGAGTTAATCAACTGAAAGGGAAGGCCTTCATAAATGAAAGCTGCTGTGGCTGACAGATGCTAGTAAAAAATCAGACATCAATCTAAAGCGTTCCTTCCTTGCATCGCTACCATAATTGAAATACTGTAAAACTATTTTTCTTCTGTGCAATTAGTTGACTGCTGGTTGAAGAATGTATAATGAAAGTGAAACTGACAAGCAAAACATACATAAAAGGAGCTTGTGTTATTCAGTAGAATTCTACTTAGGTGCACCTCTACCAGTGAGGGATGAGAGTAGCGCAGAATAGGTGTGGTGCAAGCAGGCCGGCTGTGGACGACACAGAATGTGGTGAACCTTGATACCAAAATTGCATGGCGCTGCTGGTATGTCAGAGGCCCCCCTCTCAAATGCACCTCTCCTTCCACTGTAGAGCAAATCACCAAAATAGTAAACAGGCTCACGAAAGATACAAAACACACTATACTTCAGGAAATACCACTTTGCATCATGTGCACACACAAAAATAGAGCCCTCTATTTCACTATGACCTCCACATGCAAATATAGTACAATTACAAGAATGCAGTTTCCTGTGTTTTGGTAATCAGCGTTGGTTGATTAGGATGGGAGCACTGTAATTTCCTTGTTTTTATGGATGAATAAATTAAACCTTTGAACAGGAGAGTGGAGTCAAACCGTTAAACACATGACAACACATCCTGGAGTGAATCCCACTCCACGTACATTGGATGACAAAATTGGTGCAAATTATGCAACAATGTATTGATATCTCTATCTCTTTTTTTTGCCCTTGTGTCATTGTAGAACATTAGTATGTGATTTTAGTCTTAGCATCAAATTCAATATCTGATCTCTTGAGAACCTGATAACCTGATATGCAGACCTCCATGCTATGTGGTAAGATGGAGATTCAACAAGATCTGCATCTTCCAACAAGAATAAATTAACTTTATTTATATACATAGCACCTTTCATGCACAGAATGCAGCTCAAAGTGCTTTACAATCCGGCAGCAAAAACACATTTTTATAATCATACACAACCCAAGGAGGAAGGGAGAAAATACAAAAATTGAGTGTTACTTTTTATAAAATAGCATTCATAGTACATTTGGAAAGAAAGAGAAAACAGTGCAAATGTAACTTGTCCTACTTTAAAAATTAAATGATTTGTCAAAAATGTTCAACCGTGAAGTGAATAAAGATTCTTAGGATGTCACTAAATAAAACATAGTCCATCCAATTTCACCTCAAACGTGTTATTTCTTTTACAATGTGAACCACATATATTATACTAACAATTAAATGTTGAGTGCACTAGCCATTTATTATTTTTTAATCAAAAAAGTATTGTGAGTATAATAGTGTTGGCTCCAGAGACACGTGGCACAAGTCAGTCTTGCGAAACAATGTGGATGAAGGCCGGTGACTGGCTCAGGAGAAGGAAAGAAAAAGACAAAATGACCCTCTAGTATAACCAGGCTAGTCAGTGGGGGTCAATGCTGCATCTTTGAACAGTGGGACTGGAAAGACAGCACATAGAAAAAAGGATCCTTCCTGTGATACATTATTCACTAGACCTGTGATAGCTGAGGCTACCCAGAATTTCCAAAACATTATTCACTTTTTTTTCTCCAAGATTGTACATTTTTAAACCCAAAAGCTCTCACCAATGATTGCTTGTTGACCCTCCTTCACAGTCAGAGGCTCTCTGTAGGCAAATCAAATCTACATTTTTCTAATATGAAGTTTTACATTTTTATCTGTCTTATTCAGTGGTTTCACTTGAAAACCACTGAATAGAACAAACACCTAAATGCAGAACTGTTCATTTGGCATGGGTCATGTGTCTCACTGTGTAGCCAGCAATCATGTATGAATATAAAAAGCCGACCTATACACAAAAGTGAAAGTTGTGACAAAAATGTAACAGAAGATAAAAGCTGGCATGCTTTATACAACTAAATAAAACCACGAGTCCCCACTGAGAATCTTAGTCATTCTTCTGCATCCTGTATGCTTTGGATCCCACATCAGTTGATGGTACAGGACTGGCACTGAGTTGTTAGTTTTTTTCTTTACTGTTCAACTGCAAATACACTGCATTTTTTATAGATACTGCCTGCAGCGGTAGTCCTTGAGCAAACAGATGATTCCTGTTGTCACTCTGGAGTCACACGTCTGCTTCACCTTGTATCTTGAGTGTGCAGTAAATTCAACTAAGATAGTCACAGATCTTATTTACCATGTAGTGTTTTTTGAAGAATGACAACTTTATGTCCTTGAATAAATCTCAATTTCTATGTATAGCTTCAGAATTTATAACAGGCAAAATCTGAATGATTTGCAAGCTTGAAAATGAGAGTCAAAGACAGGCTCGATTTTCTTTTCACTCGATGAGCCTACATCTTCCCTCTAAATTATATTCTCTGTTTACCTAACTTAATTTTCACTCCCTTAGCCTTACCCTTGTTTTTGACTGGGCTGGAAACAGACCAGCCCTATAATCCTTAATGTCTTTCACATACAGACTGACTCGCTGAATGATGAAGTTACACCATTGGTCAGCTGGCCCAATGTTGTTTTTTTCTCCATTGGCCAATTCTCTTTCAAAATAAATCAGAGCAAACAATTTCAATTACATCCTCGGGGAGAATTTACAGCAGATCCCCAAACACAGTCCCAACATTAGTTTTAAAAACACTCACACACTTCACTGACTGAAATGTCTCACACAGAGGCTCCAAAACTTAAAGTAGCACTGACCCACAGATACAAAGACCTGCGATGGATACATTTAACCAGCCTTCATGGCAACTAAGAGCTAGTAAGCATGGCTAGCATCATTAACATAGCCAGAGACCACATATAGAAACAGAGTAATCAGATACTTAGAATAGTTGTAATTAAAATTCAAATAAGTTCTCTTTGAAATCAGACATCACCAGATATAAGGAAAAAAGTATTATTCTTGAAACTGCATTTATAATAACATTCTATTTGTTTTCTTCTTTTGACTCACATTGTTTAACCATGTCATATGAAATGCTTCCTAAGTACAATTTAACTGATATTACTGGGACCTCTACAGAAAATTATGAGCATTTAATATCCAGGAATTCACATTATAGACACTACCACTGACTAACCCTATAACTGACTTTCCACAATTACGCAGATTGAACGTACATGGTCCAGCCATACATTAGGTTTTGATCTAGTCTTGTTGAGTATGACAGAACAGCTACTTCCATTTCTTTTAAGTTGTAGGGTAGTGAAAAAATATTGATGCATAGCTGTCCGCCCACATCCGCATGTTTCTGTTGCCGTTCAGCTGCTGTCTGTCACACCAGCACCACATACTGTTATCATTTTTCCCTTGAGAAATAAAATGTCATTCTTTGAGCTAGGGCTTTGATGTAAGGTTTACATCTTATGACTCATTGTTGGCTGAACCAGTTTTGTTATTTTTTGCAATTTACATTGTTAAAATTAAACTATTATACTTTTTGAAAGTATTTTTGAAATAAACATAATGAATAATAGATTCAAATTTAATAATGTGCAGAATGTGAGTTCCATAGTCTCTCAATGTAAATAAAATAAAATAAAAACAGAATCACTCTTAGATTCAATTGATATAGCTTTCTTTATATAAGAGCAGTTATATTGAGAAAATTTATTTAAATGAGACTTGTTTTCAGCATTTTTTCTTGGGAGAAAGTGTTGCACTAAATGCTACAATATCATTAACTTTCACCAATTTGCTTGTCCATTCTCTTAATTAGGTGGCTAATGAGTTGATTAAGACCTTTAATGCAGTGGGTGGTGGTCTGTGTTTGCAGTCAGGCCAAACCAGGCTGTCACTGGTGCTTCCTGGAGCTGTCAGGTACCAAAGCAGTAGCACATGATCCAGGGGCTCCTAAGTAGAAGTCCTCTTTTGCTGCTGTATTATAATGAGTGAAGGAAAAGGCAATCAGCTCTGACAACCAGAGAAACTTCTCTGGCCATCTCAAGCTGTGGCTTCTTGCCCGTGGAGGCCCATCTCTCTCTGACTTTAGGTGCATGTACCTTGGACACGAACTGGACAAGCCAGCATTAATTAAACACAGTGAGACAGTAAAACCATTGTGCACAAGACTTAATGGCTGCTGAGTATGAAAAGCTTGACCTAATTTGTGTTATGACACAGACCATTTTTAGAGGACTTGAATCTTTTCTTGTCTCATTGACAACTTCTCTCTTGAGAAAATTGCTGTAATATTCAGTCCAACACCTGGTGCATCTTTCCTTTTCTTTTTTTTCCATTTCACTTCAATAACTTCATTCGTGCCTCTGGTCTTTTATAGCTACAGAGCTCATTGAGTGGTTCAGCAGCAGAGTGTCATTGTTTTGACACACACTAAATGTAGTGTCTCAGACATATCCGAGGGATTCTGGGAATGACTGTAATGATGCTCTTTTCAACAACTCTTTCTCTCCCCGTTGTACATTGCAGTATATTCAAGCACAAAAGTGTCACGGTCATTAACCCACAGCATGGCCACTGTGCCACTGCACCCATTACTGCACCGGCATTAGAGGGTTCAGAGAGAAATGAAGTGTGCGGTGTGAAGTATATATAAGGTACAAACTGTGACTCTCTGGGCCAGTGGACATTTGTGTTTGTGTAGAGCTGTGGCTGATATGTTAATATCACTAATTGTTTCCTAATTAGATGCGAGTCAGTGAGTCGTATTTTAATACTCTTCAGGGATCATTACAGAGCGAGGGGAAATGTATCTCTCCTGATGGATGACAGCCCAGTCAGCAGGAAGTTCAACATCAAGACCAATGGACTGATGGGAAAAATGGGGGTGCGACAAAATGATGGCTTTGTTTGCTGCAGTCATGTTACTTAAGTACTCTATTTTCAGCATGGTGCAGAGCAGCATCAAAAGTTAATCATACATTAATAGGAGCTATGTGGAGATTTAACATTCCATGACAGCATGGGGATTGGAGGCAATAAGCCTTGAAAAAATGTTTTTTTTAATGATTTTATGATGTTCATGTGTAAAAAATTAGGGTTGCATATTAACAAGTGTCTATAAATAATCACATATGTAAATTATTCATATTCTGCTGTTAAGGTGCGTGGTCAGTCTGATCCCAGTGATATTCTTTATTACTGACAAGTAGGAAAGCTGAGATGGACACAGAGTACAGAAGAAATAGGAAGGATTGGTTCAGGTTGGATTCATTTCTTGGCTGGCAGGGGTTATATGTGTTTCCACAGGAGGGGGTTTTAACAACCCCACCATCTCTGGGAACATATTATTGCTATGCCTGCTGCACTGTACGCAAATTCAAATCTGTAGTTTGGAGACCGCAGTGGTGTCATTTCCAAAAAATAAAAAAAAATAGAAATAAAAATGAAGATTACTTTTTTTGTTGTGTTTTATTAGATGTTCCTGACGTTATGTGTTCTTACATATAGGCAATGTGTTGATGTATGCGTACACCCTAACTGATAAGTTCTATGTTTTATAATTTTGTATTTTAGAATTAAATTTGTAACTGGGGATTGTTCAAATTTTTTGCATTTAAAAAAGAGTGTTTTGTTATTTTTATGTCTCTAAATCAGTGCCAGGCATTTGCCTTTTCTATACTATCGCAAAGTCATTTCAGTTGTTTATATTGTTCTTCCCAGCTGGGGTGAGGTGACAGAGACAAAGGCAGATGTGTCCCTGTTTGTTTTTGAAGTGTCAGAGCGAAGTCTTGCATTTGTATGTGTGTGCGTGTGTGTGTGTGTGTGTGTGTGTGTGTGAGTGAGTGTGTGTGTGTGTGTATTCTGCTCCTATGTGATGTTGCCTGTGTTTGGGTGTGTTTCATTTCCCCCCCATGTGCTGTCTCTGTTTGTGGTCCACAGGTCCTCCGCTGCATTGTTCATCCGCCTCCTCTTCCCCTGTTGAGCAGCTCCCATACCCTCCCCCTTCCATTGCAGCCAATCAGAGCCAGGGAGGGTTGCTAGGTAACTGTGCGGCTCAGCCAGCCCAGGACTCTGACTCTGAGGATGAGTTTGGCCCCAATTCATTCTTAGTTAAAACTGGCTCAGGGAACCTGTATGCTCCTGCCACTGCTACTGCTTATGGTGAGTTGGTTTTCAAACTACTGTTGCTATCTGGAGGTTAGCCTTCCCCTGCTCCTGGACATGTTGTGTTATAGGTCATGCAGATGGCTTTGG
The DNA here is from genome assembly GCF_963691925.1 of Scomber scombrus. Classification (NCBI taxonomy): domain Eukaryota; kingdom Metazoa; phylum Chordata; class Actinopteri; order Scombriformes; family Scombridae; genus Scomber; species Scomber scombrus. Next base: position 21,690,784 of record NC_084974.1, read on the forward strand.
GCAAGAATGTGTGCCTTTTTCTCTGTGCACCATGAGAGAGAGCAGAAACTTTGAGTCAATACGTAGCTTCAGGATATGCACAGACCTCTCTGAAGCAAGATCTGCAAGGTCAGAGCCTCTCTCAAAGAGGTGGAGGATTTTGGTTCAGCAAGAGATATTTGTCACAGATATTTCTCTTCAGTTTCAGTGTGCACTGGTGGGAGTAACCATCTACCATCCCTCTATAGAATTTTCAAAAACAGCAGCCTGCATGCATCCTCTACAACTTACACAGGAAATACGGAAGAAACAAAGACAGTTGCATCATACCAGGTGCAGTTTAGTCCCTGCTTTATCATCATATATCACTGCAAGGACTGACTCCTTTTGAAGTTATGTTAAAAACATTGTTAACCCCATGAAAGACATGCTGTATTGTTATATTGTTTTATATAATAAAAAACAATGATATAATATAATATTGTTTTTTAACAGCTTAAATTCCACAGTGCACAGTGAGAGATTAGGTTTGATTTTTTTCCCAATGTGACATCTCACTAATAAATGTCAGCGATTCATACCTCTATCCTCCTGCTGTTGAATTAACACTCATTCAGATTGACAGAATGGCATTCTTGCTCAAACTGCAAACAAGGTGTTGACAGTTGACAAATATTTTGTGACAGTGAAATATGTACAGTGGATTTTCTAAATAGCAGTCAAAGCGTGTTTCACGTTGTATCAGTGGTTAATTTACTCAATTAATTATTGTGAATATTTATTTGACATGTCACTTTGAGCACTAAGGAATTGCCTGAGGCAGACAATATAGTTTTGTAAGTTTATGGGGCTTCATTGTGTTGTTGAGTGAACATGATTTTATTTACTTGTTGCTATATGATCAGTTGCTTTAGATCTATAGACTCTAGTGTATTCATTACTGGCTTGGAAAGCTTTGACGCTCACTAACTCATTTATTTTGTTAATAACACCACAAACAATCACTGCATGACATAAAAAATTGCATGTACACAAGGTCATTTCTAGAGCTGCAAATAACCTTTTTTTTTCATTTTTGATTCATCTGTCAGTTCTTTTCTCGATTGATTGATCAGTTGCTTGGTTGGTCCATACAACTTCAGACTGTTTCCCACAGTCCAAGGTGACATCCTTAAATGTCTTGTATTGTTCACAAGCCAAAGATATTCATTTACTGTCATAGAGGACTCAAGAAACCAGAAAATATTCACATTTAAGAAGCTGGAATCAGAAAATGTGGACAATTTCTTCTAAAAAAAAATGATGAATCCATTATCAAAATACTTGGTGATTAATTTAATAGTTGGTAATAAATCTATTAACTGTTGCAGCTCTAATCATTTTAAGTATTTCCTCACAGTTACAAAAGATGTATTATTATGGTCACAAAATATCCAAAATATCACACTTTGTAGGAAGTTATATATTCTTGTTTATGACCCATCTACATGAGAATATAAAATGTTGTCAAACTCAGCAATTTATGCCACATTTCTCCTGTAAGTCATGAATTTTCATGCTGAATAAGGTATTTTTTGATATTTGAATGTGGATGCTTTTCAACTACAGCAGCTACTTGCTTCTCCCACTGGCACAGCAAACACAAAACAAAATAAAATGGTCTAAATAATTGATCAGGCTTACAAGTTAACTACCCAAAGGGTTGAATTACATCAAACTCCAAAGTGCCCCAGCTGCCTGCTCAGAAAGCCTAGAGAATGAGTTATTAATCCCGTTGCAAATCTCCTCCCTAATTCCACAGTAGCAACATGCTGGTCACCCAGCTTTGAGATGACGGTGCTTAAGGGGACAGAGGTGGGGGAATGGCCTTTACGACGGCTGATTTGTCTCATAACAATGACACTGATTTGCATAGGTGCAGCGTTTAGTTTGGCCTCGAGCTGTCAGTAAGGGATAGGAGAGGACTAGAGAGGTGTATCTGTAGCGGTAGTTGCTACTTAAGTCATCCTCAGGCTTTGTAAGATTCCTTTAGGTTGCAGAGTAAATCATGTTTCTGCGTGGCTCTTACTGGTGGGTGCAAAGCTCTTTCTCACTCTCTGTTATCTCTATAACATTAAACCAGCACTCTTGATATTGATGCTCTTATCCGCTCTGAGGTTTGTTCACCTTGCCGTAGATACATGTGAATGGTAGTAAATTATGCAAAATGTGCTTTTCTTTGAGATTTACACTTTGATGTTCTTTATTGTTTAATTACATAAAATCCTTGGCAGTCAGGAAGCACAATTACACTCAGAAAGAGAACAAAAAAATCAGCCTCCAATGTTTGTTCACTTAAATCAGCTAATGAAGCATGTAGGCTTACTCTATGTTTTTTTCCGAGCATTTTCCACATCACATCCAAATACTTTGCAAGCTTACAGATTTTGCTTTTTCAAATCTGCATGTCTTGCATTTTAGGTGAAAATGTATGTTACTCTTTCACTCCAGTGAGCAAAACAATGTACTCCCACTGGCTGTTCTTCACAGCGGCCACCCAAATCCAATGAAAAAGTGACTTCTGATGCAGATGATTTAGTAAAAAAAAAGACACGTATAATACTATTTTCTTTTATTTTTTAGTATTTGCCTTGCTCAGTTTTATGTATAGATTTTCACCAAGGAGAGAGTGATGTCTTGTGGCTCTCCATATCAGATTTTTCCGGCCCCAAAGCATATGTTGCAGATTTTATGTAACAAAAAAACTATCAACTATCAATCCAGGTCGGTTTCACCTTTTTCTGGAAATAAAATTACTTCATTAAAATTTGCTCAGTGTGTAATGACAATCTCCCCTTCAGTTACCTAAACTTCATCTTCTCAAGGTGACAAACTAGTGAACAAAATAGATTGTGTTGCAGATTCGGTACAGAGAACAGGATTATGGACACACAACTGCATTGCCAACATGATTAAAACAAAGATCACAAATCCTCTGTTTTGTGTTTTATGCAGAGGTTGAAAGTCTGGTTAAAAAAAAAGCCTTCATGTTGTCAATTGTAATTTAATCTGGTATTAAGTATGCATCTCAGGTTTCCAGTGGGAATTACATGTGCAAAAAGGGTAATTTAAAAGCCACCATGGTAAAAAAAAAAAAAAAAAGGAATATCAAATCAGATGTCTTTGACATACAGGTCAGTTGTTGAGGAAATATTCAAATTAAGAGTTGACACGGTGTAGGAAATATTTACTTTTTTATTGTCTGTAAACAACCACAGAAAACTATGTATGCCTAAAATAATTGAGTCACAGTGTATAGTTGCACTGGAAAACAGGTGGCTTTTTATCACTTTAGATTACATTTGCTCAAGGTCATTTCTGAGCCCACATACAGGACTTAAAATGTTCTGCTGGATTTTAAACAAGTAAATGCTCTCAGCAGCATATCGTTATTCACATTAGTAGCCTCCAAGGCTGCAGTGTTTATTTAATTTTTTTTCCGGATCCTGTTTTCATTTGGAAGAACACTGAGCCAGGGCTTCTGTAAGGCTGACGAGGCCGCTCGCTGAAGCCTGCAGTCCTTTTGTGAAGCATGTGTTTCACTGTGGCCCTTGGCTTTCTCTGAGGGGCTTCTTCCTGGGGAGACTGCCAGTGGGAGCCTGATGCCACGCTGAGCTGCATGATCTTAGACATTGCAACCTCCCAGTATTAGCATCTCTTAATGCAAAACAGCATGGGGTCGGCCAGTGTTGGCTTTCAGTGCAGCTGGACTCCCTGGTGAAAGGGCCAGCACACCACCACCTCACAGCTGACCAAGCAGGAATGCTGAGCTGCGTAGAAGGCTCGGGGACGTGGCTGTGTGAGAATTCAAATAAGTCTTCATTTGAACTGCTTAATCATCCCCTGGTGTCTGCAAGGACGAGGGAAATGTGGTTAAAAGAGTTCACCCGAGAAAGTAATTTAGCCACAGACACCAGGAGGAATGAGACTATCTCAGGCTAAGTAATAATTTAATGATTAGCACATGGCTCTCACATTGCATGCCCCTGTTTTTCTGAACATGTGAGATTCTGGTTTTGAGTTGAAATATCAAAAGGAATCTGTTTCTACTGACGTTGATGTTGAGTTATCAATGAACTGGAGCCAACAGACAATTTGTCCAGCTCCATTCAACTCTCTGTTTGTCAGCGCACAGGGAGCGTGGAAAATGCATTTTGCATACCTACATATCTTCTTTTCATTGACATAAATTGAGATGCATTACTTTCATTCCATGATGATTGCGGACCATCTGTGCCCTCTAACAAAATGTTCAACCTCTTGATGGATATGCAGCAGATTGACATACAGAACAGAGCATACATATGCAATTGTCTTGTTCTAGCTGAGGCAGCTCAAAGAATGACAGAAAATCCATTTGATCTGAGAAAGGGAGGGAAAAGCATATGCTAGGACAGGCCTTAATGGATTAGGTTGCTGGTATGTGGTAAACCTCAGTTCGAAAAAAAGGGGTTATTTTATTTTAATGGTAACTATTTATCTTTTTACATTATTTTATTTAATGTTTAATTTGCAAGGGCTGGTGTTACTATTTTACTCCAGACATGCATAATACAGCCCTTTTCTCATTTCACACCTCATGTGGTGTCCTCTGTAAACCTGTTGGTATGATGTTATATACACACTTACGTAAAATACATAAAATAGCATGCTTTCCAATTAGTTATGAAGGTGTGCTCATATTCAGTTTCCAGAAGGTCTTCTTCCCCTTATTTCCATAGAGAGAGCCAGAGGAGAGCTGAGCCATATACCCACCTGTTTGTGGTACCTGTTACCTCTCAAATGAGTCCAGGAGAGACAGCTAGTATTCCCGCATGGCTCTTCCCTTCAGACTTTTCTAATGGTGTAGGAAACAGCAGGGCCAGCAGAGAGAACCAGCTTGAGGGAGCCAGGAGAAAGTCCAGCTTCACTGCCTTTATGACAAATTTTATTTGTATTTTTATAGACAAATGCTACTCAACTGGAAATTCTGCTTCTATGATTAGCCATAGGGGCTGTAGCAGTAAGCAAGATGTAATGATATATCTCAGCACTATATAGTTTTTGATTAATTCTGTATTGAATGGCTCACGGCTCAGTGCTTTGATCGGGTGTCCTGGACATGTCATATCACTTTATTTCATCAGGTGTGACCATCAGTGTTCTGGATTTTATCCACTGTCCTTGTTAGGAAATAGAGCTATTCCCTGGACACTGCAGTTACCCAGTGTTCCTCTGCAGGTAACCAAAAAATGATGCCACCAAAATGTTGTAGATGTCAGCCAACTTAGGTATTATAAAAGGGTTTAATTGCTGCATATGAATACATGTACCCATTTTTATAAATACACTCATACATTTGCATTAAATATACATACACACAGTTTTAATATAGTTTTAATTCGAAGAAACATCTCAAGAGTACAAAAATAACTTTACCATTTACATAGAACATGATGCTGAATGCAGCTTATTTGACCTGGCTTTGACCTAGCTTACATTGATCGCTTCTAATAACTTACCCCCTCTGTATTTATGATAGCTATCTGGTAGCTAATTATCCAGTAAAATGTAGTCTTATCCCTTACATATAGCACAGTTTATTTAGTCAGGCAGGATACACACCAGCTGATTAGGAAGATGATATTTGCTAGAATACTTCTCAGTTGCAGAGCGGCATCCTGACTGACAAGTCCATGTTAGTGTGCTACTTTGCTTTTTGATGCAGTTACATCAACGGGGCTGTTAGGCCTATTAGAGTACTACAAGCCTGTACCAATAAGATAAACATGGCATGATATTGTATTATTATTGTTATTATTTATGTCATGAAATTTATTGATTTTTACCATCAGCGGATAATACTCAAAGAATCCACACTGCAGTCTGCGTGTAATAAATGCATATAATAAATTCCAGAAAAGCTTTTTAGAGGTAGAAAGCACTTATAGGCAACTGCTTATTTTAATAATAGAACATGTTTTGAACATTTTATTCCAAACTTTATTTGGATCTGGATGTGCATCAAAACATGCACGCATTAGTTCTGCAGTTTGAGTAAATAATGAACATACTCTACTTAAATATCTTTTTAAAATCATGGATTCTAAATCCTCAATAAGAAAAATAGCAACTTGTTCTTTGATCCGTGGCCTAATTTTGCACTAATTGAGATATTTCAACAGCTGTTTGAGACATCCTGGGGGAAATAATAAGTATACACAATATGTATGTAATGAAAGCCCCTGCAACTCTAAAAAAAAAAGGAACAATTAGTTTCGATTTTATAACATAGCAGTCTGATACCACACAAGCAGGACAGTTGTCTCTTAGCGATTATAACATCTTACCATTAGGCAGACATTCCTGTTATCTCTCAGAGTGGGGGGTGAGGTCCTGGCTAATGAAGTGGATTTGCCTTAATTACTCTTACAGAATAGCGTCAGGAGGCCTAAACCAGTGCATACATCTGTTAGAAAGAAAAATGAAAAATCCACATTCCCAGATTGAATAGATATCTGTAGGCTTCTACTTTGAATGCCCTGTGAAAGTTTGGCTATTGTAGCAAAGTCCCCTTTCTCTGTCTCTCTGATAACAAATGAATCTCCTTTTCTTGGCAATTTCGTTGTGCAAAGCAGGTCAATAGAAAACCATTTATTTTTTTCTGTCCTTTGGATAGTAGTGAATAATTGTTGCTGAATCACCACATCTGTGGGGGTCATGTTGCTCTGTGCTTTGTCTCATAAACTGTCTTGTTTCTCGTCTTTCTGTTTATCTCCACAAATGTAAGAGTGACTACTTACCTGGCGGTTGAAAGGTTATTGGTTGGACTAGGGGAAACCATGCATGAAGTCACGTAGTGAATTTAAATCGTGATGCATTGCTTATTTACTACTTTGTCTGGAGAACATGTACTACAATGTATTATAATGGCAAAGGAAAATAAGCAGGAAAATAGAGTTTAGGCAAGGCAAGGCAGTTTTATTTAGCAACACTTTTGGGCAGATTGGATGGCATTACAGATTGGATGGCATTACATGTTTAACATTATTTAAAATACTTTAATTTGTAAGGCACCCGTAACCTGGTATTCAATTCCAAATCATAATATGCCTCATAACAGTAAACATTTTAACTTCCAACAAAGTACTAAAACTTGTCGTAATCCAGGTGAACTGGGAAACTTGATTTAAATGTGGATTGTATTGTTATTTAATATTCATGACTACGTATGAATTATTTTACAATTTTTTTAAAGCTGCATATTGAGTTAATCTGTATACCAGTTCACTTAAAATTACCAAAGTGGGGACTAAGAGTTCCCCACTAATTGATTTTTATTTTAATGTTTTCAGGAAATCAGAACAATTTTTACATTCATATTAATCATGCAGATTAATTATATGTTATTTAGAAAGAGTGCAAATTAGTTGATAAGTTCTTTAATTAAATTTGAATATATCTGAATATCTGGCTTGCACAGAATTTGGTTAGACCTTCTCAAGGTTTTGTTCAGTTTCACAAAATATTTACACATGAATTCTTCAAATACACAGTGTGCATTGACTTGCTATATTGCCACTGAAAATTATACTTTTAGTTCACACAGAGTATATTATGAAATTTGAATCTATGATTTACCTCTGTGGTAATTTTTGAGCATGTATGTCCTCAGTATGGTCCTCAGTAAAAAAAAGAAGTTACCAAGTGAGGAAAATGAATTACTTGTTTCCCCACTTTTGCTTGGTCCTCATAGAAAGTAAAGTATTTGTTTACTGAACAGTAAATGCATTCCTAAGCAGTGATGCATTTGTCTGTGTGATATATTTCTCTGTGCATTTCTTTGCAGTCCCTGTATCAAATTAGCATAACCTTATTAATGACTTTTGGGATAAGGTACATCACTGAGCAGGAGGGAGGTCATCAAAAACTGTGTGCTTTTACCGCACACCAGTCTATTGTTCATCAGGACTGTGGTGTGCCTCTCTTTCAGTGCATGGGCTAATTAAAAGGGCAGCATTGTGCAAAAGTGTGCTCAGCATGGAACCATCTGTCAGTGCGACAGATGCATTATACAGCACTCGCTCCAAAATGAAAGAGAAATAAAACTATTTCTGTCAGCGGTTCATCCCATAAAATATGTGGACTATGTGGCATTGAACCAAGTTCGAAATAGAGTCTGAAGGTGATAATTTGTGTAAACTCCTTTTTTTGTTGATGATGTTGATGGAAATGTGCAGAACATAAATAGCAATGAGCTGAAACACTCTATCCGTGATGTGTAAAATTGCAAACTTAAATGCTGCAGACTTAATATTTGTGTAGTTTTTTCATTGCTGAGGCATTCATTAGCACTTAATCTGTGAGCACAATGCACTCTTTTTCCACTTTCGTAAAATGCTGCAAGCACATAAGCTGAATGCTACCTTTTGTTTTCAGCACAGCCACTTTTGCACCCCAACACTTTGTGTATCAGTCGTTCTTTATTGACACGTTGATAAGGCAGCTTCATATTTTTGACCCCTAAAAAATCCGAAATGACTCTCGGTTTCTTTGACTGGCATCAGTAGGTATTGCTTTAATGAAGGAGCTGATTATACAAAATAAGCCTCCTGTGTGTCTATATTCCATTCTCTCTGCTGTAAATTGGCAATTTAGTCTTGTGGATATCTGTGAAATAAAGGAGGCTGACTGCTTTAAAGAAAAGGCACTGTTTCACTTTGTGTAGAGGCACAAATTCATTGATTGATGAATGGCTTAGCAGATGTGGAAATAAATGGATACAGGGAGCACAAGGACATTGGTCTTCTTTCTTGTGAAGTTCAGGGAGTATCAAATGACCGAGTGGGTACAATTTGTTCTTTTAGACTTCATATCTAGTAGTTTCAAATCCATTGATGTAAAGTGGCAACAGAGCTTGTTGACATAAAAATTACGTAAAAAGAAAAAAAAGAAATAAAGAGCAAGCTTTGGCTACTGAAGCTCTGTAATGGTACATGGCCACTGGAATCACTAATTCATGAGGTTGACCACTTAAAATCTGACAATGACATAGATACTGCTAATGATGGCAGACTGTTAGTAAATGAGATGGCTAATGTTGTTACTTGGCTGATTTTGATTCAAGCTCTGACAGTGGAGAAAGATTTTCCACAAGACAGTGAAACATGATGTTGTTGAAAAAAACCACATAAATATATATATATATATATATATATATATATATATATATATATATATATATATATATATATATATATATATATATATATATATATATATATATATATATATACACACACACGCTCAAACAGTCTGCCCTGGTCAAATAAATGTCAAAAAATAGCTTCAAGAATCGGTCAGTTCCAGAACAGCCCAGCTTGTAGCTCTGTGTACACAGCAGCCAGTGTCTGGTCTGAGTAAAATGTCACAGATCTCTGTGGGATGCAGAGAGCACACTCTGATAGAGACCAGTTGGGAGGAATAATGAGCAGAAGATGGACTTTTTTAGGACTGATGTGTGGAAGTGTTTCAGTGGAAAGAGTCTGTGGGTTAGGTTTTAATTTGTGTGCTGCTGGTGAAACCGTAGCTAATCTCTCATTAGAAGGTGAAATAACACCATACATACCAATAACACCAAGCATTATTCACTAGACAGCACATGGAGAAAAGAGAGAGTCTGTCTTTTAAAAGTTCTGTAATGTGGTGTTCTCTTTCATAATATTTCGTTCGATGTCTCACTATGGGATGCACGCCTCGCTGCAGCCCTCAGAAGCATTTATCTCATTACGCCAATCCTGATTGGCTGGTGAACGTGTCCGTCCGCCACAGGTAGTCCCACCTACCTTAAATAGCTCATGCGGACGGCACCACCCTCATTCAAACACCTCTTCTCACTCGGAGCATATCTCGCGTCCAGAGCTAGCTAGCTTAACTGTCCATAGACGGATCTTATTTAGCTTCTGTCGCTGGGCGCTACTAGCTTAGGACATTTTTTTTTTTTTTTTTTTTTTTTTTTTTTTTTTTCTGCTTCGTCGGTCACACCAGATCGAACTCAGTGCTTTCCTGCCCTCCACGGCTTGGTCAGCACTGCTCTCGACGCCCCACCACGGCTACTCGAGCACCGGGCATTAGCACACCAGCTAATTCTCGGCTTCTTCACGGTTAGCACACCAGCTAACTGCCTCGGCTCCCTGCCTGCACACCAGCTCGCACGGAATGGAGGCTAAAACCCCTCACACCAGAGGGCACGGAGACTCCGGAGCCAGACTCTGTCGCTGCGGGAATAAGATATCGAGCATGGAAGAACTTGGCCAAGAGCGCGACGAAGCAACTTCTCCCCGTCTTCCCGGAGCTGCTGGAGGAGGTGGCGCGCTCATGGAGAGACCGCCCCTACAGCAGCCGGAGCCCGGTTCCCGGGGCCTCGTCCCTCGACTGTGAGGCGATGGAGAGCCTGGGTCTGCTCCGCATGCCTCCGATGGAGCCACTTGTTGCAGCTCACCTTCACCCCCAGCTGTCAGCGGTGTCCTCCCGGAGCCCCAGCCTGCCGTCCAAGTCCGACCGTTTTCAGTCAGCCCTGACTGAGAAAGCGTACAAGGCGGTGGCGCTCTCGGCCAGAGCGCTCAATGTCCTCTCGCTGCTCACGGCTTACCAGGCTGAGTTGTGCGAGGATGTTGTGCAAACTCAGGACTCAGCCGCGTGGGAGGAGATACCGGTCATCACCGACCTGTGTCTCCGTGTCCAACGCTGCGTGGTCCAGGCCACGGGTAGAGCGATGGGGACCATGGTTCTGCAGGAGCGAGCGCGGTGGCTCAACCTCGCCAGCCTGTCAGACAGAGAGAAGGACGACGTCCTGGACATGCCCATTGTCCCGGAGGGGATTTTTGGTTCCGCCCTAGCATCGATGCAACAACGGTGTGAAGCCAAAAAGAAGGAAGACGAAGCTCTCAAGCTCTGCCTCCCTCGCAAGCCCCCAGCTCCCTCTCCACCTGCGCAGCGTAAATCATTCGCGCAGGCTGCTTCCCGGGTTTCGCAGTTCAAAATACCGAAACATCCGAAGCCTCAGCCCGCCCCGCCGCCCGTGCCCGGTCGGCCCGGCTGGTTCAAGAAGCCCTCGGCCCCAGCTACAGCTCCGCCGGCACAGCCCGCGCAAGCTACCAGCCACCAGGCCAGGAAGAAAAAGAGAGCGGCCTGACCGCCCCTCTCGTCACCGGTGATGCAGCTGGAAGTTCCCTGTTCTCCAGCTCCACCTGTTTGGCTTCCGAGCGTGCACTCCGGGGCCCCCCACGCCCCCATCTCCCAGCTGCCACGGACCGTGCCAGAGCAGACCGGGAGAGACGGACATCTGACGGCAGAGGGTTCAGCGGTTGCCCCTCTCCCATGTCCACAAGCACGCACACACACACAAGTTTTCATAAAGAAAATAAAATGTGTCCCGCTGTCGCATCCGGGCCGAGTGCCGAGGGCGCAGCTAATAAAAGCCAAAACTATAAAAATAAACAGCGCGGTGGCGGCACCTGCTGTCCCACCCCCGGGGAAAGCTGCGGCTTTTCCCGGGGTGAGGGCAGTGAGGTCCCCGTCACTGCGTTGTCCTCCCGGGCCAAAGTGCACAGCACCGCCCAGAGGCCATGTCAGTTTTCCACCACGAGAGGGCGCCACCGCACCGCGGTTGGGACCTCTCATGGTGGAAGAGCTGCAGCGCGTCTCACCTCTCTGCCGCAGGTGGCAGAGGTGGGCTGCGCTGGCAGCTTCGCCCTGGGTGTTGAAGACGATTTTGAGGGGTTACAGGCTGCAGTTTGCCGCTGTTCCCCCTCGATTCGCCGGCATAATACACTCCCAGGCTCAGGGAGAGTCAGCTCGTGTTTTGCAAGAGGAAATCCTCTCACTGTTAAACAAAGGAGCAATCTGTGTCGTTCCTCCCGCACAGTGTCAGAGCGGTTTTTACTCCAGGTACTTTCTGGTCCCAAAACGGGGGGGGAGTGGTATTCGCCCTATCCTGGATCTACGTGCTCTGAACAAATTTCTCAGGAAATACAAGTTCAGGATGCTCACAAACGCATCCCTGCTGCGCCTGGTGCGACAGAACGATTGGTTCACTTCTGTCGATCTGAAAGACGCGTATTTCCACATTCCAATATATCCTCCCCACAGAAAGTATCTGAGGTTCGCTTTCCAGGGGACGTGCTACGAGTATCGCGTGCTCCCATTCGGTCTGTCTTTAAGCCCGAGGGTGTTCGTCCGTTGCACGGAAGCGGCGATAGCCCCACTGAGACAGCAGGGCATTCGCTTGGCCACATATCTGGACGATTGGCTACTTTTGGCACAATCGAGGCAGGAGGCCATGGCGCATACGCGTATTCTCACACGGCACCTATTAGACCTGGGTTTTGTGATAAACGCGGAAAAGAGCATGCTGTGCCCGACACAGGACATAATCTTTCTGGGATTATCCCTGGACTCGGTGATTTTCACGGCGCGCCTCTCGGCGGAGCGAGTGAGAGCTTTCAGAGCATGTCTCGCGCTTTTCCATCCAGGCAAATCTGTTCAATTCAGATTGTGTCTTCGATTACTCGGACTGATGGCGTCAGCCATTCTCGTGGTTCGTCTCGGTCGCCTCCACATGCGGGAATTCCAGCTCTGGGTGGCCTCATGCGGGCTGGATCCCGTGCGTCATGGCGCACGGAGAGTGTTGGTTACGCCGGGGTGCGTCAGGGCACTGCGCCACTGGCGAGCCCCGTCGTTTCTGACCCGCGGGGTGCCCATGGGCTCTGTCCTGTCCAGGAAGGTGGTCACTACGGACGCCAGCCTGACAGGGTGGGGCGGAATTCACGAGGGCCGGTCAGTGAGGGGCCGCTGGAGTGTGGACCTCCAGCGGTCTCACATAAATTTTCTGGAACTTTCAGCGGTGTTCCTCTCCCTGAAACACTTCCTTCCGTCTCTCATGGGCCATCATGTCCTGGTGAGGACGGACAATACGACGACGGTAGCGTACATCAACCGCCAAGGGGGGTTGCGCTCTCGTCAGTTGCACATGCTGGCACGCAGACTGATCCTGTGGAGCTGCGGTCGTCTCCTCTCCCTGAGGGCGACGCACGTCCCGGGAGCTCTGAACACGGGCGCGGACCTGTTGTCCAGGGGCGCGCCGGTATACGGGGAGTGGACTCTGCACCCAGAGATTGTGGAGCAGATATGGGCCCGTTATGGTCGGGCCGCGGTGGATCTGTTCGCGTCAAGAGGAAACGCGCAGTGCGCGCTGTTTTACTCTCTGCGCAACATGGATGCTCCCCTCGGCATAGACGCACTAGCGCACGTCTGGCCGCACGAGCTTCTTTACGCGTTCCCTCCCCTGGCCCTGATACCCCCCACTCTGTCCAGAGTGAGGAACCACGGCCACGCGCTGATTCTGATAGCTCCGCATTGGCCTGCAATGCATTGGCTGGCGGAGATATATCGGTTGCTGTGCGCGCAACCTTGGCAGCTCCCGCTGCGCAGGGACCTGTTATCACAGGGGGGGGGGACGGTTTTCCACCCGCACCCAGAACGCCTGGCGCTGTGGGTTTGGCCCCTGAGTGGTTCAATTTGTCAGCTGTGGGACTCCCACAGCGTGTGATTTCCACTATACAAAGTGCTCGAGCCTCTTCCACTAGGTCTCTGTATGACTGTAAGTGGAGAGTGTTTGAGGACTGGTGTCACAGAAATGGCCACGTTCCTTTTCAGTGTCCAGTAGGTGTGATATTGTCATTCTTACAGGACCTGATTGACAAACGAAAAGCCTTCTCCACAGTTAAAGTGTACTTGGCAGCTATAGCCGCCTGTCACGTGGGGTTTGGGAAACAAACAGCGAGCCAGCACCCGCTGGTTTGCCGTTTTATGAAGGGAGCGCGCAGGCTTCTCCCCGTGTCCAGACCGCTGGTGCCACCATGGGATCTGGCTGTGGTTCTGGAGGGGCTCAAGGGTCCTCCTTTTGAGCCGCTGGGGGGAGCAGGCTTGAAACACCTGTCTCTCAAGACAGTGTTGTTACTGGCTCTGGCTTCGGCTAAACGGGTTAGTGACATCCATGCGCTTTCGGTGCATCCATCATGCACTCAGCTTTACCCGGGGGATGTGAGGATGATTTTGAAGCCCAACCCGGCCTTTGTGCCTAAGGTAGTGGGCTCATGTTCTCCTATTGACCTTGTGGCCTTTGCTGCCTCGCCTGGAGAGCAGCGGTCACATGCGTTATGTCCAGTCCGTGCGGTGCGCACTTACATGGACAGGACTAAGGGTTTCAGGAGGAGCGATCAGCTGTTTGTCTCCTGGGCTAATCCTCATAAGGGGAAACCTGTCACAAAGCAGCGCCTGTCCCACTGGGTCGTGGAGGCGATTGCTTTGGCTTATACGAGTCAGGGTTTGCAGACACCTGCGGGTCTGCGGGCGCACTCGACTCGGGGCTTGGCCGCATCCTGGGCCTTATTCAGGGGAGTTTCTGTTCAGGACATCTGTGCTGCAGCGAGTTGGTCCTCGCCTCTCACTTTTGTCCGTTTTTATATGCTGGACGTCTCCGCTCCGTGCGTGGCACGCGCGGTTTTGCTGTCCTGATTGGAACAGAGTACCTTTTTCCCTGTGGGTTGGTGGACGCTCGATAAGCTTGTCTGGCAATACGGGAGCAACCATATCCCATAGTGAGACATCGAACGAAATATTATGAAAGAGAACTTTAGGTTATTTACATAACCCCGGTTCTCTGAGTAATATGAGTGAGATGTCTCACCAGACTACCCTTCTTGCTTGGGCGAGTGAGAAGAGGTGCTTATCTTGAATGAGGGTGGTGCCGTCCGCATGAGCTATTTAAGGTAGGTGGGACTACCTGTGGCGGACGGACACGTTCACCAGCCAATCAGGATTGGCGTAATGAGATAAATGCTTCTGAGGGCTGCAGCGAGGCGTGCATCCCATAGTGAGACATCTCACTCATATTACTCAGAGAACCGGGGTTATGTAAATAACCTAAAGTTTTATTTCTTTCCTCTTTGGTTTTCAGACGGAGCCTTTCAAAACCACTCTCGGCTGCGGACGCCTCCTCTACCGCTTTCCCACTCCCACTCACCCAATCATCAGCACCATGCGGCCTCCATTAACTCCTTAAACAGGGGCAACTACACGCAGCGGAGCAACCCAAGTCCTGCGCCCACAGACAGCTCTGTTCCTCCCGAGGGTCCAGCCAGTGGTCAGGACTCCGGCAGCGCACAGGACAACTGGCTACTCAACAGCAACATCCCCCTGGAAACGAGGTACTGTGTAATTTGTCTCCCTGACAGTTTATAGAGATATTGGCATCTGTAAGACTGAGCTTGAGCCGGTGCCACTGAACTCAGCTTTTCATGCTATCTGCTCCATATTAAATTAGTGCATTGCTAAAAAGAAGCAAAGCAATAAAATGGGAAATATCCTGCTAGGGGCAAAGGCCTACATTTGTGACGAACATGATTTTGTGGCAAACAAGAGAAAAGTGCTGCTTTTGGATCCAAGAGTGGAAATGCTATTGAGTTTAAACTGCAGAGAAATTATAATAACGTTACATATTATACAGTTATTGCAAAATTACAGTGAGGCTCCCATAAGCGGGCTTTATAGCTCCTCCACTTCAACACTGAGTTTTATTTATTTTCAATCAGTATTCAGTTTCTAGCACATGTCTCCTTGTGTCCTTGTGTGAAGTAGATCTGTCAAGTGTTATTGTAACAAAGGGAATATCTGTATTTCTTTGGCTTGGCATTTTGCAAGGTGATATGAAATCAAGAACAGCAAGACAGAATTATCTCAACCTCCTTAATGATCACATCACTCTCTCTTTGCAGTAGAAAATCTCTCAACACAAATTCTAACTTCTCAGTGTGACCAGGTTGCCTGCTTAAAAATGTTAAATTAAAAGCTGTTTTGTAGCTTCAATTGTGATGGAGATTTTATGGATAAAAGATTTTTTAAATTATTGTAAAATGTTAGACCACACTGTAGTCTAACATTTTCAAGTATTTCAATAAATGTATCAATAAATGACACTGCTGACAGTAGAATAGCTAATTTAGCACAACCAAACAACCAGCAATGAAAAGAAATACTGTCTCTTTCTCAGGTTTTTGTGAGACGGTTCAGTCAACAGGAAAATGACCATCACTTTCAGCTGGTAGGACAGTTAGTGGTAGAATGAATAATTACACGTCATTCAGCTCTAACGATAATCCTGCGCAGGTATTCCCTGTGGAACAGAAAACATATGGCGAGGACAGTCAACCTGCAATAAGCAAGAGTGCCCTAGAATCAAATTTGTAGTCTTCGTGACATATAGCTTTGACAAAAAAGATCAAATACTTAAGTTCCAATAATGAAATTGAAACCATTAATATCCACACTGACTGAAAATTTAAATGTCACTTTTACTTAGTTAATAGTATTACAATGGCTATCTCATCACTTTTGTGAAATTGAGTGGCTCTGATAAATTCTACAGTGGTAGATTTTACTCCGGTCTGCCACTGGAGCATTGCCAGCAATTGGTTGGCCCTATCTAGCCTGGCCATTTTCTTTAGAGTTTCTGCCAGGCATTTCTCTCTCTTCATTAAAAGTTGCATTCTTCCCCAGAACACAAGTTTAAGAGATACCATGAACAGACTTCACTGCTGGCCTCAGAGGGGCAGGGATCAAAAACAAGGCTTTTCTCTTGTACCACTGAATGTGTTCAGCCTGCCCATTGCATGTAGACAGTTCATTTCTCCATTGCATTTCTGCAGTATTTCCTTGTGGAACAGAGCGATCATAGCAGGAGTTCATTATAAGAGAAATGAGACATGCGCCTCAAGAAACTTTAGAAATTGTGTTGGCTTTTTTTGGAGTGTTGTTACCATTAAATTAAAATAACTTATCCAATGTGAAAACTATGAAACTGTAGTGACAAGCAATTTGTTATTAAAATGAACTTCACATTTTAACAAGTGTTTTTAACTTGTCTGAAATAAGTGTTAGAAACCTTAAGGTTCTTATTTGTAAGTGATGCATTGTTTTCTTCCAATCACAACCTTAAAGGAGCCAGAATACTCTAATGTTTATCAGAGAGGAACAAGACGCTTGCAGAGAAGGGCAGGGCTCGTACAAAACCAGGTATGAAAGTGCCCAAATGAGGGGAACAAGAGAGCTAGATGTCATTTGTCTCACACTTTCGTAGAAGTAGTCCCATAAGGGCCTTGGTTCCTTTGTCCCACACTGTCTGTCTCGATCTCCATTTGTCAGTTGTTGATGTTTCCTGGTGATCACATACTGTATTGGCGTTTCAGTGTTTCTTGCATGCACATCTCACACTAGCTTCATATCCATCTCCCCACCTGTGTGTAGAAACATAGCAAAGCAGACATTCCTTGAGAATTTACAGGACAACCTCATTGAGATGGACATTCTGGCATCAGCTCGCCATGATGCCTCGTACAACGACGGGTATGTTGCATGTCTGCTATGTGGCTCACTCATGTCAGAATCCGCTTTGCCATGAAAACAATTGTGAGGCCTGTGCTATCTTTCCATCAAACATCCTCTGTTTGAAATGCTGTCAATCATCAGTGTATGTCTCCTGCAGGGCCACAGTCTTTGCTGTATCTGTCCGTTCCCTGTTAAATACAACTAACAATTTGCATTAACTCACATTGTTGGGTTGTATTCTTTTTGAATAATGTTAAACATGACCGCTATTTGAGTCATACTTGTCAGTGTTATTTCCTATTGCTAGAATAGGATATGTCAGAGATTTGTACCGATATTTATAAATAAAATATGGTCTCAGTGACTTTCCCCATCATACATTGTAATGTGACATTCAATCACGTTCATGTCTCTGTCACTCGAGAGCTTCTTGTAAACTTGTCAGTAAAACGGCCTTGACAACAGTGCCGCTGCCACTGACTCTCTGATGGGCTGATCATACGGCACTTGGACATGCAGCTCTACACAGGTTTTCTGAGATAGCCAGCCATATTCTTCAAGGACGGATAAATCTGCTTAAATCAATGCTGCTCTTCCCCATTCTGGCACAAATATATAAACAAGAGTCAGCTGTGGTCACCAGTCCTCTAAATTAGATTTAATATTGATTAACAGTTTCAACTCGGCAAAACCCAGTATGCTTTCATGTTCTCACTAATGTAGCAGAAGCGTAACTATAGTAACAGTATTGAATGGAATTGGAAATAGATTTACTTACCAGTGGAAGGGACTGCACTCATTTAGACAGTAACCTACAGTATTATGAAAGGCATCACTGAAAAATGAATATGTTTTGTTGAGACTAACAAATTAATGTTTTTTCCAGGCACTTCCTGTTCAAACCAGGTGGAACATCACCAATGTATTGCACAACATCACCAGGATACCCTTTGACCTCTAGCACGGTGTACTCGCCTCCCCCACGCCCTCTGCCTCGAAACACCTTCTCTCGCCCTGCCTTCAGCCTGAAGAAACCCTACAAGCATTGCAACTGGAAATGTACTGCTCTCAGTGCCATCCTCATCTCAGTAACACTGCTGTTCCTGTTGGCCTACTTCATCGGTGAGTCACCTCTGATGCACCTACACACCAAGGAGGGCACCTCTACCTATCCTCCCCCAATCCCACCCCTCACCTAAGTGCAGACACAGGATGAGTCCATGCTCCATTGTGTTTCCTCTATCATCCGTTTTAATATTGTTGAATCTGCACTCTGCACCATATATGAGCATGGTTATATAGGGACTTATAGATTGACTCCTCGCCCCCACACACCTTGTTCGAAATAACATTATCATTCATAGATTGGGTTGACTGAATCTGCAAAGATGGCCAATCTGGTTTCTTGCTCTTGTGAATAGGTCAGATAGGGAATAAATTAAAAAGACATCAGCCATCACATTAGAGAGGCCTGCACATTTAAAATATTCGTCTTATTTGATTTAAGATTCCCTGATCATCATACCCAAGTCCCAGCTGCAGGATTATCAGCTGTGATATCTGCATTATGGTATTAAACCAACTCTTCTCTTTTTGACTGCTGTCACTCCCTAGGGGATTGATATACAGTATACATCTGATAATACACTGTCTCATTTATCTGTGTGATCTATTGCATATACAAGACTGTTTACAACATTTCTCTAGTAGACGGCAGATACATGTTAAAGACACAAAAAAGAAAAACTAAAAAGGGTTTCAATCAAATGCAATTGGGTTCCTCTAGTCATTTCTGTGATGTCGTTTCTCCATATTTCTCTGAGATCATATATTAAACTGTTCCAAACTTTGTTTTTTTTACTTGGATTTTATGCTAGTTATCACTGCTCATGAAAGGTTACCAAGGTCTTCTTCTGTTTATTCCAAGCAAGCTGTTGCTCTGCCAGTTATGTAAAATTCATCACTTATTGAGTAGCAGAGATTTCTTCTCTTCCCCCAACACCTGGTGTTTAAAATAACATTTTTATCAGCTATAGGTCAAATCACTATTTTAAATCAATCAGTGATAGCATAGCTAAATACGCTTTTGTTTGTCGGAGAATTTGTTATCGTTACTTTAAAGCAAATTGGTCCAATGGAGTAAATGCAGTATTAGTGTGGTCAGGTAGAGAGGGGGTGGGAAAGAGCAAGGACTGTGGGGTTGTGGGTAGCATATGTTGACTGAATTGATGCTATGAACTTGGCTAGGACTGGGTCAGATTAGGCTATAGGGACAATGCAAAAACTATTTTTAGGGATATAGGAGGGTATATAGACATGAGGGTTCCTCTATTGCAGTGAGGGAAGAGAAGACAGGTAAGGATGTCAAATGATTATGTTTGAGGTCTGGTTTTAATGATGTAGTGGTCTTCATGAAGACCTTTTTTTTTCTTTACCTTTTTGATTCAAGTAATGAAAGTTCTGCCTGTTCCGTTGTTACAAATTTAAATAGGGACTTGATATACACTTCTATCTCATATATTTTATCATATGATATACCTCTGATTGGCTGTGAATACCTGTTTAACATATAAATGGCTACACTCTTGAATTCAGTATTGCACAGAAAAAGAAATAGTTTTTCAAATAGAAGGATGGTGAGAACATTTTAGTTCATTTACATGAAGCCAAGGAAGGAAAAGCCAAATCCTTGGCCTTCATCAGTGAGATAAATGAATTCTTCATTGAGGACATTTGTTATAGATATGCATTATGCCCTAACAATCACAAAAGCTATCGTTTCAGCTTCTCCCTGAGGCCAAACGAACTAAAATCTGATTATTCATTTTTTGTCACCAGAGCCATTTAAATTATTTCAAAAAGGATCAGCTGGTTTCTGCTCATGGTGATTATCTACGTATGCAGCAATTTGAAATCAGTGGTGGTGCCTGTGAGTTCTGGTTTGACCTGTTTTTGGCATGAGCAGTGTGGTTTGGCTATAGAAGTAGAGATGCAGTATGTGTCTACTGTTTACTGTTTGTGACCTGGGCAAAAGCCAGAGAGCCCCATCAGCCTGATAGTGCTTAATCAGACTGTGTAATTAGACCCTGCAAAACTCAGACCATCTCCCGATTCACCACAAGTAAACATGTGTGAGACCCAACCTCACCCTAAGATCGGAATTTCCAATCAAGAACGAGGGCCATATTTAATTAAAGGCTGATGAGAAAATACATTTAATTTCAAGTGCAATTAATTACTGAGGCCTGTAATTGGAAACGCTGGGTGAGATGTCTAATGAACCCAATTATGCCTCATGACAGATGTTTTGACTTTCAGCATGGTTTTATGTTGTCACAGCTTTGTAAATCTGCACATTTTGAAGTGCAAAAAGGTCGGGGGTTTAAGATGGTACTATTTTCTCTGCGGTTGCTCGCTCATTAGCACATTTGTTATATGTTCCTCATTTTAAGGTCATCAGTATCCTCCTGTGTTCACTTCCACTCACCCTGGGTATCTAGGCAAGGACAAAGAGGTTAGGGCCCAGAAAATGTTTCACTGCATGATCATCAAATCTAGCTAAAAGCTTCTCTGCAACACATATTGTACCTGTCGGTAAACTTTTTGTCTTTGAATAATTCAGAAAAGTACTGCTCTGTTCAATTTGCCTGCTTTTCAATATCCCAATGTGATATTTTCAGTATCTAGATTTATCAGTAGGGATGCTATTCTAAAAGCATCTTAAGGAAATGTTCCACTTTTGTCAAAAATGTTATA
The DNA here is from genome assembly GCF_963691925.1 of Scomber scombrus. Taxonomy (NCBI): domain Eukaryota; kingdom Metazoa; phylum Chordata; class Actinopteri; order Scombriformes; family Scombridae; genus Scomber; species Scomber scombrus. The sequence goes on from NC_084974.1 coordinate 21,711,982, forward strand.
ACACTCTTGAATATTACCTATATTTACAGAGCAAAAATCTTCTTTTTTCATCTATTCATGCATTGATTTACCTCAATGGCAGAGAAAACTAATTATTCTGCTTTCAGTGAAACTCTCACTTTCTTATTTATTTCTACAATGCCCATCATTCACTGCAAACCAGACAATGTGTAATTTTCTATTACTGGGAAACATCAGTTGAAACAATGAACATCCCCATATAATTGCTACTAATTAGTGACAATTAGTAAGTGCATTAGCCACATAGCTGCCAAGCATATGGAATTGCACTGCTGGTTGTATATAGTCGCAATTTTACGATTGTACATTCACATAATGTTGGCAATGGTGATTTTAATGTGCTGAATAAAGTACTTCTGTGTTGATGAGCGCCCTTCATCCTCAAAACCCAAACACAGGACTGTCACCTATAAGCGCAGATGGGATATATTTGTTGTTTTGATATGGTCAGCACACATAAATACTGATCATGACTTGATGCAGTAGACAGAAAAATGTTGGACTTTGTGCTTCATGTTGATCATTTCTATAATTATTCAAGGTATGTTAATGGGTTTGAAACACAATGGAGTATTCCTAAAAGATGTTCTGTGGCACTGATGGATGCATCACGACACCCAGAGTCATGAAACAATGTTGAAAAGATCCTCTTCTTTGCTGAAATCAGCTGAGATTTTAACAGCATAAAAAAAGCAGTCAATTCTACTTTATTTTTTCAGTCATTCATTAATGTTTTTTAGCAATTTTTTTCTACAACTGTTCACATATACATTTAGAATTTCTGTTATTAAGTATCAATATCATGGCATGGATATTGTAAAAATGTCTAATAGCCCATTTCTGGAAGTACATTAGAGAATACACCTTAATTCATTACCTCAAATCCAGACACTCAAAATTACTAAATAGCATGCTGTAGAATGCTTCTTTTTTTTTTAAGTCCCCATGTTATATTCCAGTTATGCACCATGTTTACATGTGTTTCTGACATTGCTTGGTTTTAAAGAAATAAAATATTTCACACTTATTCACGTACGCCATAGGTTAAACATTTTTAGTCCAAGGCATGTATGGAACTCTATAATATGCTGGCTCTTTTTGAAAATATCTAATGACAGTTCGTCTTTTTTAAATGCTCACAGTATTTGATGATTTTGACCAGTGAGATGAAGCGGAAAAAAGGTTCTCCTTATCATTGCTTTCCATGAAGTGTGCACTAGATGAAAAGTACTCCTCAGATCAGAGGATAGAAGCACAGGAATGCTGGCAGATGACCCACAGCAATAAGTGCTGACTTCCTCGGATTGACTAAGAAGTCTTCTTCTACAGTACCTTTGGCACATGGCGTGACCCAACTTCCTGCCAAGAGATAAGCGAAAGGAGGGCACAACATGTGCTCAGGACAAAATGGGAAATGCTACGAAGTACAGTAGTCTTGACAGGTCAGTGGCATCGCTGGAACACAGACACAGCTTGTCTCTGCCAGTGGCCATCTCATTAGAAGTACCTTGTTATTCCTCCAACCTGTCTTCATTCTGCAGCCAATTGCAGCAGCCCTCTGAGTGTCATTGCACAGTGTTTGCAAAGTTTGAGAAGTGAACAAAACAAAATCAGGAGGCTCTTCGTTGGCTCAGGCCCAATGCTCTGCATATCATAGATACCAAGAAGGCACTGGAGTAAATCTTTGGGTGATGGGAGGGGGGGGGGCTCTTCAACCATTTTCCATTAAAGGCCTCAGGGACGGATGGGATGAAGAACGGGGCTCACAAAGACGTGATTACTAGGACACTTGGAACGACACCCTGCCTGGTGACTTTGCGATGGTTCTGCCAGCAACATACACAGACTCTTTTTCCATTTCGCCAGTCAATGTAGAGCTACAAATCAAAAGGAATGTCTTTTCTGTAGCTTACAAAATGACAAACAAAGCCATCTGTCTCTTCACTGGTTGTCCTCCACTGACACAGTAATTTCCACGGGCACTGGACGGACACAGAACAGATGTTGGTCTTGCAGCTGATCTTCCGTCATCTTTTAGAAGTTTGTATTTGGTTTACCGTGTTAGCCATACTGTTGCTACCTATCTCACAAATCCATATTGAAATTTCCTTGAATATGTTATGCTGTTCATCTACTGTGCATCATAAAAACATTAGGTATTCTTTTAGTGTGCTCATCCAATGTTGCACTTAGAGATCAAAATGGAGAAACAAGGCAGAGTTGTGTTCACTGATGCATTTATGTAAACAACCCCACATGTACCACTCATCAGACACTATAGCTTGGTTTGATCTGCCACTTGTCACATTTATATGATGGTTTTAGCCAATGTGAAGTTGGTAGCTGAATCTGAGCAAGTAAATCTCCTCTTTCTCTTGGGGGATCACCACTGGTTTTAAAGTTAAGAAGTTTTGCACACCCTCTGCTCAATGAAGCAATGTAGGGTATTCTGCTTGTTTGCTGACTATTTATCATATTCAAAATATAAATACTATTAATTTACACAAAGAAGCTGCTCAACAGGAATGTGTATCACATTTTAGTTTTTCTTCACTTGTTGCAAGTTGATCTAAATGAATCAAGAATGCAGCAACTATGCTTTTCAACCAAAGAAAATAAACCACAAGTGTGATAAAACTATGAATGAATGTATGAAAACCTCAGTTATAAGTTGTCATAATGTCCTCTTGTGTGACAGTGGTATCATTAAAAGACTGTTAGATCCTTAACTCTCAATAACAAACCTTTTTTTTTTTCCTTTTTCTTTTCTGTGTGTGAAAGTAATGTCACACAAAATCATTCTCTCTTCCCTTAAAGATGAAAATGAAAACATAGTTGAAGAAAACAACATTAAAAGAACTGTATGGGTCTCACTTCCAGCTTCAGTCTTTTAAACCTGTCAGATAATTCCACTCTTTGTAATTGAATTGTGTGGTTATTTACTTGAGGAGCTTAAGAGAACCAACAAACCAATAAAATAGCTATATCGAGTTTCTGGGCCTTTTCTGCTGACTGTCGACTTCCGAGGTAGCTTTTGCCTTGCTAAGCTCGTCTTGTCCATTCTCTTATTGGTGATCTGTCATGGTCAGCCCCTCCTCCTCTTTCCTGCACTTCACTGCCATTGTTCCAAAGGACATTTCTTTTGTCGACCTTGTAAAATATCAGCATGCTTCATCCACTGCGTTCACATTGAAATACCCCTGGTGTCTCCCTGCTGATGGTTTTTTTTGTTGTTTTTTTCCTTTTGTCCCCTAGTTTTGTAGGGGAATGATGGGGTAATGGGGTTGGAAAAATGACAGAGCATTGGGGATGGTCCATGCCAATGTTGGTCTGTTAAGACAGATGTTGTCCCGTGGGGTCAGGATTGCATTCATCTTCTGATCTTACTGCTCAGCACTTTTGAAAAAGTGCCATTAACCATTAAACCGTGTATTGTTCTTTATTCTTTGGATTTACTTCCTTTTTCTCCATCTTACAGCTGCCACCTTTGGGAAATAATCAACAAACAATCCACGAGCAATAGTTCCTTTAAAACTTTGGGGGTAACTTGGGATACAGAGTATATTTCTTGCTCAGATGAAATGCATTTTCGAGTGAGGTTAACATAAATAAATCCTGAGGTTGTTTTATGTTTCTTCTTTCAGCCATGCATCTTTTTGGATTAAACTGGCACCTGCAACCCATGCAGAGACAGATGTACCAGCTGTCAGAGGACAATACAAGTGGCCTACCTTTTCCTACTGACCTGAGCTTGCCACCGTTAGGCAACACAGGCTTGGAAATACCTGATCGCAGGGGAAAAGATGACAGTAAGTGTGATTTTTATAAAGATAACACATTCTTAGCCATTGATATTATCAGTTAATGCTGCTAAAAAAATTCAGCATGATTTGAGTTACTCTCAGTTGATTGTAGTAGGCTGTTGCATGCCACATCAGAAAAGAACAACATCGCACAAAAGGAAAAGTTTCTCAAATCTTAAAGTTCACAGATGACATTTTGGAGCTCAAGCAAGTTTGTAATTATTGTGTCGTCCAGTTTCACATTTTGATCACTCGTCTCCATGGTATGCAAAGGGATCTGCATTGTAATCCTATGAAAGTTGTTGTAAGTGGGAAAGTGTTATTTGTTCCTGGAGGGAGAAAATGGGACAGCTTAAGGGACTGAGTATCCAGGGGCTGGAGGGGGATTAGCCACTCTCTCCCGTTCAGAACGGATGTGATCCTTTCATCTCCTAGCCTGGGCTGCCTTTCCTGGCAGCCAAAGAAAGCATGTGCTCACCCCACGGTACCAACTGCTTGACTCGAGGAAAGTTTGCTCTGTTCCATTCATGAACAAATGGGCCAAGATTTAACAATGTGATTTGCCACTGGCAGACGACAATAGGTAGAAGATGGGGTCATTACCATATAGATGAATCCAGGAGTTGTCTTTTCCATTTAAAAGACAGCAGAAAGTTTGTTTAGCTAACAACAAGCATGACTACGGCTAAGCTTATACCCTACATGGCAGCTGTTGCAGATAGGAAATCGATACGCATAGTTTTCTAAATAAGTCTCAATCTGCAGTGCTGTCACCAGTAACAATGATGAGCTATCTTGTTTTATCAATGTGATGCAGATGTGCACAATGCTGAAATTCACTTTTGTTCCCTCTTTCAAAATCACTTCACTGTAAAAAGCTTACCAGCACAGACCAGATAGCCGAGTGTCACGCTAGGCGACGTGGCTCCTTGTCTGTTAGCAACTGTCGATAACCAACTGCTGAACTGAAGAAAGTGAGAATGACCTGACTGGGATGGTCGACCTGTCTGTCATAAACAGACGTGTTGTCATTGGAGCTTCCGTAGTGGTCACGCCTGAAGCGATTCTCATAGTGAAACACCGAGCGAAGTTAGAAAAAGATCAACAATAATTTATTTAACCATGAGGCCCATTATCACTGGTCTCGGCTTATGATTTATTTAAACAGCCTGATGAGTACACCATTAATGCGCTGCATAAATACACACACACACACCAACACGAGGAAAATGAGCCTGTGTATCATAACATTATGTAAAGCCAAGATCTGGGAGACGGGGAGTGTGACGTGTCTACTCTGATAAAACCCAGTGCCACTGATGGACTTTTGAGAAGACTGCCATCTGCCATGCCACGTGTAACCTAAAGCCGTGTCTGCCACCAAGTCCTGAGGGTAGTTTGTATGGACGTCTGCTTTAGTAGACGTGGCTACTGAAATTAGCTCCTCTACATGGGCAAACAGATGTTACCATTCCCACCGAGTCCAATATAAGGTGTATTATCGAGCATATGGACAGTTTTTGGCAGTCGATGTGCTTGTACAGGCAGAAGAGATCCCTCTCTACTATAATTACAATTTTCACTTTATTACCTTTACTTCAACTATAACTGTATTTTATCACAGTACTCAAACCATTTTATTTTTAAAAAATATGTTTGCACCATTTTCACACCATATGTCCATCACTATTTACTTTTAATGAACAATCTTTATGAAATGTATTAAAATTATAATTTTTTAAAAACAAAACAACAACAAAAACTTACTTTTAGAGCCAGCAACATCAATAAGATTTGCATATGATCCCAGGTTTAATGATAGAATGCTTTGAAATACTCGATGCTCTCTGGTGTTGAAACGTATTTCATAATTTCCTTTTAACTAGATTTTTTAGTTTATTTTGTTATTTCAGTGCAAATCAAGAACAAACATTTTGCATGACTAGAATTTTGTTCAAGGAGCAGACTGCTGCTCTGTCACCATATTTTTACTTTTGCACTCTCTTTTCTCCACTGGAATTGGGACTGGAATTTCTGGCAGTGGTCAGAGGGGTCATTCATTATATTTTTTCTCTAGCTGTCAGGGATGTGATTGAATATCTATGATATGGTCAGACTATCAGACTTCAGCAGACTGACTCCCTTTGCCCTCCACACGCTGGATTAATGGTGTGATCTCTTTGACCGATTTACTTTGTGTGCAATGCAGGCAAATTGGACAGCTTGTTCCCAGATGACAGCTATATAGATATGGGGGAGATTGACGTGGGGCGCAAGGTCGCTCAGCAAATTCCTCCTGGTATCTTCTGGAGGTCCCAGGTCTTCATTGATCATCCCATGTACCTGAAGTTTAATGTGTCCCTGAGCAAAGATGCCTTAGTGGGAATCTATGGAAGAAGAGGCCTACCTCCATCACACACACAGGTGGGAAATATTTGAATGTCACTGACACACTGTAATTTAGTTACTATCTATAATACTACTTATTATTATTATACTGTACTACATATCTATTGTATTTTGTGTGCTTATTTGTTGTATAAAGCAGAATAGAGTGTAAAATCAACATTTTTGGGAGAGCTTTAAGTTGACATATTACAGTGTTTTCTGTAACAAAATAGCATCAGTATTACCAATGTTTTGTTTTTACATTTTGCCACAGACAATAGAAAATGTTATTTGAAACAATTTACAATCATGTCTGCATAGTCTAAGGCTTCAGCTTCTTTTTCCATTTTTCCTCTGCCACAGAATATAAATTGGGATATTGTTTTAAAATATCTATCTAACCATGTAGGAGCGTGTCATGAATACACACCCATTCATAAATCTTTCTATTGTATTATGAATCACTTGCTTCGTTACAGAAAGGATTTATGGCAAATGTCTTTCGCGTCCAATATCCTCAGTGAATCTCACAAAGACACAGGGCTCAGGGACCAAGAAAGAGAAATTTTTCTATGCACTAATTTCCCATCTATGTGCAGCACAGAATCAGATATATCATGTTATTAATCATATGTGACTGCTTGGTTCACAGAGTTTAGATTTCCTCTGTAAATGTAAGTGTGGTTCAACAAATTGTTCATGGCATGATTTTTGTTTGCATAATGTCCACTGTGATTTATTTTTCACTCAAAAGATCATGTTTCTCTCTTTCCTCTATTTTTACTTCAAAGAAAGTAATCTGTAGTGGAGTTTTCGAGCTGTGACTGATTACACATAGAGTGGCAGATGAGTCGAGATTCCCTTCCTTATGTAGATGAAAATGAAACGCTGTCTCATTGGTATTCATTGAATCACTACTGATATGAAGCTAGTCGTTGCGGATGTTATTTGGTAAACACTAACTTTTAATTTTTTTCTCCCAGCGTCACTTTTTTCATTTTAATAGTTTTAAACAAGGCTTTCATAGAAGATAGGTCGACTATGAAATTATCACAGCCGATCCAGCCACGATGTGCCAAGACTTACTCAAACTCCTCTGGAAGGATGTTATTCATGCCGACCAAATGATGCTCTGCTATAAAGGGGGCTAAAAGCACTCAAGTCTCATATGTCACTCTAATGGCATGTCTGCGGTTCATCCATCAGTCTTTTTCACTTTCCGTGTGTCTGTCTGCAGTTTGACTTTGTAGAGCTTTTGGATGGGCGGCGGCTCCTGGCCCAGGACATCCATGGTCTGGAGGGAGCTGTGGCTATGCAGCGGAGCCTGGTACCCATCACCACACATGATACAGGCTTTATCCAGTACATGGACTCAGGCATTTGGCACCTGGCTATCTACAATGACGGAAAAGAAGCTGAAACTGTCTCCTTCTTCACCACCACCATAGGTAAGCGCTCTGGGCATGACCTGCTGCTGAAACCTGTAATAGCAATCCATATAATCCCTATAATACCAACCACTAGCACTCCACAGCAAACAGCCCAGACTTGGGCTGTTAGTCATAGACAGCTTTTGGCAGATTTCAATAGCCAAAGAAAGTGCAGGTTAATCAAGGTGAAGTTGAATATTACAAAAATCAGGACATCAGTGCTATCCTGCCATGCCCCTGAGTAGGGCATTGAGGGATCATAATGTCCTCATTAGCCTGAGTGGCTTCTGAGCAAATCAGGGGTCCAGCTTCTGGGATCCATTTGCATACAATTCAGAGTATGATTGTACCCTCCTGCTAGTGCCATTTTTGATCATGATTTGCTCCAATTTCCATCTACTTTCCATATATCAAAGTAGGAAAGATATTTCTCTCCTCTGACTCTCCTGTAACTCAGTGTGACACACTGCTGTGTTTCAGACATAAGTCCTTCTTTGTTGAGGTGATTTTGTTTTGTACGCTCCTCTTTGTTCTCCCTAAAGTGCCTTTGATTAGCACTGCTGTATCAAGCAAGGTGTGAGAGGGCCCGAGGTGTCGACTTTCACAGGGATGGCAGCTGGGAGCTGTTCTCACATGCTCTTTAATTAAAAGCTCCTGGGCCAGAGTCCATCTGTGACAGGGGCTGTGCCAGGCAGCAGATCGATGAGAGGCTGTCCTCAACACCAATGTAACATCAAGTGGAGACAGGCAAGAGATGCACTATGCCCCCCTGCTGTGCCAATAACAGCTGTAATTCAATACTTAATATATGATACGACACAAGGAGGGGGAGTCAGGCCAGCATGTTTACTTTTGCTTATTTCTTCTTGACAGGGTGTGCATGGAGGCCTCCTGTGGTTTGCAACAGAGAAAACACAACTAGATAGGCTATACTGTGCAATGGATCGGTATGGGGATAGGATGGGTTGGGGCAGAGTTTGTCAGAGCTAGAATTGTGTCTCTGTTCATTTGTATCGGAGCTGATCTGCACACAGGAGCTCAGAGGGAGGGAGAGGGGCCTTTTGTAAAATGGGTCACCGGTTAAGTGCCCTTCAGCAGAAATTGAATCTCACCAACTGCATGAATTGTATTGAGCCGTGGAGGAATAGAGTTGACCTTCAAATAGAGCCGCCCAGGTATAGAAATATGTGAACAATATCCTGAACTGGCACACTGAGAGACACACCCAGCATTGTTTATAAGACACCTACAGTAAAATTATTTTAATGTTTCTGACATTGTTGGTAGGAAAAATGTCTTATTTTGCTATCAGGGAGGCATCTTGTGCTCTTCACATGTATTATATGGAAGGTGCACATGGCTATGCCATAATGCATCTGCGGGGATGGAGTGTCCCTGTCTTTAATCTGGGCTGCTCCTCATTACTTGGCTGTGGCTCCATGGCAATGTGAAATGTGTCCTACTGAATGTTTTGTATCACAGCCCTCTGGAGCATGAAGCCATTTGTCCCTGCTGCCTGGTGCCAGACATGCTTCAACCCAGGCACGGCCTCCTATGCAGAGTAGCAATTCAAAAGGAAGCAAAGACCCAGCACCAATGTCTTACTCTATATCCTGTCTTACTGTGTAGCAGAGGCTGCCTTTGTACACAACCACCCATCATTCAAAGGTGCTGAGCATCCTCTGAGAGCATGGAGAGGCGCTGATTAAACCTGCCTACTGCACGCAACTCTGTCCTCACCGACTGGAGAGACTCACACAATAGTTAGCTCCCCAGATATGAAGGGTAATGAATTTCAATGAAGCTCTGCTTGAATCCATGATTTATGCGTTGGCCTATGTCGAGTGTGTGGCTAAGAGATATTCATGGTCTCCCTTCCCTGCTCTCAGAGGAAACACAGGCAATAGACATGAGAAGTGCAGAGTTTACTAAATTGCGTATGCATTCAGAATGGGAGACTGTAGTTCATTATTAGTCAATTAAGCATGTTTGATTTGACAATGTGTTATTCACCAAAGTAACAGAATAAGATTGAGAAGATAAGATTATCAGAGTTGAAAACCTGACTATAGTGTCGGATGAGCAATAAAATACAACCCTGCTTAGCTGTAGCTGCTTTTTGTTCCTACATGAGCTGCAACATTCAAGCAAGGAATCTTTCCTGCATAATTGCACTTCTGGGAGAAATTTCGTATGGCAAGAATGCACACATACCACTCCTCATTTTCCTATCTGTTACCCGCCACCCCACCCACACACACTGCTGGCTTCCCTAGCTTTAAGCAAAAAAAAAAAGCCCAGGTACCCTAATGTAGTTAGATTTTCTTGCTGGAATCCATCAACCCCCCCCCCCCAAAAAAAAAGATGATTTGCCTCTACCATGCCTGAGGATAGTCTCCCTTGCATTCCTTCACTAACCCAACATGGCAAAGGCAAGCCTGCAGCACAGCAGAGAACATCAGCAACGTTTTCTACTCGCTGCCTACCCCTCTCTCCTTTCACTGTATCCCTGGTCTGCCTCGGTCTCTTTCTCCATCTCTCTCTCTTTGTCTTTTCTCTCTGTCTTGCGTTGCATCCTCAGTGATGATTGACTCTCCAGAGTAAAGGGAAGCTGAATCCATGGCTCACATTTCTAGCCCTTTGTGAAGCACAAGAGATTCTTTGTTCAGTAAGTTTTGCCTTACAGCTTCTGCTGCCTGAAGGCAATGGACAAGACTGAATATTTTTCAGCACCATTTCAGGCTTAATTCAGTGAGTACCATGTTTCAGAATGCTGCTGTTGAGTACCTCAGAGATAATTGATCCCTCTTATTCCTAATAAAAACAAGGTTGTAGAAATAATTATTTTGGGAATTTGTTTGATTTAGTTAGAGAGATTAATAGAGGAGATGATGGAGAGTGTTGTGCATGCTCTACTGATTGCATCAAACAATACCCTCAGTTTGCTAGATAACAAATAAAGGTACAGTAATATAGCTGCACAATAAGCTGCACAGTCAAGTTACTAGTAATTACATTGTATGCAGTACATACAATACCTAAATATGAATTGCATACATACTTTGAACATCTATGGGTTTCTCTCTAAAATAGCACATGGGTCTGAAGCCAGCGCTGTAATGGCTTTTAAGCAGGTACTTTAGGAAACATGTTTCTACCAGAATGTCCTCATCACAGCTAAACCCTTTCAATATGTCATCAGAGCTAAATTATTTCAATATGTCATCAATATGTCATGTCTCTGATCGTTTCTACATCAGAGATAACTTGTTATACTGCTGACACTAAACACCAAAACTCAAGCATTTTAAATTTTTTTTTTGTTTGTTTTTTACAGAGGTTTGCATTTGTCTCACAGGCTACTCCTTTATCAATAGTTTGATAAAAGACAGTATACCATTGTGTCTTACAGCTTTTTGGTTGTACCGGCTACAAATCAGCCCTGTAACCCTGAATGAGTCACTGACTGACTGACTGACTTGTGGAGTGATTGGTCGGCCTACCCAGTGTTAGAGTTTTCCCCTGAGCACAGTCCTAAAATAAGTTTAAAAAACACACATTTTCCAGCTGAAGCGTCTCAAGGAGGCTCCGACATTGACAGGAGCTCCAACCTGCAGACACAAGTCAGCTTTCAGTAACTGTATTTGGCCTTCAATCAATTTTTGGCAGGTGAAAACTGTTCGTTATTTTATAGGCGTATGTAACCCTCCCATAAATAATGTCTTTTATGGTCTTGTCTCCAAATAGTGGGCATAAACAATAATATAAGATGTACAAAACACATCCAAACATGGGAAGCAAATACTACGTAGGGCCCAGATCAGATAAAACACAACGCAGAGTCACGAGGATCATTGCAAAAGTGATCATTTCTTTATTGAAAACACACCCATAAATCACATTCATTATAGTCTAATTTATAATTGCGGACGTACAGTTGTATGTAAATGAATATTATGACCGTTTTAGCGCTACCGCTCAACGGGCTGCTGTGCACGCTCCCGCGGCCAGAAATTAGATTCTGGCAGACGATCACTCTTTCACACGACACCGTTCCTGTATTTCTATGTAGGCTTGCAAACACATGAACAGCACTTGCATCGCAGCCGCAATTTCCTCCATCTTGGTCGTCTCTTCCTCCTTCTTCGTTTTCTTCTTCTTCTTCTTCTTCGTTTCCGACGGGCTAGATGCCTTGCGGCATGTTGCTGCCTCTCACTGGTGAATCATGGAAGTGCTTCAAAGGCGCACGCTGGCTACGTTATACAGTGACGTAATCGCGTGGCTCCTTGCCAGCTCTTTGCCGGTAGAAAAACAACAGGTTCGTAAGAGTTGCTCGGGTTAACACCAACTGAGCACTGGCTGTAGCACCAGCTCCGAGCCAGCTCCGGCTCTAGCTCAGTGGAAAAGGGGTAAAAGAGACACGACAGATCAATTTTACCAGCCTATACAGCAGCTAGCACCTAGTTAACATGGCTAGCATCATTAGCATAGCCATGCCATGCTGTGTGTAGCTATTAGACTGTATATGTCTGGTCTCCAGTTTTGTCTTTAAATTGTTTTTTGTTTTATTGTTTGTTGTTTTTTTCTCTCATTTTTTTAATTTAGTCATTTGTCTTATTATCAGCTTGTCAATCAAATAACTGTAAAGTACTTTGAACTACACTAGTCTGTATGAAGGTGCTATATAAATAACATTTGATTGATTGATTGATTGATTGATTGATTGATTGTATAAAGTGAATGTAGCCGTGGGCAGATGACAGGTGTGTTTATGGTGTTTGTGTGCTACTTCAGTACACTTTATTAAAAAATATTGCTTGGACCACTGCAGAAAACTGCAGATGAACATTTAATACCCATGAATTAATATTGTAGACACTAGCACTGACTATCCCTGTAGCAATTTGGGCACAATTATGCACATTGACCATACACAGTCCAGCCATATACTTGGTTTTGACCTAATCTTGATGTAATAGCTGTTCTGTGTATATGTGTATATAGTGAGGTATCTGTTATTGGTATCTGTGGCAAAATCATACAACTGTCTGATTTGAGCCCAGCTAGATTTAGATTAGATGCAAGGAAATCTCTTGCATATCCAAGAGAAATTTGAATTTCATTTACTTAGTTTTATTTTTTATACAGATCAAGTTGACCCAGTAGATAATATAATACAAGAACATATTGAACTACAACAGCAATCACTGGCTTACTTTGAGGCAGATGTAAATGGAAAATGGATCTTAATTTTCTATGTTAACAAACAAGAGGTCAAACCAAAAAGAGAGATGAAAACAGAAAAAAAAAAATAGTTCTTACATAGACCGCAAACTGCAGGTAAATCAAGTTGTAGCATTGTGATGGATGGTCAAAGCAGCATAACAAAGTAGTCTGTCTGGCTTACTCTTTGTTTCTGAAAATAAATATGGCACACTGAAAATCAGACCATAGAAGAAAATATGATACTCTAACCTTACCCCTGGCAGTTTGGAAATACAGGTTCCAGTGTTGTTGACACTTTGAATCACCCGGTTGCAGTGTGCCATAAAAGCGTCAAATTGGTTTTCTCAAATGATGCGTGTCACTTATCAAATACTTATGAAAATGCATTTGCCCAGATCAGAACTTGTTTACTCTTTAAGCAAATTCTCTCATTTGGTTAAAACATTAGTAACTCTCAAAAATGTTTTGCAGTGGAATATAAAGGTGGATAAGATCGGAGCCTGTGCTCATCACTGTCATTAGCATAGGGATAATAATCAACACAGAGAAAGCGAGTGGGAGGAAAATTGTTTTTCAAACCACATTACTCAGAAACGCTCTTGATTGCTCTTTTTCAGACTCTATTGATGACTGTCCCAGTAACTGCTTTGGGAACGGTGACTGTGTGGCTGGAACATGCCGCTGCTTTTTGGGATTCAAAGGACCTGACTGTGGGCGAGGTGAGTCACTCCCTTGGTCATTATTTCTTTATTGGTCTCATCATTCACATACATACTGTCATATATAGGGTTCTGATGAAATTACATTTATGGTGTCACCAGAACTAAGCACTTTTGATGCAATTACATTAAATTGAACTTCAGATCATTCTTATTTAATTAAGCAGTAGTACTCCATATCATTCATTTTTACCTTTATCTCTCCGGATGGAATATTGTGTTACATACAGAGGAACCTTTGAATAACAGTACAGAGGAGGCATCTTTAGATTATATTGCTGGTATTGAGCCATTCCTTCAAACCAAGGATTTTTTTTCACTAAATTAGAATAACAAAAAACTAAGTTTAGGCAATATGTCAAAATGATAGCAGTTTGTTTTGTTTACATCTTTGTACATACTGCCATCTGTTATGCATGTGGTGATCAGCACCATACAGTATGTGCCACTTGTTATTTCAGTCTTTATTTTCAATACTGCCTGAAACTATTACATTTTTATTTTTTATTTATTTTATGTTTTTATGGTTGTTTTTGCACTGTATGCCAAATTGCAGTAGTTTGTGTGACTTATTGTAGACCATAAAGGAAACCTTTTAATGTTTTGGTCAGAGCCTCATTGTCACTTTGAGGCTTTACCACACACACTATTCTTTGAAGCTATGGTTGGAGGGGTCCATTCAAATGGATGTATGCTGTCTGCTCTTTTCAAAGCTTCCTGTCCAGTGCTATGCAGTGGGAATGGTCAATACCTTAAAGGTCGCTGCATGTGTCACAGCGGCTGGAAGGGCTCCGAGTGTGACGTTCCCACCAACCAGTGCATCGACATCACATGCAGTAGCCATGGAACTTGTATCGTGGGAACGTGTATCTGCAATCCAGGCTACAAAGGGGAAAACTGTGAAGAAGGTGATTGTTTTATTAAGTTATGGTAATGCACTGTAACCTTATAAAATCCTATGTTATGTTGCTGCTATAACCACCATCTTAGTATGTTGGTGCTTTACATTTTAAAAGTATACTCATTGTGGGAATGGCTTTACGTTGGTATGGCTTATTTCAGAGTCTGTAAAGAAAGGAGATCAACTATGAAAAGCGCTGTAGCCATAACCCTTAAGAATATGCAACCTAGGTGACTTACACTAAATAAGTCATTGATAAAATACATTGTGTTACTCAACAGTCCATTTATTGTCTGAAATTAAGACACAGAGTCTGATGTTAATCTGTTAGGAGCTCCGCATTCATGATGCTGGATGAGGCTTGACCAGATAAGATTGAGGGTGCCATTGTGTATGTCAGCTCTTGAAGGCTCTCATTTCAAGATGAAAAATGGACCCTGGGAGTTTGATAAATGGGGGTTCGTGACATCCATAGGTCCCCATTCTATTTTGGGTGGAGTGCTAGCCATAAGGAGTGGAGGCGAATGTGGACAAGGGCCCTTTAACATTTTTACCTTTCTTCAGTGCGACCTTCAGGCACGATGATTAATTGCCAGAAGAGACTTTCTTGTCAGTTAGCCTCTGATCTTTGTGCCTTGTTCCCAAACCATCTGCTAAGAGGCGAGAGATCCTGTTTGTCTTACTATAACGGCCTTTATGCTCGTTTATGTCATGGTAAAGGGGAGCTGCCATGGCACGGCCCGCTGCTCTCAGTGGCCAGACATTGCTCCTGCCTGGCGCCCATTTGCCATCTATGTGTCCCATGTAGGTTTTGTCTAGTAGAAAGAAAGTTATTATTGTGCCTTACAAACTGAACATCCATTTAACAACATGTCAAGGGAAAAGATGCTACAGAAACAGTTTTAATTTTATATTTGCATACTAATTGAAGTGATACAGTGTTGTTAACAACAAAAAATATGCAGCAGGGGAAAGCCAGTGCAAAGCTTCCTCAGTCAGTGATCTTCAAACAGTCTGTAATCTAGATTTGAGCATGATCTCTCGCCTAAGAAGTCCAGCGGTTGCCAGGGGCTTTTCTTGCTTTACCCTGTCTTTCCTTTTACATTCTGCTAATGTGGGTTTTGGTTTATGCAGCTTTGAACTTCTCATCATCATGGCTTTCTTTTCTGTTTTAGAAAAATGCTCCTATTAAAGCACCTTGCCTCTTTGGGAGGAATTTTCATTATGACATGATGGGAAAGTGCCAGCAGGAGCGTGGGCAGTACCGGTGGGTTGGTGCCATAAGCCCCAGTGTGTAAAGAGCCACTTAATTAGTAAACCTCGTCTATGGTTTTAGAGAAAGTGGGCCTTCTCACATAATTTTTGTGTTCACTCTGCAGTTGTCATGCTACTCAGGCTGAAATAGAGATGCTAGGTTGCCTTTGAAAGGGGAAAACAGCAGGTGACCAGTGTGTCTGACATTGTCTCTTTGGAACCCTTTTTAGTGGACTGCCTGGACCCTACATGCTCAGGCCGAGGGGTGTGTGTCCAGGGAGAGTGCCACTGCTTTGTGGGGTGGGGCGGGCCAGGATGCGAGAGCCCCAGGGCCTCCTGCATGGACCAGTGCTCTGGACATGGAGCGTTCCTGGCAGAAGCCGGAACCTGCAGCTGTGATCCCAACTGGACGGGCCATGCCTGCTCTACAGGTGAGTGTTTCCCTCAGATGAGAGTAAACATTGGCAGAATTCCTTTTCCACCGGTCCATGCTGTTTGAGCTCTGATTCCCAAATAGAGTCAAGTCATTGCATTCCCAGGAAATATTTGATGGGATAAATTATTATCGAGAGGTTGTTTTTTTTAATTTTAGTTACCAAACGGCATCCCCGAGTGACTAAACAAGGTTGTAGTAGTTTCAATCTCAATCTAAGCATCCCAAGATAGTGATACACTATTTTATATATTGCTGTATTAGGGTTAAACTAATATTGACTTTTGAAAGCTGTGTCTTGTCAACAATAAGATTTTGTTTTCAGTACAGTGAAAACAGCATTTATACTACATATTTACACATAAATAAAGTGATTATGAAAGGAAACATAATATAATATAATGTAATATAATATAATAAGACAGCTGGTGCAGGTTTCACAGTTTTTATGTAGCTTTGTACCCTCAGTCACAACTTATATGTACCTTGTAATTTGCAGTTATACATGTCTCAATTATGTGATCTCTCGAACGTATCAATCTTTAACTACTCACAAATAGTCCCCACAGTCACTGAATAGTTTAAAGTCTCTAATGGCATTTCCTGGCATTCAATATGTGCGACATTAGTTTAATACCTCAGTTTACAATAAACAGCAACATGTGATAACCTTGACACCTCTGTCATCCGTCTCATACCATCTTTGCTGAAATGTATTTCACTGCCTGATTCAATGCAACTTTGGTAATTGCTAGGCTCCTCACAGAAGTAAACATTTCTGATTATGTTAAAAGAAAATTTCTCTCAAGAAAATTTCAATTATTCATACAATTTTTATCATCAGTTGGAGGTTCGCAGCTTGCAATAAAACTGTTTGATTTTCCTCGAAATATGTTTATTTTACGAATGATTTCAAGTTCAAACTCCACATGGGTAGTTTAAACCCCAAAAAAGAGTAAAACATGCACATTAGAGATACTGTCAGAGGCATGATCTAATGCAAGTTAATACTGGCTTTCACATTGGCACAAGACTCACAGCTCATGATAGTTGTTTCTGCTCTGGAGGATTGTTCCCATTGTGTTCATTTTGTCCATGGGGAATGTTCTCCCTTGGTATTCAAGAATAAGATACAGTTTTAAAGCTCGAATATACCATCTTGGGGCTCTAAAGATGAAAAATAGTTCTGCACAATTTAGGTTGAGCTCTGACAGCAAACTGTCTGCTCACATTTACTGAAGAAGAATTTTACTGAAAAACCTCTGTGAACTCAGTGGTGGATTGTTAAAGGGCTGTCAAATGTAGGCATTAATATCACTGACTTTCACTGCATGCAGATGCAAAACTCTCAGAAAAAGGGTTTTCTTTTTACTGTAAAGCCTGCTAAAGAATTTCACATTTTTCCTAACATATAAATGTTCATATGAGACACTATTTATGTTTTATGGTAATTTGCTGACAGATTAAAGCTTCAGATTGCTCCATTTCAACAGACTTCTGATGTGTTGATAATCAGTGCATCGGCTCTGTTTTTGTTGAGACTGATACAGTTGCAGGCTTTGGCTGCTTTCATTTAGACAACATAATTTGTATTCTTACCAAATATTTCTGAAATGAGAATTTTAGTCTAGCAGTCACTTGGATCCATGAATCCCTTTATATTCCAAGCAGACACAATGACCTATTAGGTAATCCCAGGGATTTTGAGGGGAAATGGGCAGTTAGTCTGAGTTTGCCTCACAGAGAAAGAGCTCTGTAAATGATGATGAGTTGGCTCTTTATCCTCCTTTATCCTGTTCATTGTAAAGCTTTCTGTGGTCTAATACAACACTAAGCTTGGTGGTGGGGTAGTATAGCTAGCAGCCTATAACCTTGCAGACGGGGAGAAGAAAAAGATGGAAAGCTTTCAATAAATCTTTCAACATTCTTTAATCTCTCCTCCCCAATACTTTATAGACACACAACCATTTTCTCATGTGGCTTTGGCACAGTACAACCTGGGTGTGCACAGTTGGTAGTAATGTTGTTACCAGCTATAAAACAATGCCTGAGGTTTTATGTGCTTTAATATGTGTGTTTTTATGCCATTTTTGCCATTTCCCCACCCAGAGGAAGGTTTGTTTACACAGTCCTTTAGTGCAAATGGTAACGGCCATCGTGGGGATGGGGGTATTTCTCACTGTGGACTCCTCTGGCCACGGATAATGAGGGTTTGCCTGCAGGCAGTAATTGCATCTTTATCATGTTAAAGGTTTCTTCTTTGTTCCAAGTGAACAGTTGTCTCACAGTCAGTTTTAGTCTGTTTTCTCAGACCAGGATATGTTCAAAAAATTCTGAGAAAAGAAATGGTAAGGTCAGTTTGGGGTTTTGCATAAACTTTTTTTTTTTTTTTTTTTTTTTTTACATGTGTGCTAATGAGATCCCTCAAGATGTTCATTATTTTCCATAGCACCTCTTATTTATTATTCTTCTCTATGTATATTGTTTTTAGAGGATATAGCAGACACAGTTCCACATTGATTCATGAGAAAACGTCTGTGACATGTGACATTTTGTGTCTGCATGTGTGCATACATGAGTGTTTTTAGTTGGCATAAGGGGCACTGATTCAAATGCCACTAGCATATTGTACCTCTAAATATATGATATACAATTAGAATTTGCATAGTTAAATAAATACTGAGCTGTAATGAGAATTTTTTTTAAGGGGTTTTGAGCTGCTAATGTCATGTTATGGTTTGTGGCTGAAAATACCACTTAAATTTAATTTGTAGTAATGGCAAAATAGACACTGTAAAGGGAGTAATTGACTTATTAAAAGATTTTACCTCCAGTTTGGTCCCCTGTGGTCATATTTGAATTGGCTTGGCTAATAAGGCAGGAATACATGGCTATTGTTCCTCATTGCCCATACTGCTAAGCCTATTTTATAGCAGAATAGTTAATAAAGAGGTTAACATTTCAATGAGATTCATAAGTAATCTGTCAGTGTTTAATTTCCTTGAGCCTTCGTCTTGTCATACTCTCCCTCGAGTTCATGAGACGAGGGTAATGTCCCAGGCTCTATCACAGCCTGTCAGGGAGGTCTTTCAGCTGCCACACAATAGCACCAGCCAAGCTTCACTGTAGCTCTGTCTCTCAGTCTCCTTCATTCCATCAATATAATACTCTTTCCTCTGATACACTAAACTTAGGTGGAATAAAAACACTATATTGGCATCCCACGGCTTGAAACATTTCTGTGCAGCCTTACCTCCTGTCTGTAGCCTCTAGTAAAGCTTACGATGCTACTATGAACACTGTATGTACAACAGAGGAAATAAACATACAGTTTAATCAAAAGAATAATGCAGATATTGTTGTTTTTTTCCTACAAGAAGTTCCAGCTATGTATTTTTTTCTCTCTTTGTCCTCTTTTGTAGCAAAAAGAGTTGAATTTACAAAGAGAAGATGAGGCAAGGAGAAGAATAAGTCTGCTAAGGCCACCACAATCCATGTCTTTTCTTTGTAATGGACTTATTAGATTTGTATTGTCAAAAAGGATTGACCCTTATGAGGTGCAGGAATTTCTTTTCAGCTGCCATCAGACAAGGTAGTGAAGCGTGGCCGCCTTTCCTTGACAATAACTCCTGGATTTGTCTTTTCTTCACCCTTGTTGCCTTGTCCCGTCACCGCCTTGTCTCTCCTCTCCATCCTACTTCCACCCCCCCTCCCCTTTCTGTCTGCTTTCTTTTTTGTCTGTTTCTATGTCCCTGTCTCCCACAGAGATTTGTGCAGCGGACTGTGGTGGCCATGGCATTTGTGTCTCAGGCACCTGCCGCTGTGACGATGGCTGGATGGGCACTGGGTGTGACCAGAGGGCGTGTCACCCTCGCTGCAACGAACATGGCACTTGCAGGGACGGCAAGTGTGAATGCAGTCCGGGTTGGAACGGAGAACACTGCACTATTGGTAAGAAGGGAAGAGGTTTTGGTTTGGGTGGGGGGCTATGTGTGGGTATGCTTGTGTATGCCTGTGTGTTTGGGAGGCCAACAAAGGCGTGGGCTGTCAGTCTGCTTGCGTATGTATGAAGTGCTGGGTGTGAGGGGAAGGGTCCAGTTGGAGAAGAGAGGGAAAAGCATGCTTAATTGAATTTGTGCAACTCGGTAAAGCATGAACAGGTTTACTCAAGGATCTGAGGCTTGCCTTCATGCATTTTAATGTGGGAATGTGCGAAGGTGTCCTTTCATTTTACTCATCCTTTTCCTCATCTCTTTCTTTGCTCCCTTTACATTTACTATTAATTTCAAATGCTGACATGTGAGTCATTGTGAGCAGGTCAACCACCACGTTAAGCTTTATGTTTATACTAACAGTTGTTATTCTGTAAATGCTTGCTGAAGTTAGGTTTTCAAGACCTTGACTGAATGTCAAGAGCTTTCTTGAAAACCTTGGCTCACTTGAACCTAAAGAAAAAATAACTTTTTATTGAGTTTTCATGGTGTTGCCAGAGAGTAAAGTCATTAAACTCTGTGTGTGTGTTCTAGTGGATTTCATAATCCTTTAGCAGACTATGCCAGCAGTGGTTCATGGGTTAATCATGTTGGCTCTTTTTATTTTTGTCTTTACAGAGAGAGTAGTTAAGAGACAGAAGGAGTTGACTGAACTTTGCTAAATGTGCATAACACATTATATTGAACATGTATGTTTAATGTACTGTATTTAGAGGTCCTTGCTGAGTGGCATTCCCATTTTGAGGACATGTTTGTCATAAGAAACTAGTGACTGCAGTATTATAATACTAGCACCAGCAGATACAGCCAAGCTGTTAGTATTAGTAGCCAGTAGTTGACCCCTGTTTCTGACTGCATAGCATACCTTTTTCCTCTGTTTGAAATGCCCAGTGACAGCTAAGGACAGCATGAGGATACTTGAGTTATGAGGTGATGGATGTTCTGAGGTTTGACTGTTTTATTTTTAAAGTGTAACTTGACCTCATTAAAATAAGTTTTTTTTTTTTTATTAGTATTCTTATATTTGATATCAGGACTGTCAAGCCTCTAAACACCAGAATAGACCATCCAGAAGTCATTCTATGTAATGCCTGCTTTTACAAGAATGCACCTCTCCTACTGTGTTCATGTGTTGCATACTATTGTCTACCTCTCATCTCTTCCCTTTCCTTCTCTTTTATTCCTTTGGTTTCATTGGTGTAAAATGACTAAATGCATTCACTCATCTACTTTACTTGAGTACAACTGTGAGAAAGTGGTGCTTCTAATCCATTGATTTCTTGATACTATGCTCCCGTATTTCAAAGTGAAATTATTCTTACTCCACTACATTTACTTTAAAGCTGTAGCCACTAGTTACTTAATTGATTAAGATTTTGATACAAAATATGAGACAGTCATATAAAATGTGATGCATTCATATAGGTATTGGTCATTCCCTTATTATCATTCTATGGTTGAACCACTCAAGCGTAAGAGAGGAAGTGGAAACACAATAGCCATTTCTACCCCCACTGTGAAGGTATTTCAGCGAACAGGACTTTGCAACTTACACACGTTTGACTCAATAGGGACATTGGGACCAAAATCGAGAATGCTCATCATAGAGTTGAAAGCTGTATTCCATATTCAAACAGATGAAGATAATTTTTCTAACAGTATTCTTATGCATATCTTGGAGCATAACTGGCTTAGTACAGAGCCTCAATTCAGTCTGTGAATGTTTTATATGCTGCCCTTACATTATTGATGGGCCTTTTATAAGTGCCATATTGAGATCTCCACTCCCTCGACAAGAATATTCCTCAGTGTCATCCATTAAGAAGCCAAAGATCTCAATTTAAATCAATTTTCATTATTGAGAGCTCT
The DNA here is from genome assembly GCF_963691925.1 of Scomber scombrus. NCBI lineage: Eukaryota > Metazoa > Chordata > Actinopteri > Scombriformes > Scombridae > Scomber > Scomber scombrus. The sequence goes on from NC_084974.1 coordinate 21,734,018, forward strand.
GTGTTGGCCCCGAGCCCTACCCTATAGAGCACAGGAGGTCTGACTTGGCCCAGCCATCGCCCAAGCCTCTGGTGACCTCATTGTCTATGAAGGTGTTTCAAGATTAAAATAGCTTTTTGTTACACATCCTGAGTTCCTGTATGGTATTGCTTGAGAGATTTAAGGGTGGTAATGCGTGCATCAATCACGTTACTTTTGAAATACTCCCCTGAGATATTCTGCCGATCCTGGCATTTGATAAATGGGGACAGATTGAAATGTTCTTTCTGAACATATCACTTTTTTATCCACTCTCACGCTCTCGATTTCTCTCTCTCTTGCTCTGTGTTCCTGGATTCCACCCCACCCCCCTTTTCTGTCTCCATCCCTCCCCCTCTGTGTTGGATTGTATCTGTTGTGTTGCTCGTAATGCATGATTTTACTTCATGACTGCACTTTTTTTTCTTTATTTCTTTACCTTTTGTAATGTAAACTAACACCTTGCCTTGCTGTCTTGTCATGGAAGTGGCACTGTTCAAACCTCCCTTATATGTCCTGTCTTTTATCTCCTAAGCTCACTATCTGGATAAGGTAGTGAAAGGTATGGCATTACTCCTTCCTTCTATTTTGCCCTCCTTCCATTGTAATTCCAGCCAGCATTAACCAATCATGCACACACACACACCATGCTTCCCCTACATTGACATATGCAAACACAATGCACTTCTTGTTGCCCCAAACAACTCATTTTAAAGATCCCCACCTCCCATCAACTTTTTGCCATATTGTCACACAGTAATCTCCACTTAGCACTTTCGCACCTGGTGAGTGAAGTTGTGCTGCTGTCTTTACATGTTGATTATTTGGTCGGTGTACAGCCTTGCTCTCTCAATAGGAGGGTGTTGGGAAAGGGGCTTTATAACCTGTGCAATGCATTATGGATGAGTTTACAGCTGTGAGCAGGGCCTGATAAGTGCTGAGGCCGCATCCTCTCTAATTAAAAGAGTTCATGGTCTAGTTGATGCAGGGCAAGCAGTGGATGGATCCTTTGCAGCAAACCTGCCTCTCTGCCTCTAGCACCCTCTCTCACTCAAACTGTGTCCTTGGTAATAGACCACCTGGCACGAGAGCTGCTGCCAGAGGACTCCTTCGAACACTTGCAGCCTCACGTTTGGAGCTGTTTCAGGCAGGCTTGGGCAGAGCTCAGCAGGGGCTCCTTTCTGAAAGGGCTGCCAATTAAGTTGAACTGGTGCCAACAGAGAGCGGATATTTATTTATCCTTGTAATAAACATTCGGAGCTTACTAATCATCTGTCTCCACTGGTCTAACCGGAGTTGTTTTGTCCATTTGCTCAATAAAAGGATGGCTAATGCCCAAACGTATCTAGGAGGCAAAATATTTTCTAATGGCAATTGCCCTCAACAGTGAATCCCATTCTTCAGGAAAACAAGAAGAAAATAAAGATGGGATTAGTTATTTTCTTAGAATTTGAAATGCCCCAATAGTTTATCCCCATTATTCATTGTTATGCGTGCTGTTTTTTTCCCCCTTTTTTATCTATCTTCACAGTTGAATGGAAACCCATGTTTCTTTTCCATAGTATATAATAGGGGTGGAACGGTTCACAAGATCAACGGTTCGGTTCATATCATAGTTTTGGGGTCACGGTTTTTTGGTTCGGTTCGGTTTTTTTTCTGGGGGTTAGGGGTTACACTTCATTTCTCATATTTTTAGACTGGATGACATCATCAAGGCAAGAGCGCAATACAGATTAATAAAAAAAATCCTTAGTAGTTAAACAATAACCAACAGTCATTTATCAAGGAAACTTATAAATTAGTGCCTCAGAAGAATTAACATTATTTTACACAAACTGACAGAGCGTGAACACAGGCTGGGGTCTGGGATTCCCCCTGGAGAAACAGGTTATCAGGAGGGATTCCCACCTGACTGGCCCTAACTGACGGAGGAAAAGATTATAACAATATAAAGAGCTGTCACATGAAGACCATCGCGCATGCATGCTCCATAATACATTCATTAGTTGGATGAAGGTAATAGAAATGTCCCGTGCTACTTTGTTTTTCTGCGTCAGTTATTTTTTTATATGCACATTGATTTATTTACAGCCGCTGCACGTCTCCTGTTCAAACCGACCAATTTGCCTCACAATGCTAAAATACAACAAGCCAACTCTAAAGTTAAACGTAAAACTTATCCCAGGCGACATTATATTAAGCACATTGCAGGATAAAAGAGAAAAACACCGAAGGAAACTGTTTTATTGATGCTGCTCAAATCCAGTTGTGGCACGTGGAATAATAATAATAATAATAATAATAATAATAATCTCCTTAGGGATCATTTATTCGTAACCGATCAACCACCGTGCTAATAATAAAAAGCTGTAGATATTTACTTTGTAGAGATATTTTGGTTCCACACATGTTTGTGTGTCCTACCATTTGTGTTTTTGTGTAGTTTGGCTTTAATCAACCAGATCAACCAATCTGGAGATGGTGAGGCTCTCTCAGGTCAGTAGCTGCCGGTGCTCTGTTGGAAAGCTTGGCACGGAGCAAAAGCCTCCATCTTCAATAGGTCCCACGTATAATAATGTAACACCTCCGCGTCGTGCCAAATGAAGGAAAAAAAAACTTCACTGGGTTACTGACTTACGTTGAGCGTGTCATGATCCGAACGAACCGAACAATACACACTTCCCCTGAACCGTGACAAGCGTGCTGAACGGGACAGATTTTTTTAATGAACCGTTCCACCCCTAGTATATAAAGTGTAAATTATGACAGAAATAGAAAAAGCACAATTGCCGATTATTCTTGCCAAGTTTAATGATTCATTCTTGAAAGGACAGTCAGCAAGGCTCTACTGTATTTTAACATTAAACAATATACAAATAAGAGTGATTTCTGAATTCTGTGCTGGGATAACACTTGAACTTACCATCTTGAACTTTTGATCAATACCATATTTATCTATCTATATTATATAATGGCTTTCTATGTTAGACAAACAGAATCAAAGAAGGTTTATTTGAGAAAAAGTATTTATTCGTAGTTGTTCCAGTAAATTGAGAAGAAACTATTTTATTATTATTATTATTAATATTATTATTATTATTATCATGATCATGCTGTTATCCTCAAAACTACAATTTATAAGGCATGAATGTGCAATAATATGTATATGTAATATTTGTATCATGACTCATGTCTGTTATCCTTGCTTAGTATTGTAAACACCAAAATGCCAACGATGCCATCACTCCGCTAACTATGTGATCTACAGTACCAATCTATTTTTGGTGCTATTTCTATCTTTTGTCTTCCTAAATACTTCTCTCTGTTTCTTTTACGTCACTGTTTCTCCCTTAAATTGATCTCTGCCCCTTTGTGCCTTTCAGCCCCTCTCTTTCTTTCTTTCTTTCTCTCTCTTTCTCCCACTCCTAGTCTCCCTGTTTGATGTAAGAGCAGAGAGACGTTCACCCCAGTCTCCTTAGTTGATAAAATGGGTCAGCTTAGCATGCTCTCTATCAAGGCACCTTGCTAACAACACAAACTGTGACAGACGTGCACGTTTGATATCTTGAGATGTTACCGTCGGCCTCTGCCTCAGCACGGGGATACGAATCGTAAAGTGCCAGATAAATGCCAAACTGCCCTGGAAAAAATGGCCAAAATAATCCTCTGATCTATGCTCTTGTGAAGACCTATCCAGAAAGTAACAGAGAAATGTTTCACCTGTCGTTCTGCTCCAGCCTGCTTTTTGCTCCACTTGGGTCACATGCCCAGGAACACTGTTAGTAGGAGCAAAGCCCTCCACTGCTTAATGCTATTGAGCCCAGCCTTATCTACTTCCTACTATTTTATTTTGCATTCGGCTTCTCTTAATGAAGAGAACACATAATGGTATAGACCTTTTTTCTTTGTAGATGAGAGTAATAGTAATGCTGTTATCATAATGATGGTCACATTCGAAAACCATAACAAAAAGGGATCTAATTATGTGCAGGAATGTCAGCATATACACCACTGTTCTCATTACTCAGTTGTAGTAGCATAGATACAGGAGACCAATCTACCGTAGTAATGAGTGAATATTGATTTAGAAGATCCCTGTTATCTGATTTTACTGCAAAGGGATATTAGAAGCTTCACAAAAGGTGTATCAAATTAATCAACTTCAACTGAGGGTCATTATAGCTGCCCTCACCCATTTCAAATCTTAAAATGACTATAGTCTATTGCTACCAGAGAAACGTTAGCAACCAACCATTGTCATCAACAGCACCACATTGCTGTCATAGTTTTATTGTTGGTCTTTGTTCACAAAAAAAATATAAAATCTTGATCTATTACCCATTAAACCTGCTATATTTATTATTCTGTGCCGACCTCTGTCCATTTTTGTTACACAGAGGGCTGTCCTGGTTTGTGTAATGGAAATGGTAGGTGCACTCTGGGTAACAATGGCTGGTACTGTGTGTGCCAGCTGGGCTGGAGGGGCACTGGCTGTGACACCTCTATGGAAACTGCCTGCAGTGATGTCAAGGACAACGATGGAGGTAAAATCACAAACAACACACAGCAATGCCTTCTGACATTGGCCAAGCATCAACAGGGACTCTTAACTAGACATGATTTGACTATAAAATTAACTGCCTAATAATATATATGTGCTTTGTGCTTGCCAGACATAGTTGTGCAGCCTTCCCCCATGTACCTATGCAGATTTGTAAGAGGAATGGTTTCCAGTCAGTTACCTGGACAACAGGTTTTTATTAAAAGTAGAGTAGGTGGCCTGAGGCCCTGAGTATGCACTGGCCCCAAGAGGAAGTCCCTGCTCTGCCCTCTAACTAGCCCCAAGCAGAGCCAGGCTCACACACAGAGCTAGCCAGGGGGCTGCACCACTCCTGAGGCTAGGTGTGAGACGTGACTTTCTTTCTTCCAGACCTCATTCTGGGCTTAAGCTATCCGTTAGCATCCTTCATTTATGCAGGAGCTGTTTGTCTCCCCATCACTGTGCAGGGACCACAATGCTCTCAGTGGCAAAGATGGGGTGCTGCTGGGGATTTGACTGACAGCACGGTTTATTTTTATCACCCATCTGGCCAGATAGACCCATGAAAGCAAAGGGTAGGGAGACCAATGACCCACTTTAGCAAAGTAAAGTGCATTGCACAGCACCCCTTTCTGTCTTTATTATTTCATCTAAATAACAGATAGGAAACCACGAGCGAAGCTAGACATTTTCCACGACTGGATGTATATGACATGGCTCACGTCAAGATCAATAATGCCTCAGTGACTAAAAATAGATATGCATAGTTTCTTTTAACAGGTGTGTGTACAAGCTGTTGTTTAATAAAAGGAGTTTGTGTGTGACTTGTTTGACCTTGTCAGATGGCCTGGTGGACTGCATGGATCCAGACTGCTGTCTCCAGGCGACCTGTCACACCACCTCTCTGTGTGTGGGCTCCCCGGACCCACTGGACATCATCCAGGAGACACAGATGTCCTCTACACAGAGCAACCTGCAGACTTTCTATGACCGTGTGCGTTTCCTGGTGGGTAGAGACAGCACCCACATCATCCCTGGAGCCAACCCGTTCGATGGCAAGTGAGTGACTTGTGCATTCCTCCCACCAGACACCACCCAGAGCGACACTCTGTAGCCAGGCGAAAGCTATTATTCTCCTGCGAAGGGATTTATGACATCAATATTAAATTGAATTCTCGTTTTGCTGCATCATCATTTGTCTTTTATTCATTAATTCTTGTGAGTTTGTACTTGTGCCATTGATTCAGCTGAAGTAGTAATTGCAGGATTTAATGTGAGGATAGTTGACTTTGATTGTGCACACAGATGTGTGCTCTTTTCCATTCGATTTAACAGTTACGCAGTTTGAATTTGCATTATAGCCAACATCACTATTTTAAAGTAACATTTCAGGTGCAAGCACAAATCAATCGATGCCTTTAATTATTAATGTAAGACAGTGCAATTACAGTGCTTTCATTATTGCACTGACAGTTTCTTTTAAGCCAGACTAAAGTGTCTGTGTGACAAAGGGAAGCAGCAGTAAGAAATGTCGGCTGAAATGAGCAGGGATTGGTGGCGTGTGTAGCTAGAAGGATGATGGACAGATGATGATGGACAAACATAGAATGTGGCAAGAAACAAGGAGCATTCCCTGGCACAAAAGGCATCTCATATTCATGTATTGTGATTACTTTTACTGTAATCCATCTGAGGCCCACTCCCAGAGGCAGAGCTCACGACACCACAGCCATGGAATCTGAGATGCTTTCATAACAGACAGGATGGCTTTTAAAGTCCCATAAGATTCCCCTGCTTCTCTTTTTCTTTGTCTCCTTCTCTTTTCATCTTTAATCGCTTGTGAGTCTGTGTCACCTTATTTGCATCCCACTTGGTTATGGATCTCTCTCATCTTGGCTTATTATAGTCCCATGAAACAAACAGACAAGAGTCAAAACAAAAAAATAAGTAAAGAATATTTGAATTTTTTGTCCCTGGTGATAACATTTTATAAAATGATGTTAAAAACAGCAGAAAAATCAAGCAAACCTTACAGCAATGAGCTATTTCAGGCTTTTCTTTACCTCTTTTCAAACTAATGGCAGAAGGTTATGGTTTCATACATCACTATTTTTAGTCCAGCAGAGGTACTGCTTTGTTCTTGACGGGAAAATCGATTTCAAAAGTGTCCCTGCTCAAGAAGGATAATTTCCTTTAGTATGATTTGCAACATAACATCTTTCTATTTGCTGCTTGTTGAGATGTGCAGGTAATGTGCTGTTTGCTAACCTAATGCTAACTTACCAATTGTAAAACATGTTTTTATATCTACACTGCCCATATGTTGGTCTTTTATTCATTAGTTAGCTGTCTGCATGTGTCAAGCCTGCAGTTACAAGAAAGAAACATATCCTTATCCAACTGTTCTCAAACTCAAACAATGCCTGTTCTTTAATCTTTTTGTGGTAGTGTCTGCACATACTTGAGAAAACTAGTCATACGGTTTGTGACATTTTACCTCATTGACATTTTTCTGGCTTTCAAGAAGCACTCAACATTTTGCAGTTCTTCACTGGACAGAGGAAGAGGCGTAGAGAGGGTTGAGTAATAGTCTTGTCTCTCTCCAACGAAGATGCAGCCATAAATAAGTAAAATCAAGAATCCAGTGAAGAGCTGCAATATTGTAGGCCTTGGCTCACCTAAAAATATCAGTGATAATCTATTATTTATGCTTGGTATTCATTCCCCACCCACTGACAGATATGAGCAGTTATGACAGGGGACTCTAGGCTTCAGATGAGCCTTACAGGCAAGGTCTCAGCATCTTCCTGATATGTTTGCCCTGGTCATCTGATCATCTCTTTATTGATCCCCTAACCACTTCCTCATGCTAGTAGACATGTTGGACTGCTATTTCGGATGTTTCCCACCACAAAAAGCTGCATAGGTGCCACTGAATAAAGCATCTGCTACTGCATAAAACGTCTCAACTCTACACCATGACACTTAATACAAAAGACTGCCAAGGCCCAGCAGTGGATGCTGACTAGAATAGTAAACAGCGAATTTGCCCATGAAACAATTTAGGCAAAGATTGATAGCAAGCTTATAATAGCAAGGCAGAAGCCATTCCTTTTATTTACAGGCTTGTGCTTTTATTATTTTTTTGTAACTCTTTTATTAGCGTTAGGCCATTAGTGTCAGAAAATCACTTGTTTTCTTTTCAGTGTGCTCTACCATTTTTGGCGGCATTATTTATTTGGAAAGCTAAAAAATGTCCATTGATGTGTCCTTATTTTACACTCTTCAACATGCTGGGTAGCATAGAGTCAGGGAAAAGGAGAGCTACAGTACCATGCTCGTATTTGCAGCAGGTTTTTACCCTATAATCAAGTAATTTGCGTGGGTAATTATGTTTTTGTTGCTTCTGTGGTGATGGTACCATTTATCAGCCTTGCTTATTCAAAGTTTCTATATGATCTTTATTTAATTAGGTAATCTGATTATTAGTTAAGTCTGGTATGCATTTTCTATTTTGTTTAAGACACTACTGAGCAGAGTAGTTTTATTCATCATTACATGCTGGTAAAAGGGGTTATAAATTCATACTGCATGTCCCACTGTCTACACCCTCCTTTCTCGAGATACTAGCAATTAGAAAAATTAAATGCTAATTTATTTATTTTTTTGCAGTCATCACCTCAAATGGGGAATTAGTTCAGAATGTGTTGCTCATCAAAGGTTAGTGAAGCACAGAGGGGTACCAACTTCAGGTGTTAACAACGATTAAGTCTTTAAAATCTCACTCTTTTAAGAACCAAAACCAGAGAGGATTTCCTGTTGAGTCCAGGGGCTTCACCTGCTTATTTTTCCTAACATGTCCTCACTTGGCCCTTAGTAGATGATATATGATAAAGGTTGGAGATTTTGTGAAGTCCCTTTCAGCTTAGAATTCTCCTGGACTAGTGAAATCTCATTCAGTGGGGAAGTTTCTGCAGCAAATGCTTGACGCTTCCTTTGCTACTCTTTCTTTCTGCTGTATTTGATGTCAATATTTAAATCATTTGTCTTGACAGCGAGGAATCATCTCCCCATGTGGTTCACAGAGGCAGGAAGGAGATAGTTCCACTTTCACAGTTCCATCTGAAGAAAATGTGGATGATTGGCTCTTCAAACAAGACTCTAAAATAAACTGTCGGCATGAATGATTAATCGTAGACAGCCAGGCCAGTGCTGGGTTAACTTTAGTAGTAATTCTATGTAAATGCGTACGGATAGATCTTTGGGTATGAGCAGTATCTCCTTGCTTGTTTACAGTGCAGTGGTGGACAGCCAAGGTCTTCTGAAGGAGACCCGGCCTAATTAACATAAAACTGGGTTCCTGGGGACCAGGATAGTGTGGGGTGAATGATCTTGCCTCTGGTAAGGACATGTTAAGGGCAGCTACTAACACGCTAGTGTTAATTGTTTCCAGTATGTGGCAGTGTTTAAGACCCAAATGTATCAAAAATAGCCATGGTCTAATGAAGAAGTGTCAGTAAGGGACTGTTTTTTTGCAAATGACAACAGAAACGATGGCCAACCATGAATTGGACCTTGCTAATGACGAGGGCAGAACTCGACGAGGCAAACGTGATACAGCAAGGTCTCAACTCATCAGTTCAGTAAGATTAGGAGACGAATTTGGATGACTCCCCACTATTGATTGGTGGGGACGGATGATCAGATCTAATGTATGCAGCTTCTGGAACCTGATGTCAGTCTGGAAATCTGTCGAGGTCTTGATAACCGGCCAAGCAAGTCTTGCAATCTGCAGTCCTATTATTTTCCTCTCTTGCAGTCTGTAATGGAAAAGATAAATCCTCTTTTTTTAATTAGAGCGAAAGCAAAGCTTCCTTATCTCATTATCCTTCCATTCTGGATAGAAAAACCCTCAGAGACTTCTGAGGAGGTGTTTTTTTGTTGTTTTTTTGTTTTTGTTATAGTTTTTTTGATTTTATTGTGTACAGTATTTCCTTTTAATAACACCCATGCTTACTGTATTTTTTTCCCATTTTAAATGCAGTTCTTTCTATTTTCGTTGTGTACACTGGGTTACCAGGAAGTACACCTTTACAGTTTAGTGATGTTCAAAACAAACTGCCCTGAATACTATGAATCATGAGCTGTTCAGTTTGGTTGACAGACCAGACATTGATGAATTCTTATGGTGATTGTTTAATTTGTGGTGATGTTTTATTCCACTGTATTTTGGTGAAATTCGTATCTACTGTTATGTCAATTTTCATTTATGGCTGCATTAGTAATACTTAGAAACACAGCACTCAAAATTATACAATGCAATATCACCAATAACTTCAGACTGAAAAACGTAGACTTAAATCAACACCTCTCTCACACATCTCTTGTTTTTTATTTGTTGTTTTAGCATTGTAAATTTGGTCTTAAAATATCCCATCAAAGTGACTGTGTTTGACTGTCTCACTCCCATACAGCCATGCTTGTGTCATTCGTGGACAAGTCGTTACCTCAGATGGAACACCACTGGTGGGAGTCAACATCAGCTTCATCAACAACCCATCCTATGGTTACACAATTACTAGGCAGGATGGAAGGTAAGAGCCTTCTTCTTTGTATTGACAGACGCACACACACACACAAACACAGGATGCAGTGCAAATGCCACTAAGAACTACCTAAATATGCCATGCAGAGATGTGACAATGATATTTATATTATCGTCAAATACCGTTTAGCTGTGCTGAATTATAATGATGGAAGGAAAAAACACAGTTGCCACTGCAAACTGTGCCGCCATTGATCTGCTTTGTGCTTTCATTTGGTCCAATTTCAGAGTTCTCGGCTCAATTCCCAGAGAAATCAAACAAAGCCCTTCTGGTACACTCATAAGTTATGCTTCAGTAGCAGCAGGGAGGGGAAAGAATAAAATATGCCAATTCAAAGCAGCTCACTGGGGCTATGAAACAGTGCAGATGGACATTATTTATTTGACAACAAAAGATTTAGAGAATTAAGTGAGACATTTAAGTTTAGGCCTCAGACCTACGATTAATTTGCTGCGCTCTTAATCTCTTGTTCAAGATTATTATTATATTCCATACTTTAGTTATTAAAGACATGCCATCCCTGTATTACGTTTAAAAAAAAATCTTAACCCCAACCTTAATTATGAGTTCACATAGTTGTTTTAAGACATATTAAATGCAGTGAGTGATCACTGGTATCTTCCCCAGACAGTTCCACATGTTTTACACTTTCTCTGATCCTGTAAGATAGAGCTCAATGAAATCATCCTCTATCTTCTTGTTGTTTACTTGCAATACCACTAGAACTCCTTTGGAGAAAGATACGTTGTTGTGGTGAAGTGTTCTGACAAAAACAAGTGTAGAAGTGGAGCTCTCTGTTTGGCTTTCTTTGAGCAGCTCTCTGCCAGCTGCTTTGGCACCAGGAGAGTTTCTCAGAAAAATCCAGACAAAAACCTCAGACCTTGTTGGAGTTAAAGGGGACCTATTATGCTCATTTACAGCTCTTTATTTTTATCCTGGTACTAACTGTGGTAGCTTCACATGATTCAAAAAACTCTTTATTTATCTTATACTAGCCCTTCATGCAGCCCCTCAGTTCAGCTTCTGTCTCTAACAGGCAGTCTAAGCTCCTGTCTTTTTAAGCCCCCCCTCCTGATGAGCCCACTCTCTTCTGATTGGCCGGCTTTCCGGAAGCATGCCAAGGGGCAGCCGTATCATCAGTTATTGCCGATGAGAACCAAACATTTCCTGTACTACTGCTTCATATTAAAAGTTGTTAAATATCTAAATAACGGAAGACTTTTATTGTGAAGAATTCACAGAAAATGAAACATGTTCCTCACTAAATTAACATAGCTTTCTTTCTACACAACCACATATGGAGATGTTTGGAGCTCTTTGTTCAGCATATCAGTCAGACATAATGCTGTGAGGAATAGTAAAGATGTCAATTGTTTCGTTTGTTGCAGTTACTGCAGCAGTAAAGCTACATGGTATCAGCAAAAGAGAGGGCGGACATGTATTTTATCCTGCCAATTACAGCATCAACTGCAGTGTGCACCAATTACCATCAGGTGGCACACGTGACTTAATGGTGATTTACAAAAATAATTGCAACCACTATCTGCCCCGTTTCCAGGTGCGATTCACAGAAATATATTGCGCTAATGACCCACAGGCGCAAACACAGCCATAAAGTTTTGCAGTTGAGCGCAATTTGTCTTTGTTTTGCGTCTGATTGAGTGAGTTTCAGTGTTTCAGACTTTTCTCATTCACATTTCAACAGATGAATTGGACTGCAGAGAGCACAAAATGTCTTCAATTAGCAGAGGTGCTGGTTCACTTTCATGTAGTGTGTTTCTTTTACTTGTCTAATATTTCATATCTGTACCATTATCTACTGAAATGTCCATCAAAATACAGCTATTAATGTGACTCTGGCAGCTCTGAAACATGTTAGATTAATGTCTGAATCTGAAAATAATGAAAAATACAAATATGGAGATTGCTGATGCAGTAGATTAATAATTCCACAGTCAAAACTAATTTGCAATGACAGGAAGTAAAGTGACTAAACCCTAAACAAAGTGAATGCCAGTAAATAAAGTGTCTCTGACAGTAATAAAAGTGACCATCAAAATCAAAGTAAGCACAAACGGAGGAGCAGCAAGAAGAAGAGTTGCCGTGGTAACTGTCCCCGAGTTCAGTCTTTCTGGAACTGAAAACTCAGTTTGTCTCATCTCACAGTTAACAAACTAAACCCGCTTTCTGGAATACCACCCAGAAGAACCCCCCCCAAAAAAAAAAAAAAAAAAAACCCTGCTGAGGCACACAAGACCTCAGAGGAACTAATTCACACCCCTCACCCCCCAGCCCCATAGCTTTAAACATGGTTGGAAACATACTTTAAAGGGTAAAAATGCCAATAACTATGTGTCAAGAGAACCCCTCATATGAAGGCAATGCTTTACAACCTGTACGGGTAAAAAGGGTTAACTCACAGTGTAGCACAAGCATTTTCTAATACAAACTTAATGAACAAAAACAAGAATGTTGCTGAATAAACAGTTATAGAATGTGTTAACTGCATTGTTAAGGCAGTCAAGCATTATCTTGGAGGCATCATGTTTATTCACTTTAATATTCACTTCAATTAATAATGAATTATGTTAAATGTTAGTGTGAGTCAGTGTCTGTTTATGAGTCATGAGAAATCATAAATGATCTTTTAGAAGGAGTGGATGTTTACCAGTAGGCTCAGCTGCGTTAAATTTAACAATATGCTAACAGAGGTTTTTCTTTGGCAGTAGGAAACAGTTGACGACTTTATTTTTTTTAATTTTAACTACGTAATCAATACAAATGTTTACTGTTATAGACTTTTACTTTTATAGTTATTTAACAAAAAAATATTAAAATGCTTTTTTTTTCCAATCAAGCGTTAGTACACAGGAGACTGTAGGCCAAACTACGTAGTAAAAGCTGGCATGTTTGTGTTTCTGCCTCATCGTCAGCAGTGTTTCTCCTATATTTATTCTGCAGCAGTGGTGCGCCACCACAAATACCATCATAATGGAGACTTGGAGTGACTACTCCCAAAACAATGGAAAAATGCCATAATGTTAGCAGAGCAGAGAAGTTAACTCACACACTAGCTGAAAGCAGATAACGATATAAATAAATCTGTCACAGGCTGACATCAGCTTGGCCTGAAAGTAGGAAAAAAAAAACGTAGAAACCGAGCGTTCGTAAGCAGTCTGAGGCTGGTGTTTTTGCTCGCAGTGATTACTTCTACATATATTTACCTCATTATTTTACACTTTGTCCTCATTTAATATGAACATTCAACATTTTAACAGCATAAATATGACTGAAAGTAAAGAAAAGCATCAGCAACTCCCCTTTAAAGAAAAATACCAAGGAGATAGATGAAGATTAATACTGTCTTTATATCGTTTTTCCTCTTCAGAAGTCTGTTCTTTTCTAAATGTTTTTTTTTTTTACTGGATTGCACACACATAAAGCACACACTCACAGCATCCAATCTTCCTGTATTTCCCATAGTATTCAGCATTAGTAAGGCCTTGTGGCAATCCAAGCCCCTCTATCACAGCGCAGCATGAATTGGTGTTTGCTCTCCAAGCCCCACTTCCTCCTGACACTTTTATCAGTCACTGACACTCTAAAGGCCCACATCTTCGCCGCTGGTTTGATCTTGATCATTCTTGCTTCTCCTCAGTCTTTCCATCTTCTTGTCAGGTTCCTTTCCTTCACAAGTTTTAGAAAAATCTCTCATCTCCACCTCATCATCTTCACCTTCCTTGCTTATTTCATCTGTTCTCCCTCCTTTTCACTCTATTCCTCCTCTAATCTCCCACTGCCCTTAAGCCTTTCCTTTCTGGGCACTACTCTTTCACTTATTTCCTGTGCTTTCCTTGAGCCCAGGTCTCATGTCCTTTCCACTGCACTGGCTTCCCTCATCTTCAGTCTTTTCCCATTTAAGCGTGTCCCATTTTTCTTATGCATCACTCAGTTATTTTTTTTTTTCCTTTTGCAAAACTCTATACTCTTTTCTCCCTTCCAGTATATGTGTAAACACTACTCCATCTCCCAGGTTCCCCTGTAAACATGCCCGGTCTCCTGCAACTCCCCTGCAATCACTGTAAACAGGCTCAGTGCAGCGTGAAATCAGAAATGCACCTGTTCAGCCACTTAGAAATGGGAAAGCTGTCTCAACTCATTTTTATTATGTGTTCTTTATTGTCCAAGGGCTTGGTTTGTTAAATTACCCTTTCCACTATCTTGAAAAGTTTTCTGGCCTAAACAAAAGAGGTTAGTTTAGTTTCTTTATAGCTATGTAGCCATTTTCTGATTTGCTGAGCGTCAAGACCTGCTACCTTTTTTTGCTTCTTCTCCAGTAATGAGTAAAATGCTGATGTGAATTCCAGATTATTACAGTATTAGGTGTTTGCAAGAACCTCTATAAGAGCCATGAGACTGTATATATTAGAAATCCAGTGTACTCATGAATACCTAAGATGACACTGTATAATGACAACTCACATAGACTTCTTCCTTTTCTGTCTAGTGGATACTGCAGTTGTCAAATTGACAGTGTTATTTAATTCGAGCAACACTAACCATTAATTTTGACTCCTCCTGAAATTACCATACTACTTCACACATCTTTTTAATTGGAGATTTAGTCCTCACAGAAATCACTCTCAGAACTGGCTGGGTGCTTTAATTCCAGTGAACACTATTTGCATCACTTATTTAATACTCAAATTTGGCCTGACTTCATGTAACAATCTTTGCACTTTGGTAATTATTATTCTAATAACTATTATAATGTTTAACCCTGTTGATTATTTCCTGTGTACATATGCCACTAATGTGTCATAGAGTTTAAATAAGTGAATGAAGACATACAATATTTGAGGGGCACACTACTGAATTGTTAATGAGCTAATGTCAGGGTACTTTGAACCTCTTCAATCATACATTAAGTGTTCACAGTCATTACATGAGCATATGTACAGCAATGATTCATGCTTACTTCTTGCTGATTAATTTCAACATTCATTTTGATGCAGAATGCTGAGAAATTGTTGGTATAATTTTTATTGGGCATGCCAAGTTCATTGGCAGGGTTAAATCTTTGAGTCTGATGCATTCCCTAAGGGCACAAGCAAGCAAGGCTAATGTAGGTAGCTTAATATGTTTTGTCACATGGCTTAAGGCTATTGTCATGATTGATAACAGCCAGTGAATCCCTTCATCGATTGGCCACGCTGCCAACGGTATCTGTCCAGAAGTGTTTTAAGCGTGCATTGCCAGAACCTGCCAGGTGTCATGCGGACTGACCGGCTGCAGCTGCATGGCTACTGATGGATCAGGGCAGCACAAGGGTACCACTATCACAGCTCCCATCAGCTCTTCAGCCTCCGTGGTGCTGAACAAACTCACTTCACTCACACCAGCCAAGGGCAAAACACCAAGGGCGGAACAAACCTTTGTTTATCGTCACAGCAAATCAGATGTTTACCCTCAAGGGAAGTGAGACTGAGCATAATTCTTTATATAGTATCTTAAAGCAGGAGGGAGATTACCTAATGTAGAGGCTGTTATGTCAACCAACGTCTTTACCTGTAATTTGGAAGGATGCCCCCCATGTGAAGATAAGGCCCTGTCCCAGGGGCCTGCAGGTGACCAAGTGCTAACTGGCACTTATAGAGAACATTTTGATTAATTTCTACAATATATTCATTTTATTGTCTCTACTCTATTTTTATCTGCCTTGTCTGGTTTATTTTCTCTATGTTAATCACTTTGTAGTATTGTTAAGAAAAGTGCTATTTAAATGAAGCTTTTTGTTATAATTATTATTTAAATTAAATAACAAGTGAAATTACTAGTTGCAAAGACCCTTCAGTGCAAAGGTAGATGTAATTCGCTTTTAGACTGATGTGTGAGTGGACATCCTTTGTGTACGGGATCGATAGAGAAGTGGCGGCTGCCTTAATCCGGCAGCACATACCTCTCTCACATAAATATGAACAGAGAAGCAATGCATTACACAAGCACGAGGTTGAAACAGGCATGTCTAAAGTCAAACAATGTATATATAATTTTCCATTCTTCAAGTCAAATCTTCAGCCTATGATATTAATTAAGATGTGTGCTGCTGACATTATTCAGTCAATGAACTGCTTCTTCATCGTATTGTATTTTCAGCTTGTGTCCCTGAAAGATAGTGCTAAAGAGTGTAACGGCGTCCTTTCTTAATAGCAGTCTTTATTCACTAAAACATGAATTTCTTACTGTTTCATCTATTATAACAAATACTTAATTAGTTCATTATATCAACAGTAAATTGTGGCATGGTTTAATCCTCAACAGATAACATGCTTTACTAATGATAATTAGCACAGTATTTACTTGAAAAATATAGAATTCATCATTCGTTCACTGTATGTGAATCAACATTCATCCTCTCTGACATTGTGCACGTCTGTGTTCCAGTTTTGACTTGGTGACCAATGGGGGCATAGCCATAGCCCTGCACTTTGAGCGCGCTCCATTCATCACCCAGGAGCACACTCTCTGGTTGCCATGGGGACGCTTCTTTGTCATGGATACCATCGTCATGCGGCATGAGGAGAATGACATCCCAAGCTGTGACCTCAGCAGCTTTACCAGACCGAGCCCTGTCGTGTCCCCTGCTCCGCTCACCGCATTTGCTGGCTCCTGCACCGAAAGGGGGACCGTTGTACCTGAAATCCAGGTGACTATTCTTCCCCCTACAATCATCTGCAAGGGTCTCTCCTCCAAAAGATTCATGCCACACATCTGCGAGTGTCTGAAGATTATTCATCAAGTCCAAGTGTAATAGTAACTCTGGCTCATGGCAGTGCTGTGATTTTTATCTCTAGTGTAATTGGTCCACGGAACATAGGCGATTTACAATGTGCATTGTGTTGTTCTGCTGCAGAGTGATGATGATTACCTAGCACACAGAAAACAGCATGGGCATTTTTTTTTTATTTCTCCTGGTGTGCAATTTCCTAGGTTAGGCTTACAAGTAGCACTTGAAAATATTTGCATTTATATTTCATGTGTTTTGATTTCTGTCTACATGTGCATGTGTTGGTCCAAACACACATCTGCGTGGTCTTTAGTGTGCAGCTGAATGTGTAACAGGCATCTCTGTGCCCTTCTTTAATTACTTTGTCTCCCAGTTTGCCTTAGATTTATGGCATATCAGTGAATTTAGTATGCAGTTGAGTCTATTTATAGTAGCTTGTCTTTGCTATTCCTTGAGCTGTAAGAGCACCATACTAGGACATCATTCAATTTACACTCATAAAGTCCTCATACTGTGGAATTCTGATAATTAACCAGGCGTAGTTACACACTGTGAGCATTTAAAAAGAAACACAGTAATTGATGTGTCCTCTGACCAATGTCGCTTTGGGTAGCTGTTTTAATTGTTCCACTACATCTTGTTCTGCACTGTGGACAAAGGGGATGAAAGGTGACTTAATTAGAGCAGAGAGGAGTCAGTCAACCAAACCAGCGCTGTTGACCCTTGAACTCAAAAATGAACACCATACAATGTCTGTGCTTCTGTCCTACTGTTATATCATCAGGAGGTTTCAGATCTGACCTCAGTGGAAATTTCACAAGGCCACAATGTTGCCTCTTACTCAACCAACTTTTATTACTCTATATTATTGTACTATGCAAACTCTGAGCCCAAGGCCACTCCATTGCCACCGTCATATGGATCGCAGGAAAGATTGTTGTCCTAATCAAGTTCTTGGTATTATTAAATCAATTATGAAAACTACTCACTGCAGTACATAATGAAGAAATCCTTCATTGGATTCCCTGTAACACTGGAGTATAATTGTCCTCTTATTGATGTTTCTAATCTCCCCTTGGGTCCATTTATTTGGTTGGAGGCAAGACTATGAATAATATGTGACAAATACTGTAGTGGTCACCACCACAGTTGACCAAAGGAATGACAAATTGTTAATCAGTGAGAAATAGAGGACATGTAGAGGCATCAATCATACCTTAAACATTGAAAAAGTAGAGTTTTATTCAGTTTAATTTTCACAATTCCTTGCAGCAAGCTCCAGAATTTATGTTTGCTTGCCACTGATAAGCTTTGTTTTTGTCCATAGTCTCTGCAGGAGGAAGTGCCTATACCAGGGACAGATATGAAATTTAGCTATTTAAGCAGCAGGACCCCAGGTTACAAGTCTATCCTGAGGGTGACCGTCACCCACGCCACAATCCCTTTCAACTTGATGAAAGTTCACCTCATGGTGGCTGTCGAAGGCAGGCTGTTCAGAAAGTGGTTTCCTGCATCACCCAATCTCTCGTATGACTTTGTGTGGGACAAGGCTGACGTCTACAGCCAGAAAGTCTATGGATTGTCTGAAGCTTTTGGTAAGTGAAGTACATATTTGTAGGGGGTTTTTTGTTGTTGTTTTTTATCCAGAACCCATGTGGTTCACTAACGCTACTTTCATCTTTGTTTCTTGCCCCAGTATCTGTGGGTTTTGAGTATGAGTCATGTCCAGACCTTATTCTGTGGGAAAAGAGGACTGCTGTTCTACAGGGCTACGAAACCATTGCCTCCAAACTGGGTGGATGGACCATAGACAAGCATCATGCTTTAAATATCCAGAGTGGTGAGTCAACTTGTAATCCCTTTTTACATTTCCTATTAACAGTCAGTCGTACACTTACACCTACGCACAAGATCATTTTAAATCACAAGAAATCTCAGTTGTAACACATGATTCATTTCATTGTTGTGTTTTGGAATTGTAACAGTGAGATACAGTATATGCACTATATACAATGTCAGGGAAATTACAAATGTGAAGAGAGTTATTTCATTTAATTTACATCTTTCAAGCCTTTCAAGCATCTTTTTTAACTGGCAATTTTATTCCACTTGTTTTACGACAACTCAGTCATAGACTTATCGACATGAGTTGATTTTTGTCTGAGACATTTTGTGGTATAACTTACAAGTTTGCCAATACTTTCACATTTTACACATATTATTTTGAATGTGCCCAGGAGTGCAGATAAGTACCACTGTGTCAGCCCAATGCCTCGGATGATGCTTTTAGTGTAACATTGAATTGTCCTCCCAGTCCCGAACATTTTGAGGCTTTTTCCAATACAACTACAGTATGTCATGCAGCCTCAGATGGATCTGACTTTTTTATTACAGCTGTCCATTTTTAGATGAAGGGGGGTCAATTTTCTTATTGCGAGCAAATTACTCCTGAAAAGCAGGAGTAGGAATGAAGAGAGAAAAACTTTCAACACCTGTCCAAAGCTGGGCTTTACAGTCTGTTTGTGTCTGGAAGGGCTCATCAGAGGAGATGAGGCATACTTATGTGAAAAGTGCTCAGGAAGGTGGCACTTTGATCTGTCACACTAAACCTGCTGAGTCTGAACGTGCTGTCCAGAGAAGGGAGAGAGTTACTATTAGCCCTCTCCCTACCCTCGCCACCTTCACCAGTTCCTCCAACACCCCATCTTCCAGCCATTTGGCATCTCCATGTCTTGCTCATGCCCAGCATTTTTAGAATCATCCCTAACTTAATTGCTGTCAGTCTGCTAGTCCCAGCAGCAGCAGTCCCTAAGATTAAATCACATCCCAGAAAGGGATGCTTGGCTGATCTTTTCTGATAGACCAAATGTTGTGCTGCTGCTCAAAGAACTCAGGTCAAAAACAGGAAAAACTACACCAGACATGCAGATGCTGAATTTCAAATATGATTACATTGATTGGACTGCTGGAACGTCTTACATTTACATATTTGAATTGTACATTGGCAATTAAATGTAGTGTATATGTGTTTGTGGGTGTACGCCTTAATGCCTGCACATGCACTGTACATACACATGAGGCTCTATTTTTGCTAATGTGCAAAGCTGTTGGAGGTAAAGCCATTTATAATCAGGGCAAGTCAGTGTTTTTTTAATTTTTTTATTGTGTGTGCGCTGCAATATTTCTAGCTTCAAGCGACTCCACTTGTGCCGTAGGCTTTTTGGTCCCCATTTTGGCGTGAAATTGTGCCTGTGTTTCCATCTGCTAAGACCACCGCTTACTGCAAACACAGGCACACAGAGCAATTTTCATGGCTTCAGTTGGTGCACACAGAGCCCCATTCACAATCATATTAGCTTCTTATCTGTGTTTTGACTTTCGTGTCTTTCACTTAACATAAAAATGTTAGCTGTTATGCATTTAAAACTGCATGCAGCAATCTTGGACCACTAGAAGGTAAAAACCTGCAGCATCGGATCATTGGAATAGTCTCATCTTACCAAGTTGCCACAGGGTAACATGGTAGCACAAAGATGCCTACTTAACCATCCAACAGAAACAGAGCAACATAAGACTCCTATTTAAATCATTTTGCTCACCAGCTTTTAACTACACTACATATATAATTGGACATACCTCAAACAACACAGGTTTCTTAATTACTTAATAAAGTATTCTGGCATGGAGTTTGCAAACATACTTACAGAGCCATCTATGCATTTATACACACCAGTCTTGAATGCTATTCTGTACAGATGCCAACTTTGTGTACATTTACAGGATGTGTAAATAGCAGCTCTTGGGTGTGAGCTCCCTCAAAAATCCAGCAACATTTTTCATTTAAGCAAAACTCTAAACACTATTTCCTCCGGATAATCAAATAATAACTTCTGTTGTGTAAACAGGATTAATTTGGAGCGGTTAGCTAATGCATAAATGTAAATCACATAAACAATTTGAAGTGCTAGAATTATTATGTGCATGTAAACATACCTAAATATAAGTAATTGGGTCCAACCTTTTTAATTACTGGGGTAAAAATGCACAGTCAATAGGCACTGATAATGTATTTTATTTATTTGCATTTGTGTACACTAACTGCATGAATATTCATATAAAGTAGGTTTTGGATGTCATTACACATGGACAGGAATTTTAGTGTGCACTTAAAAGTAAATTTAACATGAGATGAGACATCATCTGCTCTCTGTAACACATGTTTGGAGCTTTATGGTCATCACTGGGCTGCTGTGTAATTATAAATGTATTTCTAAAGGGTTTTTTTGTCTGGAGCATCCTCAGTTTATTAGGAAACATTGCTGCTTTAAAAGAAGATTAAGAAGTGGATTTAACTGCCTATTGTTTAAGCACCCCTTTGGTTACCACAGCTGAAAAAAATAACCATAGTAGCCATAAATATAGTCCCTAGTCCTCAAACTCTCCTAAACAAAAACAGGTTGCAGGTGTTACTTGTTTCTTTACTGTGTCCTCATCAGGTATTCTGCACATGGGCAACGGGGAGAACATCTTCATCTCCCAGCAGCCTCCTGTAATCGGCAGTGTGATGGGGAATGGGCGCAGGCGCAGCCTCTCCTGCCCCAGCTGTAATGGCCTTGCTGACGGAAATAAGCTGCTGGCCCCTGTGGCTCTGGCCTGTGGCTCAGATGGAAGTCTGTACGTGGGTGATTTCAACTATGTGAGGAGGATTTTCACCACAGGGAATGTCACCAGCGTCCTGGAGCTCAGGTAACCATGGAGTAACCTACCTAGCTCAGATGGGCCTGCACACAGGTCGTAAACCACGGAGGTCGATTGAGATAGACAGAAATGCCCTAAAGGCCCAGGATTGATAGTCCTGCCTCTCTTATTCACCTGTGTCAGCTAGAGTTTGGCCCTGATTGAGCCTGGAGAGGAAGTAATGGGGTCTTAACAGAAGCCACTCCAAGAAAAGAATAATTTCATTGTTAATGTCAGCACAGACAGGTTTGAGTAGATAGCAAATTAATTTTGTTATTAATCTATTACTTTTGACTAATTCCATCAACTAACAACTGTTTTTAAATCCTTTCCTCTAACAACTAACATTTCCTTTTCTCTCATTTTCTGCTGCTTTTGGCATACACTGACAGAAATAAAGACTTCAGGCATGGGTAAGCTGAACAGTATTTGCACAGATTAATATAGGTACAGCCTACATACTTGATGTTGAAGTGAACTTTTAAACCCAGTTCAGACCTGAACTTGAAAGCAACTGGAAGATCATATCTTAAAATACTTGCTCTCTGTTTAATTGTCATCTATCCAAAGCTGTAGATTTAGTGGTTTATTAACTGTGTCTCCTAAACTCACTTAATCTCTGGATTTATTGCCTTGTTCACAACAGTATTTTTGAATCTGTATGTGTGATTGCAGATGCTGTATGAAAAGAAAGCAGCCAATTGTAGGCTCAGTAGATGCTGCACTTTTCCTCCGGGTTGATCTCAGGAGTCAAATTACATTGTCCAGTATACTAAAAATTATATTATTGCCCCAAACTACTGTGTGAATAAAATTCAACAAATATTATTTGTAATAATATTATATTCATTTAATTCAAACTGGTTGTGGAATTACCATCTGTCAAGAAGTCTAAACTTTTCAAAGTCAGATAGAGAACATTGGTATTACCAGTTTATTGGGTGGAGCTGGGTAGTGTACAGTCATTGCAATCCAATATAACAATATTATGGGAAATCCAACCTTTTTGAAGCTTATATTATTTTCATTTTTGTGCTAGACAAGTGTTAATTCAATTCTACAGACCTTTGGAGACTGTAATTTATGGTGCTTTGTGTGTATTGCATATGTTGAATAGAAATAGGTGTTTTAATTATTTATCTTAACAACTATCCATATTATAAAATACATTTTAACAGATCTGCACACTACAGCCTCAGAAATGACCACATATTGGTCAGGGAAATGTCTGTGCGCTTTCTTTAGATCCCACATCTCATGCAAAGGGCCTTTGATTGATTTTGTAATAGATGGTCATGACCTCAACAAGGGAACATTCGTCAGACTGAAAATGAAAAGACAAGTAAATACGGTCACTGGCTCATACTGCCAGAATGTCAAAGCTAACAAAACATTCAAAAGCTTTCCTTTGCCTTTTCTGTCTCTCTGCAACAATATTTATATCTCAAAACTTTATACTGATCAAAAATGACCAAAATGTTAGGACACTCCTGCACACTAACACACATGGCCATACACACACACACGTGCATTTACCAGCACAAGATTAAAGCAACGTCAAAGCTCTGTATCTTTGCTCTCAGCACTCCAAACACATCTGCATATTAAAAAGGAGATTTACTCAGGAAAATACACGTGTCGGAATAAAACGGGTGGCTGCCTCCTGTTCATGTGTGAGCTAGCAGTGGGTGATCTCACTGTAATGTTCATTGACCCCCTTCTAAGGATGTCCCCATCCACTCTAACCAACCTCCCTCCATTACAGCGCCAGCATGCAGCAAAAATCCAATTATCTTCTACAAACTAGATGTTGTCAGTGAATATAGATGGAGTATATGGCCATAGCTCAAGGTCAGGGAATAACACCTCATAGTTTCAAACACTATGGGAGACCAACAGTGTTCTACATGCAACTGTGAACTGATAAGGTATCAACTCATTGCACATGGCTGATAGAATATAAAGTAGAGTCCAGTTTTTAAGGTTTACTACTGACCTACTCCACGACAGCAATCATTTTTCTTAGCCACTCGGTTGTACCTGGAATGTTCTGTAGACCAACATATCAGTCAACTTGGTCAGTGGGCTGATTTTGACATGTGCGCCTGGGGTTTACTGAAGTGTCCTGTCATCACTGATTCATTGAAGGTCAATTGTCATTTAAAATTATGTACAGGAGTTGACAATTCGGTAGACCCAATGGTCTTTCTTGTTGTTGTTGTATTATAAAAATATAAGCTTTGGCACTGTCACGCCAGCCATAAGCCCTAAAAGAACCCTGAAGGTTATTGTTGAGATTCTGTCTTAATCCACTTTGAATGACACCCTGCTGACAGGTTTCTCCATAATGCTTATCAGGTCTGGCAAAATTGTGCTGTCTCCTGCCCTGATAACTCTGGTCATCTTTAAGGTGACACCAACCACTACTGTACATCGCTAAACTGGTTACGAATTGCTTTGTTTGTCAAAAACCTATTGTTATTCAATTTACAATGATTCAATTCAAAGCTGGGAAAAACAGCAAATGATCCCATTTGAAAAGATGGAACCAGGAAAAAATTGTTTGCGTTTTTACTTAAGAAAGCGTTAAATGATTAATCTGTTTTAAAAAACTGTCAAAATTGGTTTTGTGAAATTTTCTGAAGATCAATCAGCCAATTAATAGAACTGGTTGACCTGGAAAACCTAAAGAGAAATGGCGTCTAGTCTGAATATGCACTGTATTTATGGGAGCAAAGAAAAGCCAGACACATCTGCAGTTTCAAAAACAGATCAGTTCTTCCTCTCGTCTTTATCTAGTGGGTAGTGCCATTGTATGTAGGTGCTCTGCCATGCAGCCATCCTTTGATATGGGCAAAATGTGTTCATTAGAAGCAGGAGTTTTCTACAGAATCATACACCCTACAACTTCTATGGATACATCTACAGTAATCTTTGTTTTCTGTGTTTTCTGACACCTTTCCTGAATCTAGTATGCTAATAGATTGTGTGTGTCCCGCCACAGCAGGATTGGTTATATTTGGTTCTATTGTCTGTCTGTCAGGTTGGGCAACCTCCTGTGGATTTGAAGGATTACTTTGTTGACTTGGTTGGAAATTTGATAGGATATTTTTCTGTGCCGGAATCTCCGCCTGATGAATGCATAATGTGTTTGGATTGTTGTCTCAGCTCTGCATTTGTGTCTATAAAAATGTCACGAGGGAAACGGAAAACATACTTGTTTTTAGTTCTTCTAGCAATAACCATGCTACTACTGTAGACACTGTGGTTTCATTCTATTGTTTTCAGATGATATCACACAGAAATCATGGGTCAGGGATGGAGCAGTTATTAGGATTCCTGTTAAAAGATCCGATGGATACCAATGACTAAATCCTACTACATTGTTTATCTTTGTCTTCTCAGCTATGTAACCCCTTCAGTACCACTGTTGTTTCAATAACTCAGAAAGAAACTAGACATCTCTATCCACACATATACAGTATTTTCATGTATTGTATATCTATTATGTATATGACTATGTACATATGTGGAGTTTCCACTCTCTTTTGACAATGGGAATTTCTAACTAAGCTGACTGTATTGTACATGTGTTCTAAGCTCCGCCATTATGTCATGTTTAATTTCATTCTGTTTTGCCATGTTTAATCTCATTCTATTTTTTTTTTTCCATGTCCTTGGTTTAAACTGCAATTTTGTCCAATTGACTCTCTAAATGGCTTTTGAATCCATGTTAATTGTATTACACAATGTTTCTTATTGAAACCACTGTAGCCCTTCCAGCTTTATTGACTTGGGCTTCGTACTCCTTTTTCCCCTTCTTTCAGTAACAGCCCTGCTCAT
The DNA here is from genome assembly GCF_963691925.1 of Scomber scombrus. Lineage (NCBI taxonomy): Eukaryota > Metazoa > Chordata > Actinopteri > Scombriformes > Scombridae > Scomber > Scomber scombrus. Next base: position 21,759,549 of record NC_084974.1, read on the forward strand.
AAGTACTACTTGGCCACCAGTCCAGTAACAGGTGCTGTGTACCTCTCAGACACCGGTAGCAGGAAGGTGTTTAAGGTGAAATTCTTGAATATTGTGAAAGATGTGGCCAAGAATCTGGAGCTGATAGCAGGCACTGGTGACCAGTGTCTCCCATACGACGATACTCGCTGCGGAGATGGAGGAAAGGCTGTTGAGGCCACTCTCACTAACCCCAGAGGTAAATGGATGTTATTAAAAAACAATGTTGTGTGTAGTGTTTCGAGTCAGTTGAGGCTCATTTTTCAAGTCAAAGTCAGCTTTTCAAGTGGACCAGATTGTGAGATAGTTGAAATACAGTAGTCCCATAGGCTAGATCAATACTTCAGTTTTCACACATTAACTTCTATTATCTTTATTCCATCACTAACTACATATACCTCACTAGCTTCAGTTATTTAAAAACTGAATTTATTTTTTAAAGCATGCCTTCCCGTGTATTTATTGGGGTCTTTTTTGTTGTTGCTTCCATATTTGGATGCATTAGTCATTAGACCACATGCTTGCTTTATGTCCTCCACTGGGAGGTCACTGTGATTCATATGTACTGAAATAACACTCAAGCCCCACTGAAATGTGCATGTACAGTCCATGTTTGTGGGGGGTTTTTTAAAGAGAAATTTGCTGTAGACTTGATGTTCATGGCTGCTGAAATATGGTGTCAGACCCTGAAGTAATACAGAAATAAAGAGATGTGAATAGCTTAGCTAAGGATTGTTTTCTTAGCTTTAATGTTATCTGAGGCAGAGAGACCAAGAAACAAAAGAGAATTTTAGTTGTAATTGAATCAATACTTACTGTACTCTTCATCTTTTTTATGTTTCTTTTGTTCTCCATGATTGATTAAAAATCAATCCTAGAAGTTTTCAGCTTTCATTGCTGTGATTAGTCATACATTTTTATTGCAGTGAATAGTCCTTAATTGTTATTTAGTGGTGCCCTTTCATCACATTAAGTCACAGATAAACAAAATAATTGATGGCTATTTTTCTCTTCTGTCCCTCGGGTAATTTGTTTTTATCTCCAGGCATTACGGTGGATAAGTACGGTGTAATCTTCTTTGTGGATGGGACTATGATTCGCAGGATTGATCAGAATGGTGTCATCTCTACTCTTCTGGGCTTCAATGACCTGACCTCTGCCCGACCTCTCAGCTGCGATTCTGTGATGGACATCTCTCAGGTATGACCTTTCTGACCTGCGCAGCTGGCGTGTGTTTTCCTGTCTCTCAACCTATACCATTCACCTTGACTGACCCTGGTCTCCAAGATGCTTACATCTTCATGTGAGCTTTCAGTTCAGTCGCTGGAAGCTCTTTGCCTGGATTCAGGGGTATTCAGTTACGTTTTGATCCACATTTGCTTTTGTTTCACAGGACTTGCAAAGGAAAGTAAGGTAGAGGAAGACAGTTAAAGCCTGCAGGCATTGTGCAGTACGAGTTTGCTGACTGAGTACTATTCACATAAGCCCATGTCAGTGAAGTCTTTGTACCTATGATTTATTGTGAATGGTAAATACCAATGACGGAAATAGTTCTATTCAGATCTATTCATTTTTTTATATAGCACTTTTCAAAACAATGTTACAAAGTGGTTTCCAATCATGCCATCATCATGCCACAAGAGGAAATTCTGTTCACAGCAAGTGTTACAAATATCAATAATATAACAAATATCACAGTAGAGGACATTAAAAACTTAAATACAATACACAAAAGAGTCCATGTGACTTGAAAAACCTGCAAAAAAAAAGATAAGGACAAGATTGAGTCTTATGCTGTGCGGTATGGTTTTTGTTATGTTTAAATTGTGTTTTATTTGAAGTGTGTTTATTTCACATAGAATATGCACCTGATTCTTGCTAAACCTGTATCTCTGACCAGAGAGGAGGATGCTAAATTCTTAATATATAATATAAGATTATGAAATGAGGAAAGCAGCCACAAAAATAGATGTGCCAGCCTGGTGAAATACAGAATGTCAATAATATTATGGTTAAGGAGCGAATACGAATATAAATGAAAATAAGCAGTTATTGAAACTCAGTCCAGACTGGGAGAATGGAATAAATAAAGCACCGGAGAATAGAGCCCTGCTTAAACCTGAAGTGGCACTGTAGTCCTGGGAGCTTCCATGTCTGTGTTGGCCACACAGCTCAAACGCTCAGGGCCATTGACCTATAGCTGTAGGGGGATGACGAGACTGACCTATAACCTCACGGACTCTCGATTCACGTGCACATGTTTACTGATGCACGCAAACACATGTACACACACACACACACACGCACACATACACACATATGTACAAGACCACTACACCAGACATATCCCCCAGGCAAGGACGCTGCACTGAGGTCACATCACTCTCTAATTCAGTGGCCTCCCTTTGGATGCGACAAGACATACTTTTTGCATACTGTACCAGCCTTTGCATGGTTGTTTTTCCCCCACATTATATTTTTCAGCCCAAGGTATTAAGAGTTGTTTTGTCATATTTGCCATGGCTAATAATCCAATAAAATGCAATTATGTATTTGTGTTTGTGTGTGTTATCTACAGTATCTATAATTGTTATAGTTTTACTCCCATAAAAAACATTTCTGGGCTTAAATGATACAATGTGGTTGATACATAAGCCCTGCTCCATGTGCATGGACTAGTTTGTTTCTTGTCTCATCGTGTATGTTATCGAATATGATTAGCAAACAGGTCCTGACGGGGCCTCAGATGCCAGTGGAGAGAAGCTTTCTGTGTATTTGAAATGATGTATTCAGAGAAGGGAGCAAAGCCTCCAGCTGCCTATTTCCAGCCCCAGGGGAACTCGAACCCCCTTATGACCCTTGCTTACTGCTGCTTTTTCCCACACACACACACACACAGAGACACAAGCGCCTATAGATGCTCACCTCCCAGCTCCACAGCAGTGAGGACACAGGCGGATTGACTGCAGCTCCACAATGATGACAAATCGCACAAGCACTGCCAGAGACACTCAGACAGTAAAAAGCATCCATTAAAAATTCATCCAGGGCACATAGCTTCCTACTTCGAGCACTCCCCAATCCCTCACTTAGGACCAGAGTTTCTTTGGAGTAGGCTCATCACAGCTGTCGTTACTTTTGCTGCTCCTCACCTGTTTTAGACACACAAAAAATCATTTCAAATGTCTCTCTTTTCTCTGATGAGGTCATTGATATTTTGCCATGCCATCTGTGCAGGGATTGTACTGCAGTAAAAAAAAAACACTCTTAATTTGATATGTAGCTCTATAACCTTTCTTTCTTTCTTTAAACTTTTTATAATCATGCAAAAGGACAAGATTTTGACCATGTTCAAGAATCTTTTAATTTGTTTACACCAAGGTCTTACGTCCTTGCTGTTTCAGAAATCTGTTCCATTTTCTGTTTAAAGTCTTGGAAATCTTTACCATATCCCCAGCTGAGTTCAAACTTAAATAGAGGGAAACCATGTCTTAAAACAAGATCACTTGAACATATTTCAAGGGTGTTAGCAGCTTCAGAAAGCTTTATCAAGGCTCTGACTGTGACATTCAATTCAAATGTGTGAGGGACTTCAAATAATGACATATTACTCTTCTTCAGACAGGCGTCATGCTGGTATGAGCAAAGAGTGAAGAGATTGTTAATGGAAAATGTCATTACAGTTCTAATACAAGTTCAAATAAATATAAAAATAGTTTTGTGTTGTGTTGGTGCAAATCCATGGCTCGCATCTTCAGCTGATGAGCACATTTTGGGTTTTTCGCTGGTGGTAGCTATGTCAGTCGGGCACTACTGACAGCTGCCCCATTGTATAAAAGGGAGGGTATGATCGAGTTACAGCATATGGGACAGCAGCTCGGGAAATATCCCCTCATCATTCAGAGTGGCGTGAAAATCTCCTTACAGGCAGCTCCCTTGAGCCACTCCACACTCTGGCTCATGAAATATTTAACCACCAGTGTTGACAAGAAATAGGTTTTAAGAAATTGAAAGTCTCCCTTTCATTTCCCAAGTAAATGCATTTTCTGCTCACATGTATCCACTGCCAGTCCCCTGTTTTTTGTATGTGGCCAAAGATATGCCTTATTATATAAACCACCTCCGTTTTGTGGGGGATGATGGGAGGTTCATGGGATGTGAGCTGTGTGTGATGCTTGGATTTGTTTTTCAATCAAAGGTGTGCAGCAAAATACTAAGAAAATACAGGCAGAGTGCATGGTCTCTGTAGATACATAAACATACACCTACACACATTTCTAGTGGGTCATAAGTGATGATTGAGGGGAATTATTTTTGTATGAGTCTATACATTGTTTTGTTTGGAAAATCTTGCATACTATACCTTTTAATATAATATTCCTAAGAGATTCCCCCTGGGATCATGAGTGAAAAAGGGCGAGAAGAGGCTGGTAAATTGGATGAATCCAATCATTCCAATTTGTAAAATTGCCTGATATATGGTTAGCAGAACAATAAGTCATAATTTAGGAGGCCAGAGGCAGGCTACGCTTTCATTTGGTAAGTGTGCTCCAGTTTCTTTTCAAGGACTCATGCAATCTGTCGTCATTACAAAATTAATAACCCAAAGCAAGGAAAACAGTGACTCAGAAGAGGTGAAGGATGCAGAAGTCCAGTCCTTAGGTGTCCACAGCTCTCATGATCAATTGCAGTGTGCTTTTTTCAGTTAGTCTGATAATTTGAATTTTTATCTCTCTCTGCCCTTCCTCAATACTATTGTTATTATCTTTGATCTTATAAATCATGTTGTTGTGTTTTCCCTTTTAACAGTACACTAGCTGCTATTGTCCTCCTTATCAGATAATAAATCGTTATAGGAAAAAAAAAAAAGTGCTTCCTCCCGGCGTAAAGTATGAGATAGCCCACCTTTTTCACAGCAGCCTATCTTTTTTGTAAGCAGTTTTCAATTATTCTTCCCTTGAGGGACTTATTTTTTTCTTATAGAGGGAAAACTGTGTGGATCAATAAGAGTTTGGTCTGTTTTTTGTAATCGTAAGCTGATATTTTTGGTGTGCTTTTCCCTCTTAGGTGCGACTTGAGTGGCCCACAGACCTAGCAGTGAGTCCCATGGACAACTCCCTGTACGTCCTGGACAACAATGTAGTACTCCAGATCTCAGAAAACCATCAAGTCCGTATTGTGGCTGGCCGGCCCATGCACTGCCAAGTGCCCGGGATTGACCATTTCCTCATGAGCAAAGTAGCCATCCATGCCACACTGGAGTCTGCCAATGCCCTAGCTGTATCCCATAATGGCATTTTGTACATCGCTGAGTCAGATGAAAAGAAAATAAACAGAGTACGACAGGTGTCCACCAATGGAGAGATCTCTCTGGTTGCTGGTGCACCTAGTGGCTGTGACTGCAAGAATGATGCTAACTGTGATTGTTACTCTGGAGATGAAGGCTATGCCAAGGATGCTAAGCTGAATGGACCCTCTTCCTTGGCAGTGTGCCCAGATGGAGAACTCTATATTGCAGATCTCGGCAACATTCGCATCCGCTATGTACGCAAAAACAAGCCCTATTTGAATCCCCTCAGCATGTATGAGGTATCATCTCCCATTAATGATGAACTCTATCTGTTTGAGTCCAACGGCAGCCACGTTTTCACGCAAAGTCTGACTACAGGAGACCACCTCTACAATCTGACCTACACAGGAGCAGGAGATCTGAGCAGCATCACTGATAAGAACAAAAACACAGTGATGATCAGACGAGACACCACAGGAATGCCTCTGTGGCTGATGGTCCCTGATGGACAGACATTCTGGTTCACCATTGGTACCAACAATGCCCTCAAAACTGTTGCTGCTCAGGGTCAAGAACAAGCTGTAATGACCTACCACGGAAGCTCAGGACTTCTAGCAACTAAGACGAATGAAAATGGATGGACGACCTTCTATGAGTAAGTACTATTTAAAGAGTACTCCACTGAAAAGCATTGCATTCATATAAGATTATTGGATTAGTGATGGGCAGTTACAAAAAGGATAAAAAATGATGCAGCAGAACTAGGGAAATCATCTTTTGTATTCCACACATTCTTCTTCTTTGTCAAATCCTGGAGGTTATACTGCCCACAATGCAACTTGACCATCAATAGTTCAGAGATTCAGGTGTGCTGTTCATGTTAATGTAGCCTTGAGCCACTAGTCTCAAGTAGATAACAGGCTATCAGAAGGCTATACAGTCTGCTAACCTCACTCCACAGGCTCAGATATATTAAATTTACAAACTTAGTCTTGAACTCTTCAGCCCCTTTAGATGCTGCATCCAGTGAAATCACCGGAGACTGTTTATCAGACTTCATGCTGCTCCCACTGGAACCACAAAAGGCTTTCTACACCTTTTTTCACATATGCAGTAGTGCTCCTCAAGACCTGTAAATGGAATTTGATGTGTAAAATTGGTTGAGTTCCTCTTTACAAAACATTTGCAAAACAACTTTTTAAATTCTTATATACTATACAGTATATATTATTATTATTCATATTTATACAGTATGTTTTTTCTGATGCTGTCTGTCCCAGTTCAGCTAGTTATAGATAACTGCTTCACCCCAAAGAACAACTAAATAGATGTGTTAAATCTTTTAAATCTAGTACAGAGTTTGCACAAAGCCATTTCTGGAATAGCTGAACTGGAAGTCATGTACTGTATATGCGGTAGCACTCAATGCTGTGGTGCTTTAGTGAGTGAATGTTTAAGGCATTTCAAGAGTTGAATAGCTCTTTGACATCTGAGTTTGGTATTTTGGCACATGATCTACCTTTTAATGCCTTGATGTCTATGTCACTCAGAATACAAGACCTGTGGAAGTATGGGGTGTAATCCTATCTGCTGTTATCATACCAAATAGGATTACTGGATGATATTTTACTCATCTGCACCCTTGCTTGCAGTGACAGTCTGCAGACCATTGCTTGTTTGGACTCTTTTGGTACAAGAACAACATATATCTGCTGGCAAGCTCATTATACCCATAGGACTGTGATGAGCCTTGGCAATATAAGCATAATAGAATAGCCAGAGGTGGTAATTGATTGAGGCAAACCACACATTGTGAGGAAACAATTGAAAAAAACTCCCACATGCTGTAGCATTTGAGTTTAAGATTTCATCTTCTTGTGACTTTTACGCAGCAATCTGTCCCTGAGATTAATACACTGTACCGAGGGATACTGTGCTAACTGGAAGTCATTCCAAAAAGTGTGATTAAGCAGATTGGCTGGTCAGACATCTGTTACACCTCGCTGGAGGAATATAACACTGACACATAATCAGATGCTCTGTTTAATCTGAGCAGACATTTATCACCTGTGTTTGATTTGGTTGTCATCTGAGATGGTTGTAGTGAAAAAACGATGCAGTGAAAATGGCACCACTACAGGCACGCATAGGGATTTCTTAAGGTAAGGTGAATTGCCTGCGGCTTGAACAAATCCAGTGGGTGGCTGGAATTCTGAATTATCTCTGACTTTCTGTAAAATGGCAGCTGTTATTATCAGGTTTGAGAATACGCGTCCCTATTATGTAAAGAAAAGACAGACATAGTATTGCTTCACTTGACACAAAGGGATTTTGAAAGATGAAATACAAACAATGGAAGTTTAAGGCACACTGAATTTCTCCTCATGGGTTTCACTATGTTTGAGAACCGATAAAATTAGTGCAGCGTCTTCAAGATTTTGGCATTACACATTTATTATTTCATAGTTACTTGTTTCAAGGCTGAAATAAGATTGTATCACTGTGGTATGCATACATTTTTTATTTCTACCTTCTCTTATAATCAGGTTTTCCTATATTTGTATCTTCATATGTATAATTGGGTTTTTCGAGTAACTTATTTCTGTATTTGCACATTTAAGAAAAAAATAAAATACAATAAAGTTAATCTAAAAGAAATAAGGGTCAGGAAGTGTTCCACCCACATCCAACTGGCAGGAGGCCCCAGGGCAGACCTAGAACAGACTGGAAGGACTACATATCTCTTTTGGCATGGTAATACCTTGGGATCCCCCAGGAGGAACTGGAGGGAGTAACTGGGGCCTGAGTGTCCTTACATTGTCAGATGCCACTGTGACCCGCTCCCAGATAAGCAGCTTAAAATTGATGGATAGTTGGATAAAACACATAAGGGTACTGTGGCATGTGCACAAATTTTTCTTGTGGATTATTGTTTACTAGCACATTATCAGCTTGAATGAGACGATGTATGAAAATAAATGAAATAAAATAAATGTATGTACAGTGAACAACAAAGTGATTGAGTGTGAAAATAGGCGATCGTTTTAGACTGCAGTCCATAAATAGCTGGATGCCGGTTTCCGACCATTTAGTGTAAAAATTACTGTCTGTCTGTTTTTTAAATGCTATTATGCATTTGGACATATACTAAGGATAAAATTAAGAAAAGTAATTGTTCCATTTCCAGTTTCTCATTTGCAAATTAAACAACGACTTTACATTTACCTGCAAGCAAGTCAGATCATCGATGTTTCATTTAAACCCAATAACGAGTGTTTGTTTTCCTTGAATAATTAGCTTTGAAGGTCACTCCACCACCTGAGGGTCCAAACCATAATTTGCTACCATCAGAATTGAAAAGGAATCTCCATTTATCTCTGTTCACCAAAGTGCAGTGCTAAACATTTTAACCATATTAATTAATCTGTACTGCAGAACAAAAGACATTTACTCACAGCCTTTCTGTTGTAACCCGTGGCAACCTCATCGGCTCCAACATTTACAGCATTCGCAGATGCTCTGCTGACCTCCTAATGTTTTTTGTTGTAATGATAAGTGCTTATGCTTAAGGGTTACTGTAAATCTATTAAATCATGTAGCCCCCAATTAACAGGGCAGTAAGGCTTCGAGTTAGTAACAAATGTGTTTTAGCCACTGGCTTCTAGCAAATGTTCTCAAGTTGATTTAATACATCAATAATAATAGCTAAATCATGTAAAACAACTGTTAATGAAGTTAAAGCATCACATGGCCCTTATGTTATTGTCTCCACATTCATCAGTCAAATGCGTCCTGAAATTCTCAGGCAGCAAGAGGACGTGAAAATATGAGAGTAATTCAGAATAGTACTGTGATTAGAGATTAGGTATGCTGGAAGGGACACTGATATGAAGTGTCCGGTCTATTATTGGGACCCAGCGTGAAAGGTCATAGAGCTAGCATGTGACACAGAGGTGATGCAATCCGAATGGACTTGTGGCCATCCAGGGGGGAAAGCAGTCCTCTCCTTCTGCTGAGCACCCTTCCCCAAATGCCTTTCTTGTCTAGAGAAACCAAGCTAATAGGCAACTGAATTGAAGCAGGCCAGAGCCATTAGAGCTCAGCGGTAAAGCCAGAGAAATGGCTTTAGCTGAAGGCCCTAATTGAGACAGAGAGAGTTTGGGTCAGTGATCAAGCTGGGGCACACAGCATTGCTGTGGAAGGAGACTTGTCTTGTGGACTCCTTTGTGCAGAGGTGAAGGCAAACAGGAACACTCTTTGTCCAATGAATTGAACCATTAAAAGTGGTACAGTGCAGATAAAATGGCTACATTAGAACGTGCTTTCCCTGCAAAAACTTTGAATAATATATGGGTATCAAAAGAAATCAAATGCTTTAGATATAAATTACCATGCTATTTAGTATTTCCTAAAGTGAAATACTTGGGACGAAATGCATCAAGAATCCCAGTCCCTACTACAGTTGAGATCAGATAACATTTATCTCTTGGAGATGATTCCTCTCCCTCTCTTCCTTTCCATATTGGATATTTGAGATGGCAGCACTGAGGAAATATCCGTAAACCAGCACCCGGCATCTCATTTATTAGAGGCTTTATTATGGCAGGCAGCAACAGCGAAGAGGGCTTTCCAATCTGTATTCAGTGCACAGATAAAAGTCTTCATTCTAAGTAATGTACCGTTCACTCACTCCTATTCTGGAACACTGGCAATCTGAAAGATTTCAAATTGTTCTATGCTGATGTGCTCTCTGAGCGAAATGAAACAATCTGGCCACTCATGTTCCTATATGTGATGAACTGACTGATTTGTAGGCTAGGGAGATGCTGCATCTCTCCAAGGAGTCGCACCTCAGTGCTCCTATTTCATAGACTATATAATGAGATTAGGTGATAACACTAATCTTTTAAACTAATAAGCAGGTGTGCTCTCTCTCTCCTTGGCCGTGACAGTTTTTCCTTGTAAATAGTTGAGTTGTTTTTTTTTTTTCTTTGTTTTTTTTTTGGGGGGGGGGGTTTCGATTGCATGATTTCATTCTTTGAAAGTTGCCTACAACTTTAGCATTTAACAGTAGCATTTATATTAATGAAACTTATTTGAAGAGCTAGAACAGTCCACTCTTGGTAAACTTGTTTGTGCACCCACTTTATATTCACAAATAGCAAATTGCAGTAGACATTGCATACTTTTTAGAAGTTGTGTTGATTGTATTTCAGTGATTAAAGCTGATAGGTTTGAGTTTTATTACCCCAGGCTGCCAGCACTGATGGATTTGCTTCTGTGTTTACTGCCAGTGTTGATGCATTTCCACAATTTGTGATACCAAGAGGGAAATATCGGACTCTACCAAAAACTCCCAATTCCTACTTGTAATTACCACTTGAACAATTTATCTTAGACAACAACTCATATTCTCAGTAAATCCAAAATGACAGACCAACTCATTAGTCACATTTATGTGCGTACATGTATTCATGCATACCTGACCTGCATTTGTAATTGTATGATTGCTTCCTTATGATACAACACATTTCAACAAGACTCAGTCATTTTTCATGCCACAGCACTGTTTATGATTCTGCTGTAGTTTCTGTTTATACACAGTTTCAGATGACATGCCCCTCTTTGCCTTCTTTGGCTCACATCAATGTATTTCTTTGTAGGTATGACAGTTATGGGCGTCTGACTAACATCACTTACCCCACGGGCCGAGTGAGCAGCTACCGTACAGATGCCGACAGCTCGGTCCGTATCCAGACAGAGGGCTCCAGCAAAGAGGATATCACCGTCACCACAAACCTGTCAGCCTCTGGCACCTTCTACACACTCATGCAGGGTGAGTGTCTTATAGCTCACAAGTGGAGCAGGTGATTTTTAAGGTATTTTGTGTATCTATGGATGTGCCAAAACCTCAACTTTAATTCCTCCACAAAAACTTTCTGTTTGTGGTGTTAAGTTCGTTATGATCAGATACTCTACATATCCTGAAGTGGCCCTTATTGCAAACATTTTAATTGTTAATCAACACATATTCAGACAGACTTTGTTTCATGGATTGCCACACAGTATGTACACAGTGTTGCTGCCAGTGTAGTTTTACTGCCAAAGTAGTATTCAATTACCTGTGTATTGTACATGTAATATACCAAGTATAAAATTAGAATCCCCACTCATGTCATTGTGAGGGGTTTTATATCCTCCCGGCTCCGTGGATCTCTCAAGACTAATCGGTGTCAGGTAAGGGAGTAGATAATACTAATGCAGGGCCACCACTAAATGGGCTAACCAATAGTTTTAAGTAGGACTACTGAGAATGAAAACTGCTGACTGTGATGTATGTGGATTATTCAGAACAACCAGGACGTTTGTTTATAGAAAGAAATATAGCTGCTGAATTCTTCAAATGACATTTTTCAGCGCTTTGTATTATACAGACACGTCCATTTTACAGAGATGGAGGTTGAGGTTACAGCTATAACTATATGTGAATGGCTATCACTTGAGGTAAATTAGATTTTTTTTTTTTTTTTTTTTGGAGGGCCGACCCTTAAATTAAGCACTTACTCTCCATAACTTACTCACAGTAACATTTGTTGCTCTTTTTTTTGTAAAATGTGTAGTGCACCTTGCATTTACCAGAATGGAAACATATATTGATTTTCTGTCTCAACACAATTCATAAATCACAAAGTTGGTGGCCCATACAATATTCTCCAGGTTTACAAAATTTAGCCAGAGAGATGCAGACAGAGGTCAGACTGATGATGTGGCTCAGTCTACCGGATTTGTCTTATACACTTAGGCATTCTGATATCCTGTTTTGTGCCTGACCACTTTTATCAATTACTTGTTGATAACGTGGAACTTTTTGGACCTACTTCAATTTTTCACAAGGCTGCCCCACCTACACCCTCCCACCCTCTCACATTTGATTTAGATTTTAAAGTGTCATCCACCTTTTGTCCCTACTGACTCGTTGCAAAAATGTGTCTGAAACAAAAGATCACTAGCTCTGGTTTGTGGTTTATTTTCTGTTGCTCAGTGGACTGGTCACCTCCATGTTTTGACCTTGCCTCAGACATCTGCTCGTGAGAGGAACGGCGCCAGGAACTCTGCTGTTAATTAATTCACTATTGTCTGCTTTGTAAGCTTGCAACTGGGTGATCACATTACACATGAATGCACCGCCTTCAAGATTCCTTTCTGGTCATCTGGTTGTGTGTTTGTCCTCTTCTGGGTGAACTTAAACACACCTCAGGGTTGTTAATTATGCTGTTGCTGTTATGTGAAACTGATTGGCTTCAAGATTCAAAACACTGAAGACAGATTTGAGGAAGCTTAAACGAAGCGAAGCCTGTGGGCCAGTCCAGGCAGTCCAACTCAAGTCACCACATCACGCACATGGAATATCCCTCCCACCACAACATACAACACCAGTCAAAGGTTTGAACACATTTTCTCATTTAAGTAATTGGGAAGGTGTGTTCAAAGTTTTGACTGGTGCTGTATATCAAAAGCATATTTTTAATCTTGCTGGTGCACTTTATCTGTCAGTGCTCTGCTCACACTTTTGCTGGATATGGCTGCTGCTGTTCATAAAGCATTTCTAAAGCTCCACCTCCACGCAAGCATCCACCTGTAAGGCTGAAGTTAACATTATTGCTCCCCACTTCCTTCTTGTCAGTACTTAATTTTTCCTTGTGGGGAGTGATGAGGTAGGAGCCTAGACACCAAACATTAATGCTGCATATCCATTCACATTATGATCTACTACATGTGAATGAGCTGACTATATTTTTTCTTTGTCTTTGAAATCTCAGTTAGTAGTAGCAACTCCAATCACCTATTGATTCATCAATACATAATGAAAAATATAACAAACATATATCAAATATACAAAGCTATCAAACATACACATGTTAAATTTAAATATATATGAGTTGATATGTAAATAGGTAGATAAGCAAGTGTGAGTTATTATAACCATATTGCATTAATTGTATATTAGCTACTGTATGCATACCATAGTTACGAACTTACTCAGTTTCACTGAGAGGAAGCCCGTCTGCCCATTTGACTGGGTAAAGCAGGACGTTTTCCTTGCATTAAATAACTAACTTAGTTTTGTATTCTTAAACAAAAAATAAACAAATTGTAATTGATAACACATATTGTAATTGAGCCATAGTGTAATGATAAGGTATGCTGTTCCATGGTTTGTCTAGTACCCAGGCTACAGAGCCTTTAAATGTCCTTGCAGGGCAGTCCCTCTCCTGCTCAACTGTACACAGGCATTCGTATGAACTCCACAGTTCAGCAATTTCCAGCTTCATCTGACTCTGGAGGCCTCCTTTTGGTAGGGTTTGCCCTAGAGGCCTTTGGTCAACCCCTGAAGTGTGTATGATGGAGAGAGGTAGGGGCCAGTGCAAGGTCAGGCCTGCCTCCTCTGCCCATTTCTCTTGTGTCAGCAGCAAAGCAGAAAGAAAAAAAGATACAAAAAAGTCTATATTCTCACTAGATGTGTATTGTTGTTCTCTGTGCAAAACAAAGAAAGCCTCACAGTCACTTTAACCTGACATGTCAACACGAGGAAATTACAGGGTATGTGTTAATTTTTTCTCTGTTAAATGAAGTCAACTAATTAATGTAGTGTTTAACAAGCCATTCATTTTCCACTGTCCTTAATGAGAATAATATTCATCCTGGTCCCTGTCAGTGTACTGACAGGAGGCAAGAAGGAGGCATTCTCTGATGAATGTACATGAGATGCTCAGTGGTAACATTAGTCACTGGTCTGGATCTGGAACACAGGCTGTCGTCACCTAGAGACAGGCTCAGATTTATCCATTGTGTATGCGTGTGTGTGTGTGTGTATGTGTGTTTGTGTGTTCGTCCATGTGTGTTTCACTCTGCCTTCTCTATGGCCACAGGCAACCTAGCAGCTTTGATAGTTTTCATTCCCCCATATCCTCCAGGCTGCTGCAATAGCTGTAAAACTTTACTTTACTGGCGCTGTGAAATCTCTCACTATTGATCTTTGTTGTCACAGACCCAACATTATCGCAGGGTTTCAGTTAAATACTGCTGCTAAAGGCTTTCTTTTTGCTGAGCAGCCATTTTAGGTCATTATGTGTGTCTCACTGAGATGAATATTAAATTAAGTTCTCTTACATCAGCTACAAGAAGCTCTGTTTATTTCTCTCCTTCAAATCCTAATCATTATCGTTTTCCCCTATGACCCCTCTACATCCTCAGATCAAGTTCGGAACAGCTATTTCATTGGTCTGGATGGCTCGCTGCGCCTAGTTCTGGCCAATGGGATGGAGGTGTCCCTGCACACCGAGCCCCACCTGCTGGCTGGCACAGTCAACCCCACAGTCAGTAAAAGAAATGTAACCCTGGCCATAGACAACGGCCTTAACCTGGTGGAGTGGAGACAACGGAAGGAGCAGGCTCGTGGACAGGTCACTGTATATGGGCGCAGACTAAGGGTAAGCATCCTGTTTTGCTAAAAGTGATTTCTGACACACTTACAAAGGACCACAAGGTGACTTTTTAAGGATGGATGGGAGTGTAGAAAATGTCCATCCTCCTAAAAATGGCTTTGAATTTCAGCTGCCTCCTTTTAATGACTGAACTCAGTCTGCAATTTAGCCTTGACTGAAAGACTTCTGCATTCCCCGGTGTGGGTGTGAAGTATAGGCTAACTGAAAGACTGTATTGAAGGCCAAATCAATATTGGCACATTTAAAAAAAAATTAAATTAAATTAAAAAAAAAACCCCATTCATTTCAATGAGACTATTCCTATGGATTCGAATTTCAGAGAGCTAATCCAAATCAATCAGTGTGTAAGCCAAGCTTGCGAAGATGACACAGTTACAGACATAATGTCAACAGGTCCCTTTTCAGAAATGGATAAACACCCACTGCTATACCAAAAAGCATCTAGAATGACCCACTGAAAATCATTATTAACACAGGGAGCACCAAGAAAGATTTGATCCTTATTGATTGGCTGGTTTTGTTTTTCTTGGCTTTGTAAGGCAAACAACAAGTTTGGTTAAGTTGTCTTTAACATTCTCTGGGAGGCGACACGGCTAATGGGGAGGTGCCACTTTGTCTGTCATTGGCTGTTCATTTAATGGCCCTATCGTACCTTTGGAAGTGAAAGCTTCTAATGTATGTTACAGACAATGGCCCCAGGGGTGAGACAGGAAATGGGAGCAGCCTAATGGCAAGAACAGGGGGGATGAACAGTGCTGGAATCATTGAGCGACCTTGAGTGGCATGTCAAGTGATATTACGTGGGTGGCTGGGTGAGTGTGTGGCAGCGCGCGCGCGGGGGGGGGGGGGGGGGGGGGGGGGGGTCTTGAATAAAGAACAGAGGAATGCGTGAGGAAGGGACAAAAGAGGCGACCATGTTGCTCTGACTTCACAGATCTTTGTCGGGCTGAGAATGGGCAAAGATGAGAGAGGAAAACAAAAGCGTTGGGGTTGTGGCTGTTTGTTTCTCTGACTGTAGTGGTTACACGGTGGAACTACACGTACATGTGTTTGCTGTGTTGTGTTTTTTTTGTCCTGCAGCTAAACACGTCACTGTTGGTCATCAGTTTACCCCCTCTGCAGAGACACATGCCACTCCAGCTCGCCCCTCTCTGCCACCCACAACATTCACGATTTATGTTGCATAACTCTGTTTCTCTCTATGGAAACAAACTCTCCTCTTTGATTGAGTAGTTTAAATGCATTGTAATGGGAGAACCCTTGTGGCTGCCACTTTGGCATATCAAAGATGTTCAACCACTTTAATCTGGAATCACACAAAGAGACAAGTTAATATATTAGCATTTTACTATCTAGTATCTATCATCTATAATGTATGGCTGTTTGTTTAACAAAATACAAACTGGAAACAAAAAAAGAAAAAATGTGTTCGTGAAAACAGGAAACCAGTAATTACTGAATTAATCATGAGAACAGACAAAATCACTAGAAAATGACAAATTGAGATTGTCGTCTGACAAAAAAGATCAAATGTTGCTGTAATGTTTTATGTTGTGGACAGTTTTGAGTGTAACACTGCTGGTCTAATGTAATGTAACAGTCTCTTTTATATCTACACATCTTTCACTGAGATTTTCCTCTTATAGGTGATGTTCAATTTAAAATAATTCCTCTTGAGTGGGTTTTCATTCTCTTGGGACTGTGGGATCTCTGCTTTGGCAAACCACATCCTGACATGAGTCTCTCTCTCTCTCTCTCTCTCTCTCTCTCTCTCTCTCTCTCTCTCTCTCTCTCTCTCTCTCTCTCTTCTCTCTCTCTCTCTCTCCCAATCCTTATTTCCTCAGCACAGTGGACACATAGCATGCTGTCTATGAAAGAGTCTAAACTGTGTGCAATGTTTCATGAAATGAAACTGCACTTATCTTTAAAAATCTATGTAGTTTTACAAATGACTGTGGAAAAGCTGCAGTAATTTCACGTTTGTCAGTGCAGTTTGACACTTGCTATGACAGTAGGTATAAGTAAAACAGAGGAACTAATGTGAAGCCACCTGTCATTCTTATGCCAGAGAGATCCATTGGAGGATGGCCTCCCTCAGTCTTGGGGCTCAAATTGCTTGTGCTATTCTGAACCTTAATGGATCTGTGCTCTTCATAAATCTGTTGCTTTTGATATAAAGTAATCCTCTCAATTAGGTATCAGTGACATTAATTGCCTTTGGTGTAATTGTCCCTTCACAGATGAGAGACTTAAGCATGCTTTTCTCAATGTGAGATAGAAAAAGATGTTTTTAAGGTTTTCCAAGCATTTTAGCAAGTCAATAACACACCTGAAGAGATGTATTTAATCAGAAAAAAAGTGATTTAAAATACAGAATCGGGGGGGGGGTAGTTTTAATTAAAGCCAGAGACCTATTTGAGACATTTTCTCAGATATTTCAGATGGTGTTTGAAGTAGTGGTTTGTATGGAGATTTGCTTTGACCTGCAACCTAAGTCCCTTTTCTCATCTTGATTTGATTTCTTTTTTCCTCTGTTGCTTCTGCCTACAGGCAGACTCTTGTGACTGAGAAACGTGATGGTAGGGCTGTTGGTTGATCTTTTTTGTTGCAGCACAGGAGCTGCCTCTTAGACAAAGCCTGGCAGTGGCTTCCACTCTGTGTTGACCTGGACGTGGCTTTAAGGATAACACTCTTCAGGGCAGTGTATTTCTGCTCTGATCACACTGAAGCCAAGGGTCACTGTGCTGCCTCATGCATTCAAAGGAGGGGAATAGTGTCATTTAAACAATGTTCTGAGTCACAAAGGAGAATAATTGATTTTTTCTCATCTTTTCCAATTTACCGAAATGGCTAAATAAAATGAGAGTCATCTGTGCTTGGTAATTCTTTTCAGAATGCGGGGAAAATGAATTT
This sequence comes from Scomber scombrus, assembly GCF_963691925.1. Classification (NCBI taxonomy): domain Eukaryota; kingdom Metazoa; phylum Chordata; class Actinopteri; order Scombriformes; family Scombridae; genus Scomber; species Scomber scombrus. Next base: position 21,777,276 of record NC_084974.1, read on the forward strand.
AATGATCAATGTGACTCTAATGTTTCTTGCATGAATAGGCATACTCCCACTAAGACTCTGAAATTTTACACAAACAAAGAAGTATGGTAATTCTTATAATTTCATCACTCGAATGGCTCCTGCAGTCCAGAGATACAGCTCATCTGTTGTAATTAAAAACCGTGAAAAGAAGAATATAAAATAATCACTTTGTGATTTAAGCTCCCCTCATAAAGTTTCACCTCAGAAGAACAGTGCACAAATTCACCTCAATCACTGCAACTTCCAAACATGTTTATGTCCTGTTGCTGGAGCTGCTGTAGTCTAAATAAATGTGTCTAACTCCCTGCTTTTTCTCCTGTAGGTTCATAACAGGAACTTGCTGTCATTGGACTTTGATCGAATTACCAGAACAGAAAAGGTCTACGATGACCACAGAAAGTTCACGTTACGGATCCACTATGACCATGCTGGACGGCCTACCCTGTGGGCACCAAGCAGTCGTCTGAATGGAGTCAATGTAACCTACTCCCCTGGAGGGAATGTGGCAGGTATCCAAAGAGGTACCATGTCCGTACGAATGGAGTATGACCAGAATAGCAGAATCATCTCCCAGATATTTGCTGATGGTAAATCTTGGAGCTACACCTACCTTGAAAAGGTATGAATTCTGGCTGACGATGAAACAGTTTTAAGATTTTTTAAAAAGTTAAACAGCTGAAATACACAAGGCATGGACACATCATAGCACATCACTTAGGCAGGGTGTAGCAGGGTTTTCTCCCAGCTTCACCAACTCTGTCTCTTACTTTTGCCAAGTAATAATACAGTTGGTTATGCAGGGTTTGGAAGTGTAGGTTACATTAACTTGTACTGAATTAATAAACTAGATGGTTTTAACTACAGGACCATGGATACACATTTATTTGAATGTGCAATTTAAGAAAAAAAACACAAGGTTGCACTGCCGCTGCACTGCACTGCTGCCCATTGCCTCTGTTCTTTTAATCATTTTTAAACAGATTGCCATTTTTTACACAGTTATACGTAGTTTTTTACCTGTTGTGGACCACATAACTGTGTGTAGAGAAAAAAAAATAGACCAGCCACGCAAAAGTAGTGATGAGCTTCTGTGTTCAGGGTATTCAGTTGATTATAATGGAGCCATGCTGCGACAGATGTGTCATGCTATGCCCATGCCCTGTGTATTTTTGCCGTGAGATTGTAGGGACATGTTGTACAGATAAATTGTGGAGGTGTGTTTGTGTGAGAACCTCAACGTGAGATTTTGTGAGACTGGAGTTAAAAGTTAACTTGTACTCCAGCTGTGTTTGTGCTGCGTTATCAGGCTCTAGCAAATATATCAGCAGAAATGTAATTAAAAACTGCCTGGTGCACTGCAGACATTATACTTTGTTACCATAGTCTGACAGCAATGTTCATCCTGAAATAGCTCTGATGAGAAGATCAGTGAAATGTCACTTTCTACTCACTAATTGAAGGCAAGATATGTGGGGAGAAGGTGAAGAGCTGTGATTCTCCAGTTTTAGACATGTAATATGATAATGGAAACCAGTCACCTTTATAATACTCTATAGTGAGTTTTTCGGCAAGGTCTAAGTGCTGAGATGCTGGCAGCCTGTTGTGACAGCCTAAAATCTTATTTAAAGACATAATGTGGTAGTGGTTGTATATCTTGAAAGTGACACTTCAATGTAAAAAATCTCAGTGTTGAAATTACTGAAAGAATACTCCTCTTCTCTTTACAGTCCATGGTACTGCTGCTGTATAGCCAGAGGCAGTATATCTTTGAATTTGACAAAAACGACCGACTGTCGTCTGTGACCATGCCGAATGTGGCACGGCAGACCCTGGAGACCTCCCGCTCCATTGGCTACTACAGAAACACCTACCGGCCTCCTGAAGGTAACGCTTCAGTGCTCCAGGATTATAGTGAGGAAGGCCAGTTGCTGCAGACCACCTACCTGGGCACAGGCCGCAGGGTCATCTACAAATATGGCAAGCTTGCCAAGCTGCTGGAGATTCTGTATGACACCACACGCATCGGTTTCTCCTATGACGAAGTGGCAGGCATGCTGAAGACAGTCAACCTGCAGAGTGAGGGCTTCACCTGCACCATCCGCTACCGTCAGATTGGCCCACTGATTGACAGGCAGATTTTCAGATTCAGTGAAGAGGGCATGGTCAATGCCAGATTTGACTATGTCTACGACAATAGTTTCCGTGTCACTAGCATGCAGGCCGTCATCAATGAAACACCTCTGCCAATTGACTTGTATCGCTATGACGATGTGTCTGGCAAAACAGAGCAATTTGGCAAATTTGGAGTAATCTATTATGACATAAATCAAATTATCACCACGGCAGTGATGACCCACACCAAACACTTTGATGCTTATGGCCGGGTGAAGGAGGTCCAATATGAAATATTTCGCTCACTCATGTACTGGATGATGGTGCAGTATGACAATATGGGACGCGTGGTGGCCAAGGAGCTGAAAGTCGGCCCATATGCCAATACCACACGCTACACATATGAGTATGACGCTGATGGTCAACTCCAGGTGGTCTCCATCAATGACAAGCCTCTATGGCGGTACAGCTATGACCTGAATGGCAACTTGCACCTCCTCAGCCCTGGCAACAGTGCACGCCTAACGCCATTACGCTACGACATCAGAGACCACATTACTCGCTTGGGAGATGTTCAGTACAGGATGGATGAGGATGGTTTCCTCAAGCAGCGAGGGAATGACTACTTCGAGTACAACTCAGCAGGTCTGCTGGTTAAGGTGCACAACAAAGTGAGCGGTTGGAGCATTAGATACCATTATGATGGCCTAGGCAGGAGGGTGTCCAGCAAGAGCACCATGGGCCACCACCTGCAGTTCTTCTATGCTGACTTGTCCAGCCCCACTCGGGTCACCCATATGTACAACCACTCTAGCTCCGAGATCGCCTCTCTGTACTATGACCTGCAGGGACACCTGTTCGCCATGGAGCTAAGCAGTGGGGATGAGTTCTATGTGGCTTGTGATAACATAGGCACCCCTCTGGCTGTGTTCAGTGGCTCAGGCCTCATGATCAAGCAGGTGCTCCACACAGCGTTTGGGGAGGTTTACCTTGACACCAACCCCAGCTTCCAGCTCATAATTGGCTACCAGGGAGGCCTATATGAGCCTCTCAGCAGACTGATCCACATGGGCCGAAGGGACTATGATGCTCTTGCTGGCCGCTGGACAACACCTGACCATGACATCTGGAAACGGCTTAACAGCAATCATATTGTGCCATTCAACTTGTACATGTTCAAGAATAACAACCCTCTCAGCAACAATGAAGAGATAAAGTGCTACATGACTGGTATGTTTACCTTAACAGACCTATGTTTTGAAAAGATGTGTGTTTGCTTTAACGTATACTATTCTAATACTACCTAACTCAACATCTCAGCTGCAGTAAGTTTGGTTTTAGAGCAGTTACATTGAATTCCAATGGCGATACAGTCACAGCAAGGGGAAAAAAAAGTGTAACAAAGTCTCAAAACATCTATATATATACTTCTTAAACCATAGTTATGTAACTGAATATAGATAGCATTGTTGACAGATGTTAAGTGAGTCCCACTGGAGCAATCAATAATGTATATACATTTTTTTATGGTTAGGGTTAGATGCTAAGATGGGGAGGAAAGGGCCCTTTATCTTAACCCTCATGCCTCTATGACACTGCTTGCAGTGCAGCAAACAATACTCATTTTATTTTTTTTCTGTCAATTTTGTTTTGTTTTTATCTTAAACAACATTCCACAAATGGAAGAACAGACCATGCCAAAATTGCACTGAAAAGCTGCGTGCTATGTAGGTTTTTAAGAGCTTCCTCACTGGGACACTGAGGTTGTTTTTCTGCCCTTGCTTGCGTGTGTGTGCATGTGCGTGTCCGTGTGCCCAGTGGCTATCGTTTTGAAAGTGCTCAAAGGGAACAATGCTGTACGGCAAAGCCCCCTCTGTTGTTGAACACTCAGGTCCCTTTCCAGAAATATCACATCAGTCTCTGTTGCTTTGTGGTAGGGAGGAGGTAAATGGCAGTGAAAGCACCCCAGTGGAGAAGGAGAGCACAATGGATCCATTGAAACCTTAGCCAGGGCTGGTTGTATCAACCTCTATGGCTGGAAGAAAAACAACATTGTTAAGAACACTCAGTGGATATTCTGTGGTTGAACCAATTGGCTTCAACCAGATCCCATTAACAAATGGTAGATTTGTTTAATGTTCATTCTGCATTATATTTAATAATTCTTATGGTGATTATGAACTACTACTACTATAATGCCTTTTTACCCTTTGTCCTTTATTAATTCATCTGTAAACAATACTGAGAGACAAAATAGTCACCTTTTGTACAGGTAAAGGCTAGTCTTTTATTTCTACTGTTCAACAAAGCCATTTAGTTGCCTGCCAAACAGAAAGGCGTTCAGCTTCACCCTCCACCATTAGGGGCTGACTGGCATTTGAATGCTAAGCAGACTGTTAGATATATTGTAGTTGGTCTGCCTCAGTTGTGATTGATGGTGCTGGCATTTCCATTTCTTTCACTAAATTACCAAGGTTTTTCATTGTCCTCAAACAAATTCTTATTTAAAAAAGCTTTGTCAGGTGCCACAGTGTGGCAATGCCAATCTTTGACAAATCACAGCAATGATTCGGCTGTTCTTAACAAACACATTGAAGGGGGCAAGAAACAAATGGCTTAGATTTATGGGGCTTTACTTCCAGTCATGTCTGTAGCCTTTTCTGTGATATTCTAAATTAATGACAGCTTATCACAGAGGACGGCAGTAGCACCTATAACCACAGTGCTGGTGGCTGCTATTAGATGAACCACCTTATCATGATTACATGGATTTGAATCCTTGACATGTCACATTCCTCTTTTTCAGAATCTTTTTATAAAAAATAAAATAATTATAGCAGATGAACCCGCTGAGTCTTCAAAATATTGTGAACTCTCGGCTACTTTAAAATGATAAGAAATTACAATATATAATTATCAGCACAGCAGACGCTCTGGGAATGTCCCTGTTTCTGGGACCCAGCTGTGTGTCATTAATGTGGCACCTGCAAAAGTGGACATGAATCAATGCCAGCATCTTGAGTGTTTATTATAGCTTGTCCACTTTCACAAACAAATCAAGTGCTCAGGCCAAGTGAGGAGCATCTCAAGGAGACAGCCACTTGACTGCAGAATGTCAAACTGTTAAAATACAAAAATCAATTCTTATTGTTCCGTGTGCTTTCTCTGCAGTGTGACATGATTGCATCAGTTTAGATAACAGTGTATGCACGTCACTATTTGACTGTGTGGATCCTTTCCTCTGTAGATGTGAACAGCTGGTTGGTGACCTTTGGCTTTCAACTGTACAATGTCATCCCTGGCTATCGCAAACCAAATACAGACACCATGGAGCCATCCTACGAGTTGATCCGAACCCAGATCAAGACGCAAGAGTGGGATAGCACCAAGGTAAACCAGTCACTTTTTCCACCTTATACCTTACCACAGATCACCTTCTTCCACTTCAGCTCTCCTCCTTTCTGACATCATTAGCAAATAGACATGCTCTGTGTAGCCAGACTCCCAGAGGAGCTGCCAGCTATCAGGCCAAAACACGGCCCAGTGAGCCAGATCCTGGCCCCTAGTCCTCATCTTGGGGAATGGGGTCAGGCTAAACAGCTCTTGTAATTGTCCTGCCATTAGGGAAATTCACTCTCCATTCCCTCCACCACTGGCCATTGATTTCATCTCAGTCTTACACCCTTAGCCAAGGTCTGAGAAGTAGTAGACATGCTCTGATTCCCGCATTTATCAGCCCTTTTAAGTTGCCTCAACTTACTTGAATTATTGAAGAGGCCACTGTTGTCGTCTTGGATTTTGTTACAGCTAGAGTAGTGAATGCTACCCATTAGGTGGCCAGATTCATGTCAAGTGACACTCTGGCTGCTACCTAAACTCAGGGGGCATTTGTTGTTATAAAAAATATGTTCTCAAAGCCTAAAAGCTACTGGGATGTTACAAGACAAGGTCATCCAAATCTGTGGCCTCTGATTTAACCAACCGTCCATAACAAGCAGGCAGATCAAACGGGTAACAGTAAGCAGAGAAAGCATTGATCCGAAAATATAATTGAGAATTTAATCTTTTTTTTTCTTTTTCTTTTTTTTAATTCAAAGCATTATTTTTTAAATCATGCTGACTGTTGCTGTTACAAAAATAGCTTTCCAATAAGTCGCTAGACACTTATTCACTTGTTCTCATCCAAGGCCCTAATCTAAAAAAGGAGATGCAATACAGGAAATATCTAATTGGATCCAAAAGACGTCCCAGCTATTTCTTTGTCAAATAGTTCAGAGCAGATAACATTGAATAGTATTGTAGATTAGAAATAATAAATGCAATACTCTCTTTTTTCCCAGACACACTGATGCAATTCTGCTGTCGGTTCTTGTCACCTCAGACTTCATAATTTAATCAACACATTCAAATGCCAGGAAACCATTTTTCAAACTGACTTAATAGGTTTAATTGCTGAGTAAATCACACTCTCTATGGTGTTTCAATTGTGGGTCAGAATCCGTTTTTTTAAAGAGAGTAAACACAAAACAGCAACTGAAAATATCACATGGCTTACATTTTCTTACCAAATGAATCGTGTAAGCACTTTTGATAGTAGGACTTTGGCTATGTTAAAATTAAATGTGTCATAGATGTAGTTATATATATTCATTTTGTTTATGTTCGCTTTTTACTGAAGCACTCAATAGAAGTAGGTCCATTGTAGAAATTATGTCACTGAATGCTAATTTTCCATCTAGAAACACAGCCCTTCAAGTCTCTTCTTAAGAATACCCATGGTAGACTGTAACATGTCTAAAAATCTGAGGCTTTAAATAACAAAGTTAACCTAGATTTGAAGCTTGTGTGAGCACTTACTTCAGCACACCTCTGGAGTGTGTACTGTAAATGAAATTTAAGGAAAGATTGAGATAATTAGACCCTGTGTATCAGTCATGATATTCTTATCTACAGTTCCTGCTTTAAAAATGTAGTTCTGGGCTTGTTAATGCCATGTTGATCCTCGCTGCAGATGGTCAGACCAGCCTAATTAAATGTAGGGTTCTTTGAAGCATAAATATAGCTTTAAAACTACACGTGGTATATCCTGTACACTTGGCATTTTATACAGAAGAAAAGTGTGCCTGCCTTTCTCTCTCTTTTCATTTAAGCCCCTATTTCACCATGCTGCTGAAGCCCCACACAGATTGAAAAATGCTCTGAGGGGCCAGACAGATGAGGTTCGTGCTGTACAAGGCTTGATCTCTCTTTCTGGGTTGTGCTGTAGGCTGATTGCACCCCATGCTATGTGAATGATGCCTCTCTAGTAGTGTCCCGGGAGGGTTTTTTAGTAAAGTGGAGGACATTTTCCCCTTTCCGCCCTCCGCCTCTGGGACAACTGACCGGGTCACACTGTTGGCACGGTAAACAAACATGGAGTGGCATGGTGTGAAGTGTCCCCCCAGGCCATCATTCCCGAGGGGCTCAACAACACAGCTGCCCCCTTCCCCCTCACATGTGTCCTCCGCATGCAGGATCTGATGAGATGTCATGTCAAAGACCGGCCTGATACGCTGGTTACTGCAGCTTGCACTACTCTCCTCATCCCCACCCAGAACCCCAGCCTATAGCCACTCTCTAACGGGGACACAGGAAGACAGAATTAGAAACTGTCAGGAGGACTTTGGATGTGACCGGTTGACAAAAACTCCTCAGGATGCTCACAGCCTTACCTTGGGCCATGGCAAGAAGGCGCAGTGTTTGAGAGCCTTTTTGTTGCTGCTCAGACCCGTTCAGGCAACTGTCTCACTGTGTGTTGGCCAACTTCCATTTCATATTACTCTCTTCGTTTAAACATATCTTATTTCTTCCTGAGGAGTATCTCTTGTCAAGTACTATTAGGACAAAGTATTAATTTTGGCTGAAGGGAATATGGTATCCATACAAAGCTTTGATCCCTTAAGGAATGAGATATATATATATATACACTAGTTACCAACAGACTGCTGTTTCATATTTGGCACAGCATGGCTGTCAGAAGACAGTAATTTCACCCTTTTTCAAAATATCATGCCTGTCACAAATGATCAGAGAGATTTGCATTTGCTGACAAACACCTCTGCCCTCTACCTTGACTATGTGTGATACATTCACAGCTTCAAAGCATCATGGATTTGGCATGGATGGTTTGCCATTGATAAGAAATGTAAGGGAATTACATCATTATTTTTTATCAGTACAATTATTAATGTACTGAAGATTTTAATCAACTAAAAATGTGATCAGTGGGATGTTTTTAATAACAAATGTAAGCTTATTGTTACACTCTTGGTAGATTCAATTTATCATGAATTGAATTTGATCGCACCATTGGCGTTTTAAATCCAAACCAATCCAGACCAAATAATTTATGAAAGAACTTGGATAGAAACTAGTTCTTAAGCAAAACAACATTGGATGCTTATAGAGGGGTTTTTTTCTGTTTTTGTTTTTTTCTGCAGGTTTCACAGAAATCATGTATTTTTTAGTTATTTTCCTCCATCACATTAATACATGAACAAATTACGAAAGATTTGGAATCATTTTCATTCAGTCATCAGTCATATGCATTAACATGAAAAAGAATGGCTTATAATCTATGGTGTATAAATGTTTGAAGTGTTAATGAAGCAATATGAATCTCAATTTTGGAAAATCAGAAGCATCTGTAAACAGACATTAATGCTTACTCCCTACAGTACAATGATGAAAGGACACTTAGATTAAAGGTTTCAAGCCAAGGTGTGAGGAATTCACATGTTTTGGTAAATACGATGTACTGTAGAAGAATGCTTTCAAACAACTGATTGAGTGATATTGTGTAAATCCATTTCTTGCTCAGATAAACAAACAGAAAAGATATTTTACTGGGTAGATAGAGGCTGTGTGGGTGGTGTAACTAACAAGAAATGTCCTTTTTTTGCAGTCCTTATTGGGTGTTCAGTGTGAAGTTCAAAGGCAGCTGAAGTCCTTTGTGAAGCTGGAGCGTTTTGGCCAGATCTACAGAGCCAAAAGTGCCGGATGTCCCCAGACAGAAGACAAGAAGAAATTTGCCTCTGGTGGCTCCATCTTTGGAAAGGGGGTGAAATTTGCTATCCGAGATGGTCGCATCAGCACTGACATCATCAGCTTAGCCAATGAGGACGGGCGTCGCATGGCCGCAGTTCTGAATGATGCATTCTATCTAGAAGACCTCCACTTCACTATTGGTGGAGTGGACACCCACTACTTTGTCAAACTGGGCTCAGTGGAGGGAGACCTGGCACTCATTGGCATGACGGTGGGCCGCCGCACATTGGAAACCGGTGTCAATGTGACAGTGTCTCAGGTCAACACTGTTCTCAACAGCAGGACTAGGCGCATTACTGACATCCAGCTACAGTATGGCGCGTTGTGTCTGAATACGCGTTACGGCAGCAGTGTGGATGAGGAGAAAGCTCGTGTGTTGGAGCTGGCCCGACAAAGAGCTGTCACCCAGGCTTGGGCACGTGAGCGCCAGAGACTGAGGGATGGAGAGGAGGGCTCGCGAACGTGGACTGAGGGAGAGAAGCAACAGCTCCTGGGCTCAGGGAAGGTGCAGGGCTATGACGGATACTACGTGGTTTCAGTTGACCAGTACCCTGAGCTGGCAGACAGTGTCAACAACATTCATTTCATGAGACAGAGCGAAATGGGCCGAAGGTGACATGAACACGAGGCTCTGGAATGACAGACTCAGATGTAGGACATGGGACTTCTTGCCAAAGACAGTTGTGTACATGACCACTTTCTTTTTCTTTGACTGTGCTCAACTTGGTTTTTAATATACGGAAAAAGAAATAAAACATGGTTGCAATCAGTTGCACTGTATTAATAGAAGAGTGTCCTTCTCCTCTTGAAGATTCTTTAACAGTCTTTGCCCTCCAAGTGCGGCTGCTAGAGGATGAACATTTGCGATGTCTGTGACTTATTTTTGTGACTCCATTTCCTCGTCCCTGTTGGTGATTCTGTTCAAAGGAACCCAAGAGGAGTATTGGTAATGCATTATGTTCACTGGCTCACCCTGCTGCCAGACTTGCAGATTGTTATTCACAAGCTTGCTCCATTCTGCCTTTTCTGCGCCTCAGCCAAGGAGATTCCTTCTCTTTTAATCACTTCTTTTTTATACTTGAAACCCTCATAGCCCCAGTCATCCATAAATAATGAGAGAGATTTCTGTTGGCGGTAGAGCCCTTCATCAAAACCCCAGCTGAACTTGTCAAAGCACCTTCATTTGTGTGATGTCTTGTAATTTTTTAAGAGGAGGCTTGATACTCATCTGTGGTCTTAGCTCGGAAGGCTTCAGCATGCCCCGACCGTGCATGTTGATTGCCTTCCTTATGAACTACATTAGCAAAACTGCTTAATCAAGCTTAAATTGTATGGTAAAGCCAACAAAGGGGACTTTTTTTATTTTGGTGTGAATTTTAATTTTTAACTGGACTTTTTTTTCAATGGAAGAAATGAAAAAACATTAAATTGTTCTCTGCTCCTTTTTATTTGACTGTGGTCAAACAACTCGATTATGAAAATAGAGAAGAGCCAACCCTGTAAGAAAATACTGTGGAATTAATGTCTGTATTACACAACAAAGGGTATTTTACAGGAATGGTTTTGAATTACATTTTAGTTTTGTTTTATAAATAGCTATATGAATTAACAGTATAACAAATGTGAACTTAAAAAATGTGAACTATTGTCCCTTTTATTGTTAATTGTTGTACTTGAACAATACTTAAGGGTGTTTCAACACATGGAATAAACTATGAAAGGTGGTTTAGTTAAATCAGTTATTGTGTTTTTTCATTAGACCAACTACTTTTTACTCATCTCAAATGCATATGAAAGGCAGTGTTTGTTTATCAATGAGCTTTAGTCAGTATTCGTCACCACTGTCCAATGAAATAAAGCTTGGGTTGAAAATATTTTTAAAAAGAGAGGATACCTCTGTGGATACCACAAGGATGGTTAAAGAAACCAATCTCATCAGTGATGCATACTACACATATTGGCTGCTGAGATAGATAGGCTTCGCGTTGTATTGTGGGTGAGATGAAAGATACAAATTGCCTTTGCCCTAAGGGCTGCCCGCAGGTCAACATCGAAAGTGCTTTCACTCTCCAGAATAGGGCTCCACTTGGTCCCATGGCTGGCTGAAACACGTTAGACCTGCAGGTGTACTAGTTCCCGTTTACAGACTAAAGGTCGTCTATACACGACAACCTTGGAAATGGACAGATTCTAGCTCCTATATCTCCATGTTCTCCTCAGTGGGGATGGCAAAGGACAATTTACACCCGCTCATTTGAAAATGTCGTGTGAAACTGAAGTCAAGACTATTTTGGAAATCATGTCATTGAGTTGACTTCTGGTACTTTTTGAACTATGCCAAGCCACTGCACACTCTTGACTTTCTTATCGTTTCTCCATCAAACACATGAACTTGTTTATGTGTGTAGGGATTGTGGGAGCATGATTGAGTGTCTCAATCTGTACAAACATTAAAAACAAACAGTACACAATTTTTTTTTTCTGCTGTTGGTTGATTCAGTGACGCTTTGTTTCCAAAAAATATGTATGTTCAACATAATATGAATGAAGGATATTTGCATTGTGGAATATTGCACTGAGAACTGTTCGTCATAAGCGTCATAAGACTGTATCTTTTTCTAAAGTTTTGGACTCATTTTGAGTTTTGGTTTGTTCTCAACACTGTGTTTTTAAGGCTTCTCTTTGACCATGTAAATATGAAGACATCAAAGTAAGCTGTAAATAAAATGCAAATGTAGATACCTCTTAGTTCTACATCAGTGACCCTGTGTAGTCTTAAGGTAGAAAAAATAAATAAAGGGAATATTTTGTGTTTATTTTTGTGCTTTCTTATATATACTAGACTGTATATTCTATGAAATATAAAAATGTATTTGCTGTTGCTGCATGTCCAACTGAGACATATTTACTCCTCTAATGACTTCTCTTCAATTTCATATTCACTGTTGGCTGTGTAGGTTTTAATAGCCTATCTATATTACATTACTTAGAAATTACAGACATGTTTTAACATTCATTTGCATCCCTAGAGTATTATACATACATTAATTTTCACCCTACAACACATTTCATAAGACTTTCGAGCTAATTTGATGCAATATGATAATGTAATATTCCACGTGCTGTTATTGAAATAAACATGCATTACCACCTGTTTAGACCTTAAAGCTAATAGATTCTCAAGTGAACATGTGGTCAGATTGCCAGCACATAAAATACAGACGATTAAAAACATCTTTACAATAAATGTATTTAACTGTCGTAAGACAAGGAAGCCTCAAGGGATCCTGTGAAAATCGTGACTATTAATTAACCTGTCAAAGTTGAGGACCAATCCTTTGATGTTACAAAAGCCACCAGGATGCTGTATTTTTAAACTTTATAACTTTGTTGAAACAAGTGGAGCTCAGGGTAATCCTGTTAGCAGGTGGGGTGGCTCAGGAGTTAGCTGTCAGTGTGTGGTGGCGGCAAGGGAGCCTGGAACATTTACATTCACTGCAGGTAGATCTGAGCTTGGTGCCCAGAAGAGAATATGATGGTCCGTTTTACCTAAGCAGACAGCAGTCTCTCGTTTGTTCTTCACCAGTTTGCATTAATGACAGGCGTCAGTGGAAATGTTCACACTCTAATGTTTGCTCTAGGTAGTTTGACTACATAAGTTTTTCAGATCTATGACTTTCATCTTCCTGAGCCTAAAGCCTCACATGCTTCTGGTAAAGAATATTTCTTCTCAGGGAACAGAAATTGCTGCTTGCTGAGAGAGCCTCTGCAGGATGAATTTTGCTGCAGAGAGGCAAAATGTCCATTTGCCTGGAGGACTACAGTCTTCTGCTCAAATCCTAATAATAATTTAACCTCAAACCCTGTTGTACAGAGGAAACTGCCATAGTTCTCTGATGAAACACAACATTTTATTTTTTATATGTACAATAATTGGACTTATTTTTGGGACAACAGAGAATTATCAACCATTAGCATCATTTTAAAAAAACACATTTTTTGCAAGGAAATTACAATAATAATTAAAAGAAAGTAATATTACTGGATACATACCATATCATGATGTACAGTGCATCCAGAAAGTATTCACACCCCTTCACTTCCCCCACATTTTGTTACGTTATTTTGTTACCCCTTCTAGAGCTGGCCGCCCAGCCAAACTGAGCAATCGGGGGAGAAGGGCCTTGGTGAGGGAGGTGACCAAGAACCCGATGGTCACTCTGACAGAGCTCCAGCACTCCTCTGTGGGGATGGGAGAACCTTCCAGAAGGAAAACCATCTCTGCAGCACTCCACCAATCAGGCCTTTATGGTAGAGTGGCCAGACAGAAGCCTCTACTCTGTAAAAGGCACCATGAAAAACAAAATTCTCTGGTCTGATGAAACCAAGATTGAGCTCTTTGGCCAAGGGTGCCTCAACAAAGTACTGAGTAAATGGTGTGAATACTTATGTACATGCGATATTTCAATTTTTTAAATTTGCTAAAATTTCTAAAACCTTTTTCACTTTGTCATTGTGGGGTATTGTGTATAGATTGATGCGGGGGGGGGGAAAGGAATTTAATCCATTTTGGAATAAGGCTGTAAAATAACAATGTGGGGGAAGGGCTTTTTTGCCTTAAGAACAATCTGTCTTGTGGTGATAGTTTGCAGAAAGCCTCATGCTCCATCACTAAGTGACCGAATATTGGAGGAGAGGGTAAGAAAAACAATGTGGCAGTAAGTATTAAAAGCTTAAGTATTGGTATTGATGAACAACTGTATGACATTTTGTGCTGTAGGGGAATGAAAATCTCTCAAATTGCATTTTTAATTGATTAAACAAATTTATATGGTTGGAAATAACAATTTATCCTTTGATCCTACTGCAAATTATATAATACACAAAACAGACCATTGTGTGTTTTGGAATAGGTACACAAAAGAAATTCAGAACACATACATAAATCAAGACAATATTTATTTTTTTCCCCAGATCTTTTCATTTTGCTCTAGTTCTTTTTAGTCTTCTCTGCTTTTGTCTGTCTGTGTCCGCAGGATTTGGTTTCAGAGTTCAGTCGGACTTTGACAGCTACAGTACACCATTTCTGGTGAATGCAGCTCACTCTGAATTTGATCCCATATTCACTTAACACCTACCGTTACATTCAAATTTGACTCCCCCTTCCAGATATTTATGTCAGAGGAAAGAAGAAAACCCTGCTTTTAGCTGGATTTCACAACTATGACTGGCAATAGAAAGTGAAACTTTTCCCAAAAAAGATTGCATGAACTATTTTCCCATTACCTGTGCTTAGTCTGATGCGAAGAGATATCTTCGCATTGCCTTCACACTCCATCTGTTTCCTCTCACTGATAATTTGAACACTCTGAGCCCAAGTGTTGGATAAACACTAGCACAGGTATTTGCAGTTAAAATCAGCAAAAGGTTGATTTCTGCTGAGACCCAACCATCCATTCCCTCTATGAATCATGTATGTAGTCCGAAAATAACTGCTAGAATGAAACACCCGCTGTCTCTCATCTAAATCCGTCTGTTAATCTCAGGTATGATATAATACCGTTACTACATGATAGTCAGCTGCATTTATTATCCTGAAGATCAGTAAAGTTATTGACAATAAGCACCACCTGTTATGCGGTTTTCAAGAATTTGACGCATCCCAAACCTGTTACACTTGTTCAAGTTTTCCCAACAGCCATTAAATAACTGGTTGGTATGACAGTCCACACCTGCTGTGTATCCTGATAACATCACATGCCTGAATGAATAGGACAGCCTCACATTCTGTCTTTAATCATTCAGGTCCACATTCCCTATCTACCAGTTATGCAAATGTTGGACCGATAATAAAAGCTAATGGGGCAAAGAATGGTAAACCAACCGGCCATAGAGAAGTGATGCTGAATTTTCTCATGATGACAAAACACAGCAGAAACAGAAGCTCTCAGTAAGTGTACTTACTGTAGGCTTTGGAAATGAAACTGAGGCGATGGCTTTCAAGGTGTCATATTTTAATGGGTCATGCAAAGACCAGTGTTACCTCTCAAACAACTGACCTGCAAAGGGAAAATGGAAATTGTGCAGTACTAGCACCTTAAGCAGTACTATGCTGCATGCTCGAAATATGATAGGCATTATTTTTCAAAAATGAGAGTGAGAGAAACTGTGCTTTCCACTATAGAGCAAAATAAGCTTAAAGTTTTGACCCCACTTCTTTGTTTATGAGAATAACTCATTACATGGCTTACTGTATTGAAGTCATTTTCACTGAGATACACATCATCAAGATAATAATCTGTGAAGTGAGGCTGCATCAAAGTTGATCTCACAAATTCAGTCAGCTTCTCGCTGGAAGGAAGACCAACTGCAGAACCAACTGTTACTACTGAAGAGTCCCAATTAGCTTTATTTTCTACCTCTTTTGAGAAGTATAACAAGAAAAATCATATTGCAAATAAATAGATTTTCATGTGAAAAATAAATGTGAGAATAAAATTGCATTTTTCATATTTACTTGTTTTCTCTTTGGTTGGCTCAACTAAGAAATAAGGTATGACAATACAGTTTCTATTCTCTCTCTGATCTTTGTGGATTATGCTGGAACTGACACTGTAAGAAATTAATCCTGTCAGCACAAGGTGAAATTATTTTCTTACTTTTTCAGAAATACATACTGTGAGTGTGTGTGTTTGGTGTGTACCAGACTCCAGCAGGGTCTTGATGGTCTTGCTGGACCCACTAGAGGCGGTAGCCACAGCTGCAGCTGCTGTCTCCCATCACATTTCCCCTGACAGGTGTGAACAAAGGACCTAGAGAAATGTCACTGCTGCATTTTTAAGTCACTCGGACACAGCTTGCATTCAGGAATGAAACTGCCTTTGCACATTATGCAAATCATATTGACAGCATATCTAATGCTTTTATTAGGCTAATTATGCTTAAGGTCAAATCTGTCCATAGCAAAGGATAAGTACCCGTTCAAACCAAATATCTGGAAGCGTTTGGGTTGACTGAAAGGTTCGCTAATGCTTAATGTCTTACGACAGCTTATCATGTAGCACTTTATGTCCATGAAAAAATAGGTGTTACTGATTTCGGTCTCTGTCATTAGCGGCAGTCATTATCAGTCAGGGGCCATCTTCAATATTAGCACGAACACATGGATGGATAGCAGGGATATGGAAAGATGTGTTTTGAAAAATGTTTCATCAAGTTCATGAAAGGAGCACTGCAATGTTTATGGTAGTCAACAAGAATTTGAAAACTTCTAGAAAACCACATACCATCATTTTAAATGTTTACCAAAAGAGAGAGAGATGTTAATGATAAACTGAGGCAAAAAGGAAACATACAGTTCATCCTCAGTGGAGGTACTCTGTTGTCAGGGTTGAAACAGAGCATATGTATATTTAATAAGCTTGAGCTGCTGCAAAGTATTTAACAGCAGGACATATGAAAAATATATAAAGCAGTAGAAAAGGTTGTGTATTCTTTAAATTAGTCAGCTTTCTTTAGGTCAAAAGGTTAAATTGATGTAAAGATGTCCAAACTCTTCCTTTGTTTGAAT